>NC_137009.1:15690882-16045882 GCF_032717465.1 Coenobita brevimanus
GTCGAAAATTTAACCAGTTTCATATTCCACGCGGCTGTGGCTGCTATTCCTAAGACTTCCATAGTTTATCCAAATCATGGCGCTCATTGGTGGATGCCGGATTGCAAACAAGCATTAAGGAAAAGCAACAGAAGATACAAGATTTTTTTTTTTTTTTTGTCAGCCTACTGACATAGAAACAGGCATGGGCCGAGGCAAGGAGAGCTATTCAAAGGGCCAAACGTAACTCCTTGCGGTCTTTTGTGTCCATGGTGAATCATTTTACACCATTAAGTAAAGTCTGGTCTGCCATTAAAATTCTAAATAATTAAAGCCCTTCAATCCCTGTTACCACACTGCAGGTGAATAATAACATCTATGGCAATCAGGTAGACGCAGCTAACATCCTAGTCAGGAGCTCTTCTCATGCACGTAGCTCAGCCAATTACGACCACTCTTTTCACCACCATAAACGAACAGCTGAACTACAAATATTCGACTTTGCCAAAGAAGACGTAGACTCCTCCCCCCTCCCGTACAACCAAGAGATTATGCTAGATGAAATTATCTTTGCCCTTAAATCCTGTGAAGACACCAGTCTGTGAACCAGATACTATCACATACAGTGTGATCCAGCATCTTAATCAGGACAACCTGATTAAGCTGTTAGCATTGCACAATGAGCTTTAGGCGTCCCAAACGTTTTGAAACTCATAGCACTTTGCGCACATCATACTGATATCCAACGAAGTTGGTCGTCTTTTGATTCCCACTTCATCTCGTCCTATTGTGCTAACTTCTTGTCTGTGGAAGGTCATGGAACTATTGGTTAATAACAGGCTTCTTTTTGTTTGAGTCGTAGAATTTATTTTTAAAAATGTTGCGTCTGTTAATACAGAAGTCACTAGATCATTAAATGATTTTGAGCATTGCATTTCAGAGGCATTTGCCTATAAAGAATTCATAATAGTGGTGCTCTTGGATATCCTTAAAGCCAGTGACATGGCACGGCGACATGGTATACTAATGAAGCTCTATGCTTATTGTTTAAAAGGAAACTGCCCTGTAACGTAACATCGGATATATTTATCACTGAAAACCGCGTGCCTCAGGGAAGTGTGCTTAGCCCCACTTTGTTTAGTATTACGGTCAATGATATTCTGCCATCATCTCCTATTCTGAGGAATCTTAGACACTCACTCAATGCTGACGATTGTGCAATATGTCACTCTTCCCGTAATGCACAATTTTCGGCTGGGCAGATTTAAGCACTCCTTGATTCTGTCCACCAATGGGCTTTGCAGTGGGGATTTAAGTTTTCCATCCCTTAGTGTGCCGCTGTAGTTTTCACTAATAGTAACATCCTCGTGTAGTGCCACAAATTTGATATTCATGTATGTGTTTAGAAGTACTGTAATTTTTAAGTTAGATAGGGTGAAACCTGAATATTAGTTTATAAGTTCCTATCCTAAGTAGTAATTCATATGTTAATGATTAATGTAGGGTTAACTATTTTTATATGTATGTATCTCTGTATCTATGCATTGGGTGATGTAATTGTGGATGTTGAGCTATGGGAATTCCTCGTCTGGTCGAGTAATGAAAAACAGATGCGCGCAGCTTTTCCTCTTCCTTTGTGCGTCGCTATTGGGTGCCGAGTTTAAACTTTAAACAGAATAATAATGAATATACAATTCTTTCTGTAACCTAGTTGTGAAATGTTTACTAATGAAGCTGCTAGAACCCAAATATGTAAGATTAACAGTCCAAAAGGCCTAAATAATGTCATTTGTGAGGATTTAAAGCTCCTGTTTGTCTTGGCCGTCACTAGATGGTATGAGCTGCCTTAAAATTCAAAGTGAGATAGTGATAGAATCGGTATCTAAATTAAGTAAGGAATAAATCCCAAATTTTCCCCAATTCAATCAAAAGTCCTGGCGTCATGGGTACACTGCTAAATAAATTGTAAAGAGAATTGAAACCCACCATATTTAAAAAACACCACCTCATTTGACTAAGCAGTGGCATGCCCAGCGAGCTCACTCGAGGCCCAGACGTCGTATATAATGGACGTTTGTTCAGATGAGCCGTCCACATTTCTTCTTCCTCCCCCTCTTTTTCTTTGTTTAATCCTTACTTGTCATGGATTATATGAAGTAATATTGTTGAAAGTTTAACGTAGTCACTCGAGGCCCAGATGTCGTATATAATGGACGTTTGTTCAGTCCACAGATACCGGCGACGTCAGTGTGGGCATGAGGCCTCTTCGTGGTATTGTCCCTAGACGAGAACATACACACTTACACTACCCATGAATTATTATATAAATCAAATGTAATTGTAATAGTATTATTGATCTATCAAGTGAATTTTATTTTGTAAATAAGAAAAATAGAAATTTGGAAGTGATCTAATCTGGTAACGGAAGAGCGAAATTCAAAACCATTAACCGTTTTCTTTCTTGTAATTAAGGTTAGGAAATTAGGAGCGTGGAAGGGAACTTAGTGACTGTGAGCAATGATGTAATTTTGAAATGAACCTCGAGGCTAAACAAGCCTGAGTGATTATGTATTCTTAGTGATTATACAATGTTTGAATAGTACCTCGAGGCTAAACAAGCCCTAGTGATTACGAATTCTTAGTGATTATTTTTTTTTTTTTCTGAAGCCCGAGTGATTATGCATTTTTAGTGATTATATAGCAATGATGCTTATGAACTGTAAATAGTCCTGAACTGATATTGGATTCTAGAGAATTACCTGATGAGAGTATATTGTATGGATGAAAATGAACACGAGTAATCATTCTTATTGGTTCGAGGCTATGCCAGCCCGAACAGATAACTCATGCTCGTAAAAAGGTCCCTGACTTGAGGCTATTGTCGAGCCCAAGAATAACTGACAAAAAGACAGTATGGTACAACAACTCCATACATCGCTTGTATGTATCAAATTGTTTTCGCCTGGTAATAATGTTGGAGGAATGATCATCCAAACCATGGTCTTAATGTACAATCTCCTCTCATACTAAAAAGGGTCATGTAATTAAAAATGTTTTGTGGAAATTAGCATAAAATTATTAAAGTAGAGTAAAATATATATCTTTTCTTATTTTCTTAGTGTACCTAATCAAGGGAATTAAGTCCCCAAGCCTAATTCACTCCCCTTCCAATTCAAGATTCATTCGCTGAGGGAACGACGACCACCTGTAGTACTGACTAAATCTAAGCTCGGCCGAAAATTACAAACGCTACCACAATTCTTTCTTTTTTTCTTAAATATTTACCCTCTACTAAGTCGAGTACCACCTGTATTATCCATGGGTAAGTTAACCAGTACCAACAACAGGTAAGAATATAAATATCTAGCATTACACTGGATGAACAATAACGGTGGGGATAGTAAAAATTCATACCGTTACACTGGTGTCAACCGGTGGGATAAAATCACTAGCCTTACACTGGATGAACAATAACGGGAGATATAAATTCATACCATTACACTGGTGGCAATAGCGGTGGGATATTCATTGTTCCCAAATTAGTGGCGTTGGTGAGAAAGTGAAGCGAAGTGAATAGCAAAGAGCGAGAATGCTAAGGGTAGCATTGGTTGTTCATTCCCAAATATCTCCGCCATTCTATATTCAGAACATCCTGGTAGTAATGAGGTTCAAATAGTGTACTAGTTAGTATTACCCCTGGGGAAGGGGGGAAAGAATACTTCCCCAGTATCCCTGCTTGTCGTAAGAGGTGACTAAAGGGGGCCTTTTATCCAGTCTGTCTCCTTACTGTCCTCTTCTGCTTTTCTGTCCTACCTCTCGTCTTGATATTTCCATGTTTCCTAAACTTAGTGCTAATTCTTCACTTTTCTTTCCTTCCTTCCAGCTTACAATGTTAAGGATTAGGTAATTATATGTTCTCTAGACAAATGTTACCCGAGACAAACGTACACAAAACATCATACACTGTCTTGGGCAATACTTCATCGACTTTGGGACGTCACGAGGTATCGTCCTGGACAATGGAGGAGAGCACAGAAGGTTGAAGTCAATAGCTTGGTGTGGGCGAAGAAAGAGACAATACGGCCGGGTACCTGTAGAAAACTGAATGCCAAATGGGATGGCCCATATAAAGTGATTGAAGTGCTGCTAGATGGAAGCGTTTATATCATTGAAAATGTATTTAGTGGAAAAAAAATACAAAGGGCTGCTGAAAAGGTAAAACCATATTACGGTACCGAGGAATGGTTCTTAGAACCGTTGCAACAGGAGCTCGCCCCGGAGCCCGAAGATGAGCGATTACCACTGTGAGTGAGGAATGCCCCTCGGAGGCTCATAGAGGAGTGTTAGAAAAGTAGACAAGTGCATGTGACGAATGTTGTGAAACATAACTGCTTAAAGTTATGTTCCAGGTGGACTCATCCCCGAGGAGAGGGTGTAAAAAAGGAAAAGAGAGAAGAGTTCCTGTTGGAACCAGGAAGTGCCTTACTTCGAGGGGAGTATATAATCCCCTCACCTTACAGTTAGCACGGTTTGTGAGGTAGTGGAGTCTTCAGGACAGAATGAGCGCTCACCTCTTGCGGGCAGAAAGCTGGAAACGAAAGGCCAGAGTGAATGTGATTGCGAATGGAAGAGTGTAAGGAAGCGCCTCCCCTGGTGATCTCACTCTCGAGAGACCCTGTCGAGCTCAGGTGAGTGACAAGCTATCCTCCAAAACCTGAGGCTGACTGGGGCATAAATTCCCTCATAATATCCTGTGTAAGGAGTGATCATACCTCCTAATGTAGTGAGTAAGCGACCTTCCAAGGTACACATCAGGTGTTTAATGTGGACCGACAGGTGCCACCGATTGTGGGGAAAGGTATTCCAATTCAAAGTGTTCATAGCAGTTATCAGAGTAACAACATTCCATCCATGCACATGTCATAGAAAATTGACTTGGGTAAAATTTGTTTTCTGAACGTGGGAGCCATGTAGTGCCACAAATTTGATATTCATGTATGTGTTTAGAAGTACTGTAATTTTTAAGTTAGATAGGGTGAAACCTGAATATTAGTTTATAAGTTCCTATCCTAAGTAGTAATTCATATGTTAATGATTAACCCGCCCCGTCCCGACGACGTATGGGTACGTCACCACGATTTGCATTTGCCAGTCCCGGCGACGTACCAGTACGTCGTGCAATTGCAATGTGCATAATTTCGACAATTTTCAAATTTCGCACTTGATTTGCGGTACGTACCCTTGCCTGACCTTCCCCTACCTGCCACCAGGCGGGGACACTCGGCGACCCCGCGCGACCCGCGCTAGCCCGCCACTCGTCCACTCACCAGGTAGCCACGGTCCTACTCAGACATGGCTAAGAGAGGTCTCTCAGAGAGCGAAATTCAAGTCGCCCTGGACACCTTTACCGGCGACAGTGATTCCCCACTGGATGACGAGGAGATGGACAAAGATTATGTGCAGCCAGAGGAGGAAGAAACCACCAGCAGTGACGAGGAAGTTCCGTCACCAAGGAAGCGGCAGTACGTGACTTACCGTGCTGCTAGAGAGGGGCAGGAGGCAAAGAAGGCACGTGGTATGTCATATCCCTATCCCCAGCGTGCCTTGGAAGCCGAATTCGAGGTCGAGGACGAGGACGATGACGAGGACGGAGACGTGGGACGTGCTGCCACGTGGTATGGGCGGGAGGTGATTACGCATCGTGGCCCAGAGCGCACACCACGTCGTCTAAGCAGGTATGGGCCAAGCATTCTGTTTGGGGCGGTAGGAAGTGAAGTGGAGGGAGTGGGGAGTGAAATGGACATTCCTGGGATTAGGGAAAGTGAGAGTGAGGTGGGTGAGTCATTGCTCTCCCTACGCAGTGTGAGGCGGCAGAGTGGATCACGTGGGCCAGTGCGGGTGCGTTCCTTATCACTTGGGGTTGTGAGGGAGGGGGAAGGTGGGGAGGAACCACTCCAAAGCACGTCTTATGCTCCCCAATATCCCCTAACACGTGGTCGAGCAAGGTTGCGTGAGAGAGCACGTGGTGTGGTAATGGAGGGGGAAGGTGGGGAGGAACCACTCCCCAGCACGTCTTCTGCTCCCCAATATCAAACTATTTCATCCCCACAGCCCCCTAATGTTCCTCAAGGCCGTAAGGGTAAGGGAAAGGGAAAGGGTAAAGGCAGAGGGAAGAGGAGTGACAGTGGGGAAGCCCTCCGTACTCCTTCTCCCCAACCTCCCCAACCAGGATCTCCTCCCCACCCAGACGAAGGCGGTGATGGGGACGAGGGATTTGTGTCGTGGGATTGGGAGGATGGGAGTGATTTTTCTCCCCTCATTCACCCCTTCACTGAGCAGGGGCGATCTGGCTGCATTGCACCAGGTATTCACTGTAATTCAAGCAGGTTGGATTTTTTCCACCTGTTTTTCAGTGAGGCCTTCGTTGATCAGATCGTGCTTCAAACAAACCTGTTTGCAAGTGGCCAGCGGCTAGAAAGTGAAAGATTGGGAACAAGGAGTAGGCATTCAATGATTTATGATTACCCTATCTCCATTCCAGAAATGTTCTTATTTTTTGCCCTTGTCCTTTTGATGGGTATAATAAGAAAAAATAGAATTCCTGCTTACTGGACTAGGGACCCTGTTATGTTTACCCCCATATTTGGTCAAGTGATGAGCCGTAATCGGTTTCAACAAATTCTAAGTCGCCTCCATTTTTATGATGCTAATGACCCTGCAAATGCAAACAACACGGACAAAATGAGGCGAATTAGGCTGGTCTTTGATCACCTCAGGCAAACCTTTCGATCCTCATTCTATCCCTATAGAGATCTCGTCATAGCCGAGAGTCTCGTGTTGTGGAGAGGCAATATTTCATTCAGACAGTATATACCCAGCAAAAGGCACCGTTTTGGGTTCAAGATCTTTGTTATGTGTGACTGTAGGACTGGATACGTGCAAGATATAGTCTTGTACACCGGTGCACAGACAGACATAATAGAAGATCGAAGTATAGGACTTTCTGGAGCAGTGGTAAAGACGATGATACAAGACTACCTTCATCGTGGTCACGTTCTCTATCTCGACAACTGGTACACTAGCCCTCTTCTCGCTCGTTATCTTCACAGACATGAAACGGGAGTCTGTGGAACCGTAAAGGTGAACCGGCGTCACATGGTCAAGGTAGGGCGGAAACTTGCAAGGAGTGAGGTTGTCTTCTTCAAAGCAAACAAGATCCTTGCAACAATGTGGAACCACAACAGAGAAGTAAGCCTCTTGTCCACGGTTCACCGCCCCTTGATGCACCGTGTCACGAATCAGTTCGCGACATTTCCCTTTTGTGAGAAGCCACGAACTATTAGTGGAAAACTCACTGTGTATCGCTCAGTTAACCGTTTCTCTCTCCATTTCGGAGTATACTTTTTAAAACATTCGTCACCGTTTTCAAAAAGTGACCGATTTAATGCACGTCACTAAGTGCGCTACTGAGCGATACAATTGTTTCTTTATCATTTGCCTCTGCTTCCCTCAACCGTTAGCCACGCCTTGCGTCCTGCCCATACAATGTATTTGAATTCAGTCTTGTGTTTGTTGTGACGGAGGAAGGTCCTGTGCCAGCAGTGTGAGAGGTCGGCTAGTACCCAAACTCCACTTCACAGTTAATCCAGTCCTCCCACCCCTCTGGTGATACGCAGCATTTAACGACTATAGTATTTCTTTTGTGTATTTCCTAGTTATAAGAGTTTAATTAAGGTGTTTTTTTTTTTAGACGTAAGTATTTAGCTCGTGTGAGAGTGAGTGAGTGCGTCTCATTGATTTGAAATGTAACGTTAAATTTATTTTTTGTAATTAATAAATTTAACAGTTCCTTTTTTGAGCTCAATGTAAAGTAAAATCGTGTTTCATTTAATCCAAATTAAGCTTATTTTCCATATAGCTCCTAGCTTGCATAAACGTTTGCTTTCATAACTGGTACTTAGACCAGTCTTGTTGTATTAACGTAAAATCCGTTGTGCCATAGGAGTTAAGCATCAGCAAGGACCTGATTATTGTTATTAGTATTAGTTATTTATTGTCAAGGGTGAAGTAACTTTCTCCAGAGGCTAACAGTACAGTAATTCAGCAATTGTGAGTAATTAGTCTCTGCTGTGTACTGTGGAGAAAATTTATAAATTCTCGTTCTCAGAGAGTCGTGCGAAGAAGCAGCGTAAAGTAATCATTGCTTGATGTAGCAAGACAATCATTGTCTCTGCTCTTCAATATTATTAAATATTATTATCAATTTAAATAATATTTAACCATTTATTTTAAAATTGCTGTGGTATTATAAAAACCCCGTGACAATTGGCGACCTCATTCCAGGATATTAACTCCTAACCCTAAAGCTATTCACGAGATAGTGCTCACTCATTCATATTTAGGTATTTATCATTAAAGTTTATAGACACAAGTTTACTGGTATTTACCCTTAATTTAGCAAGTGAATTTTGCTTTATTAATCAATAGAGTACTTAACTCGTTTATTCTTGGTAACGCCAGACGATTTTATTCGCTCCTGGGAAGTCGCCGTACCCATTGTGTTTATTATTGACAATAGTCTTCCCAGTCATTTACATTTTTGATTTATTCTTTGCCAGTTAACTGGATAAGACTGGTCACCACTAGCTTGTGTCTGTACTCTTTATTTGTGTTTATTGGCATTCGTTTGCGAAGCAGCAATCAGTACTGAGTCGCTAGTTATTTAGATTGAGTTAGCGACATGGCTACTACCATATTTTTACAGGAAGCCAAAGATATGGGCCTTACGGACCCAACTGAAATCAAAGAATACATACTCTCACGGTTCAATTACGAGCAAGAACGTGAGAAAGATGCTCGTGAAGAGCGTAGAATTCAGCGCGAATACGAGCGAGAACAGCGCGAATACGAGCGAGAACAGCGTGAACACGAGCAAAAACAGCGCGAACTCGACTTAGAACACGTGCGGGAACAACGTGAATATGAACGTGCCGAACGTGAAGCACGCTAGAAACATGAACTTGAAGTGCTGAAGCTCAAGCGAGATTCCTTGGCTTCAGACACATCTGGTGCAGTTGGTTCAAGCTCCACGAGCGCTCTCCCTGCACATGTTATGGCGACCCCACACATCAAGCTTCCCCCATACAAAGATGGCGAGCGAATCGAGCCATACATAGCTCGATTTGAAGACATGGCTCAGCTTTACCAGCTCGATGATGCAGCTAAGCGGCTTCAGTTTCTTAGCCTGTTTGAGGGCCCTGCCCTCGATATTCTCCACAGAATTCGTGAAGACAATCTCACGTATGAAGTGATGAAAGCTGCACTCATTAAGGCGTATGGTCTCACAGTAGACGACGCCAAAGCTCAGTTCATGCGAGCTCGTCTCCAAGACAAGGAGACAGCTGTTCAGTTCCTCGACCGTCTTACTGCTTACCTAGGTGAGTGGATGGAGAAAGATGAAACTCCTTCCACGCGTGAGGGGATAATTGACCTTATGCTGCGTACACAGCTAGAGAGGTCGTGGCCTGCTGAGCTCATAGCACAGCTTAAGATCTGCCAGGTGAAAGATGCCAGCCAAATGGCAGAGAAGGCTGACGCATTCTTTACTGCATACGGGTATCAAGCTCGTAAGCAAAACACCTGGAGCAGAAAAGATACTGCCAAGTCTGGGAAGCCGTCTCAGACTGAATCCCAGCACCAAGGCCATTCTCAGAATAATGGCCAAGGTCCAAAACTGCAGTGGAAGGACCAGGGACAAAACACTCAGAAACCTGAGTGGAAGAGGTACAACAAGTACCCTAACCAGCAGCAGTATCAGCCACGCAACCGACCGTCGGGACAAACTTTTTCACCACCAGCTCAAAAGAGGCAGGAAGCGAATGCAGCCTTCATTCCTCAGCAGCAGTCTGGTGGTCACGTCCCTACCTGTGTGGGTACTTCCCCACAGTTCACTAGTCCCACAGTGACAGTGAACCCCCCTCCACAGATGGCCAATGTTCCATCTTATAACCCTCAAGGCACAATGTTTGCCACATCAATTCAGCAGCCTCATGAGTGGCTAGCTGCTTCCTCCATAGGCCCTCCCACAGGTGACAGTACCTTCCTTGTACAGCCAGGGTTTGTGGGAGGCATTCCTGTGAAGGTCCTGAGAGACAATGGTTCCTCAGGTTGCTCTGTCAAGCAGAGTTTAGTTCGGCCTGAGCAGTATACAGGTCGACAGATCCATGCAAGCCTTATTGATGGATCAGTGAGATTGTTCCCTGAGGCATGTATCCAGGTGGCATCTCCATTTTATACTGGTATGACACTTGCAGTTGTCATGCCAGAACCTTTATTTGAACTCATCATTGGAAATATTCAAGGAGTCAAGGATAGTTGCTCCAATGATGATGCTACTCAGACTTCGGCTGCTGCGGTAACACGAGCCATGGCTGAGGCTCCAGACTGTGTCACCCCAGTGATCATTGAATCGCCGCAAGATCTGATGTGCAGTCAACTTGTTGTGCAAGAACAACATTCTGACCCGACACTTGCTACCGTGCGGAACAAACAAAAGGGTCGAGTGATCAAGTATTCACGGGGAGGTCGAGCCAAGTTCCTTCGCAAACAAGGACGGCTCTACCGTGAGTCACGAACACCCGAGGGTGAGGTTCGATTGCAGTTTGTCGTTCCCACCAAGTACCACCTAGCAGTGTTACAATGGGGTCATTGTTCAGCCTCAGGAGGTCACATGTGCAAAAGGAAGACCCAGGGCCGTATCCGAGCTGACTTTTTCTGGCCAGGGATGGGACGAGACATAGATAGTTTTGTCCGTTCCTGCAGTGTGTGTCAAAGTAACACCACTAATCAGGGACATGCCCTTCCTGTCCCGTTTCTAACCAAACCTGTAATCTCTGAGTCAGTTGAGAGACAGGATAGTGGTAATGTGGGTGTAGACCTGATGTCTCACCTACTAGCTGCTTACTAACTAGCAACTGTTGTATGTTGGGTTCCGTAAGATAGGCATCCTAAGCGATTTGAGTAATCCAAGGACCAGCCTGGTTCCCAGTTAAAAGTGTAGACCAGACGTCTCACTCGTTGGCCCTACAGGACACAGTATATCCAGGGCTTGTACATACATGTATACCATAAGTTAAGGGGGAAGTTTGAGAACCTTGCAGAGACAGTCCGAGGCTGTGTATGAATTACCTTGTGGAATGTCTCAAGCTGTGGGCCTCTCTGAGGATTCCCGGAGAATGCACATTACCCACATGAGTGTTCACACCCACGGTGGGTGTTAAAAATTGACCTGCCCGAGATTGCGTAGCGATTTTCAGCTTCCTGTATTACTCGTAAGTGTAGAGTTAGGTTAACCAGTAAACCGCCCGTTCTAAGCAATTTGTGAATTCAAGAACTGGCACGTTTCCTGGTTAATAATGTTAGGTTAACTAGTAAACTGCCCGTTCTAAGAGATTTGAGTAATTCAAGAACTGGCACACTTCCTAGTTAATAAGCGTTAACCAGTAAGCTATAAGGGTTCTAAGCAATTTGTGAATTCAAGAATTACGTTTCCTGGTTAATAATGACAAGTACTGATTGCTAGGCAGAGAGAGAGAGAGAGAAATAACAGTTTTGATGCTCCACCTTAATTCCTTTCGCAGGTGTAGCTGGTGCGTGCAGCATTGCCGTGCAGATCAGCTGGTCGTTCCTGTCGCATGCTGCCGCCCCTTCTCTTCTGCCTCGTCATCATTATTTTACTATAAATTTGTATTACTGTGTCATTTTACACGTAGGTACAGTTACACTACAACTGTCACACCTACACCGTGTATTACATACACTACACTACATAACAATTAGTTGTTAATGTAAATGTAGCGAACTTTCGCTCAGTTTGACCTGAGTACAGGATTTTCACAGTCGTCATGGAGTTTTTCCCTCAAGCTTGTTTCTATTAACGTAAATACGAGGTTTTTTCGCTCACTGGCGACTACGACTTTCTCCTGTAGCAGGATAGCACACACACCACAGTGTGAATCTTGTGCGAATGACTTAGGATGTGTACTTATATATATATATATATATATATATATATATATATATATATATATATACACAAATTTTTTCCCATAAGGAAAAAATTTAACTTTATAAGGGCGTAATGTCACGAATCAGTTCGCGACATTTCCCTTTTGTGAGAAGCCACGAACTATTAGTGGAAAACTCACTGTGTATCGCTCAGTTAACCGTTTCTCTCTCCATTTCGGAGTATACTTTTCAAAACATTCGTCACCGTTTTCAAAAAGTGACCGATTTAATGCACGTCACTAAGTGCGCTACTGAGCGATACAATTGTTTCTTTATCGTTTGCCTCTGCTTCCCTCAACCGTTAGCCACGCCTTGCGTCCTGCCCATACAATGTATTTGAATTCAGTCTTGTGTTTGTTGTGACGGAGGAAGGTCCTGTGCCAGCAGTGTGAGAGGTCGGCTAGTACCCAAACTCCACTTCACAGTTAATCCAGTCCTCCCACCCCTCTGGTGATACGCAGCATTCATCGACTATAGTATTTCTTTTGTGTATTTCCTAGTTATAAGAGTTTAATTAAGGTGTTTTTTTTTTTAGACGTAAGTATTTAGCTCGTGTGAGAGTGAGTGAGTGCGTCTCATTGATTTGAAATGTAACGTTAAATTTATTTTTTGTAATTAATAAATTTAACAGTTCCTTTTTTGAGCTCAATGTAAAGTAAAATCGTGTTTCATTTAATCCAAATTAAGCTTACTTTCCATATAGCTCCTAGCTTGCATAAACGTTTGCTTTCATAACTGGTACTTAGACCAGTCTTGTTGTATTAACGTAAAATCCGTTGTGCCATAGGAGTTAAGCATCAGCAAGGACCTGATTATTGTTATTAGTATTAGTTATTTATTGTCAAGGGTGAAGTAACTTTCTCCAGAGGCTAACAGTACAGTAATTCAGCAATTGTGAGTAATTAGTCTCTGCTGTGTACTGTGGAGAAAATTTATAAATTCTCGTTCTCAGAGAGTCGTGCGAAGAAGCAGCGTAAAGTAATCATTGCTTGATGTAGCAAGACAATCATTGTCTCTGCTCTTCAATATTATTAAATATTATTATCAATTTAAATAATATTTAACCATTTATTTTAAAATTGCTGTGTTATTATAAAAACCCCGTGACACACCGTACTGATTCTGTTGATTACCATAGCGAGAGCAGGCGTCGTGTTTGGAAACCTGAATGTGTCATGGACTATAATATAAACATGCGCCTCGTGGACCAGTCAGACTCCATGATATCGACGGTAGAGTGTGCCAGGACCACGATGAAGTGGTATAAGAAACTGTTCTTTCACTTGCTAGATATCACTGCTCTGAATTGCCACCACCTTCACGCCATGACCACAGGAGTTCAGGAAACCTTTGAAGGGTTTGTGAGGGAGCTCACACGAGAAATCTTTGCAAAATATGCGGTTGAAAGGCCCCAACAGCGCCCCCGCACTGCCCCTATTACCCACACTCCCCAGAGAATATCCGCCCGCCATTTCCCCACTCCTATCCCGCCCCAGCCCAACAGACCTAGGCCCCAGCGCAGTTGTCACGTGTGCAGTCATTCCCAGGTGAGACTCACGACACAGAGGAAGGACACCCGCTATGAGTGCGTGCAGTGTGACGTGGGTCTGTGTATTCACCCATGTTTTAGTGAATATCACACGTTGCTGCAATTTTAGCATGGTGTGATTGCGAAAGGACGCAGAAATTATGATGTAAATGCGACAGACAGACGCTCTGTGAAAATATCAGTCATGTGGATCGCCAAATATTAGTATAAAGTGCCTACGGGTAGAACATAAGTGCAAACATTGGGTGTAAGTATATAAATCTGCCCTAAGTTGAAACTTACATAGAGAGGGTTGTTTGATGCGATATTCTGTCGCTCAGTGCAATAAATACGGCCCCTTATTATATATTTTCTATTATGTGACATTCTTACGGGTATAATATAAGTTCAAATTATTGTATATGATGATGTATTTCCTAAGTCAAATATTCATAGCGTGTCTATAAAGATAAGATTTCCTGACGCCTAGTCGAATGAATAAGGCACGTATTAGTCAAAATAAAAGTCAGCAAGTGATAAAGTGAATAATTAGTATATAAGTGTGTGCGTGAATTAGTATATAAGTGTGTGAGTATTATGTATGACGTAACATTCCTTGCGAGGGTATTTTCAGGCGATATTCTCACGCTCACTTGAATAAGTAATGGTAGTAAGTATGTACAGTGCATTGGAGGGGTGTAAATGTGTGTAATGTAAGTGGGAAAATATAATTGGAGTGAATAAATAAAGTAGATGATGAAACACGAGTGTTTGAGATCGTGGTTGCTACGTGAATAGGCGCTAGCATAGCGCTAAATGCCCTCGTAATGAATGAAAATAATTGAAAACCTTCACAGTGGTGGGGGAAAGGTTCTATGTAAATGGGAAAATAATTAGAAAGTGATAAAACAATTTGGTATGTTGAAATACGAGACATAGCGAGTGCGCTTACTAAGCTGATGTGCGCTAAACTTATGCTGCATGTCATCAAAATGAATGAAAACATCTGAAATCACTTACAAACAGTTGTAATTAGTAAATTGTCATTGAAACAGAAGTACAGTAATCCCTCTAATATCCGGACGCCCAATAACCGAACCGAACCTTATCGTCCTGGGATCAAACATTCCCAAAATGGTCCGAAAATCCAAAAAAATTGGAAAAAAAATCGATTTTTTGCCGTCCGTAATTTGAACTTGCCGCGCGCGCCGCGTGAGAGCATTGTTTTGGTTCATCATTCCTCCGACGTCCGATAGAGCGCCGCTGCATCCTCCCCACTTCCCGCCTGTCTCTCACCGCGACAAGACCTACGCTCTTCGTCATGGCTGCCCACGTGCTCGCTTTTGTGGTGGTGCCGTACTTGCTGCAAGGCCTCCTGCTGCTCTCTGCCCTACTCTTAGTGTGTGTGATGATGGCCCCGCCTCCTGAGAAAAGGAAGAGAGTGGTGTTGACTCTGGAGAAGAAACGGGAGATATTGGAGAAGGTTGATGCGGGTTGGTCTTCCTCTCGCATTCTCCACGAGTTCAACCTGGCCCGGTCGACTTTGTTTGATATCAAGCGTTCCCAAGACAAGCTCATGCAGTACACGGCTGACTTCTCGTCGAGAAGCAAACGCAACGTGGAGAGGAAGGTTATGTTTACTCCCAAGTATGTAGAGATCGACCGCTCCACGTTGATTTGGTATCGACAGCAACGTGCAGCTGGTGTGATGGTACGTGGAACGGAGCTGAAGGCTGCTGCTGAGAAGTTTGCAAGGCTTCACGACGCCCTAGACTTCAAGGCATCCGAGGGTTGGCTCTTCGCGTTCAAGTTGCGACATGGCCTTACTAACCGTAAAGCACATGGCGAAGCATTGGACGCTAACGAGGATGGAGTGGACGAGTTTCGGCACAAGGTGAAAGGCTTGATCGACAGGGAGGGCCTCACTCTCGGTCAAGTCTATAACGCTGACGAAACTGGCCTATTCTATCGCTCGGTGCCAACGAACACTCTCGCCGATGAGACGGAGAAGCGTGTACCTGGCCGCAAGCTTTCTAAGGAACGGATATCTGCTTTGTGTTGTGCCAATGCTAACGGCATGCACCGGCTTAAGCCCATTATTGTTGGCCGTGCAAAGCAGCCTCGGTGCCTTCGTGGGGTGATGGATGTCCTTCCTGTCGTATGGTACCATTCTTTGAAAGCATGGTTCACAGCTGTGATTTTCAAAGACTGGTTTCACCATCACTTCGTCAAGGAGGTCATACATTACCAGACGAAGACACTGGGAATTCCTTGCGACCAGGTAAAGGCTCTCCTTCTCCTCGACAATGCACCTGCCCACCCGTGCGACAAGGACTTGGTTGCTGAGAATGGCCGTATTAGGTGCATGTTTCTGCCACCTAATACGACTGCTCTCATTCAACCAATGGACCAAGGAGTGATCGTGGCAACAAAGCGCCTGTACCGTCGGAAGTTCCTGGACGAGGTGATGGTGGTTCTCGAGGACGAGGACGAGCGCAGGGAAGGACGTGACACTCGAGGCAAGCGGACTTTGGAAAACCTTCGCCGCTACAACATCAAGTCTGCGCTGTACAACTGGGCTAGTGCATGGAAGGAAGTCCCTGTGAAAACTCTTGAAAATGGTTGGTCTCGTCTGCTTCTCGGAACAGATGTGGAGTACGATTTCCTAGGGTTTGAAGTGGATGACTTCCATGCACGGCTACGTACGCACGGCGACGATGTTGATGTGGACGATGTTCGTGAGTGGTTGGACGACGACGAGGGCGATCCTGGGTATCAGACGTTGTCTGATATCGAGATCGCGTCTTCGGTTGCTGGTGTCAGTCCCGAACTTGAAGATTCCGACGACGAAGGCGATGATGATGCAGACTCCGCCCAGCAGGACACTACTCCAGCCATCCCCAAGCTGAGCGCACTCCGGGAACATCTAGAGTTCGTCCTAGACTACCTGGAACACCCGGACTGCGACAGGGAGATGGGGCCCTTGGGACTCGTGGAGGAAATGCGTGCTTTCCGGCAGCGCATCATCAATCGCCAGAATCGTCGGTCCTTGCGTCAGTCAATGATTGACAGTTTTTTCAGGCCCGTGACCCCCGCTGTGCCAAGCCCTGGTTCCACTCCGTTGCCTCCCCAAGACAGGCCCTCATGCTCCGAGCCACAGCCCAGCACATCAGCTACAGTGGAGTCACCGCTCGACGTGAGTTTGCGGCTGTCTTCAGAGTCTTCTGTAGTCGGTACGCCATCACCACTACCCACCGATGCACCCCTTGGACGCCTGCCAGTGATACTCTCGGGCTCTGACAGTGAATAAACAGCAAGAACTTCTCCACTAGACCACACGGGAATTTTGAGTGTTGTGCAGTGAAAAAAACGGTGTGTTGTGTTAAGGTTTTCAAGTTGGGAGAAAAGACTAAGTAGAAAAGAAATTTAACGTAACTAACCTTCTTTGTTTTGGCTTTGGAAACTTAAAAAAACTTGGGAAAAGTTAATGTGCAACACTTAAATTTAATGGAACATTATTTGGACTAAAGTGAACACTGTGAAAAGAACGGACTTCTGTGTGTTAGTGACTAAGTTCAGTGCAAGACTTCAGGAAGAGTGTAGTGCAAGTGCTTCAGGAAATCATTCTTACTGTCAGAGTCCGAGAGGAGGCGGTTATTCATCGAGGTGGCCAGGGACTTGCTGTAAGTAGCCAAAATGTTTCATGTTGTACTATTTTCCATACTATATTTACCAGAATGTTTCATATTGTATTTTTTCCCATACTATACTTACCAGAAAGTGTCATACTGTACTTCTTTCCATACTAAACTTACCTCATGCATGTGCAGTAGGAATGTGTTTTTCAGAGTTCGGTTAGGTTCGGTTAGGTTAGGTTCGGTTAGAGTCCATAAGTACCAGAATGTTTATCAATGTATGAACATACTTCTAAACCCACATTTTATGTGTCTATTGCATTTATTTCAGTCATTTATGTGCCTTATTGGTGTGATTTGGGTGTTAAATAGGTGCTATGCATGTCCGGAGGGAGTTGTATAGGTGTTTCTCTGTGTTAGGGTCCGTAAGTACAAGTCCATAAGCTGGGGCCCAATATCCGGACAAAACCAATATCCGAACCTACCGATGGCTCTATTGATCCGGATATTGGAGTGATTACTGTATACAAGTAGAAAAAATGATCGGTAGACTCATAACAGAAAATTAGCAGATAGCATGATACGACTCGGACCTAACTCGCTATGCTCGCGCGATGGTACAATGCTTATTTTTCCTATATATGTGTCTGAAATACATTATATTGTTACTGTTATTGTTTATAAGTACAAATTCAATAAATGTAGAGGTGTTGTGTGTTGTTTGTCCCATTATTCCTTACCATAGAAAACGTTTACGCATATCCAGCCCATTACAGAATACAATACCTGCGGGGGGAAACCGCACCTGTATAGACCACTTATAGACTGCAGAGACCACTTTCTTCAAGATTTTCCATAGTTTCTCGACCTAAGCGGAAGTTTCATAAGAAAAAAAAATTTTCCAAAAAGGCTCGGGACTGGGGGATGTCATAGGTGCGGAAAGGCTCGGGACGTGACGGGTTAATGTAAGGTTAACTATTTTTATATGTATGTATCTCTGTATCTATGCATTGGGTGATGTAATTGTGGATGTTGAGCTATGGGAATTCCCCGTCTGGTCGAGTAATGAATAACAGATGCGCGCAGCTTTTCCTCTTCTTTTGTGGGTCGCTATTGGGCACCGAGTTTAAACCTTAAACAGAATAATAATGAATATACAATTCTTTCCGTAACCTAGTTGTGAAATGTTTACTAATGAAGCTGCTAGAACCCAAATATGTAAGATTAACAGTCCAAAAGGCCTAAATAATGTCATTTGTGAGGATTTAAAGCTCCTGTTTGTCTTGGCCGTCACTAGATGGCATGAGCTTCCTTAAAATTCAAAGTGAGATAGTGATAGAATCAGTATCTAAATTAAGTAAGGAATAAATCCCAAATTTTCCCCAATTCAATCAAAAGTCCTGGCGTCATGGGTACACTGCTAAATAAATTGTAAAGAGAATTGAAACCCACCATATTTAAAAAACACCACCTCATTTGACTAAGCAGTGGCATGCCCAGGGAGCTCACTCGAGGGCCAGACGTCGTATATATTGGACGTTTGTTCAGGTGAGCCGTCCACATTTCTTCTTCCTCCCCCTCTTTTTCTTTGTTTAATCCTTACTTGTCATGGATTTTATGAAGTAATATTGTTGAAAGTTTAACGTAGTCACTCGAGGCCCAGATGTCGTATATAATGGACGTTTGTTCAGTCCACAGATACCGGCGACGTCAGTGTGGGCATGAGGCCTCTTCGTGGTATTGTCCCTAGACGAGAACATACACACTTACACTACCCATGAATTATTATATAAATCAAATGTAATTGTAATAGTATTATTGATCTATCAAGTGAATTTTATTTTGTAAATAAGAAAAATAGAAATTTGGAAGTGATCTAATCTGGTAACGGAAGAGCGAAATTCAAAACCATTAACCGTTTTCTTTCTTGAAATTAAGGTTAGGAAATTAGGAGCGTGGAAGGGAACTTAGTGACTGTGAGCAATGATGTAATTTTGAAATGAACCTCGAGGCTAAACAAGCCTGAGTGATTATGTATTCTTAGTGATTATACAATGTTTGAATAGTACCTCGAGGCTAAACAAGCCCTAGTGATTACGAATTCTTAGTGATTATTTTTTTTTTTTCTGAAGCCCGAGTGATTATGCATTTTTAGTGATTATATAGCAATGATGCTTATGAACTGTAAATAGTCCTGAACTGATATTGGATTCTAGAGAATTACCTGATGAGAGTATATTATATGGATGAAAATGAACACAAGTAATCATTCTTGTTGGTTCGAGGCTATGCCAGCCCGAACAGATAACTCATGCTCGTAAAAAGGTCCCTGACTTGAGGCTATTGTCGAGCCCAAGAATAACTGACAAAAAGACAGTATGGTACAACAACTCCATACATCGCTTGTATGTATCAAATTGTTTTCGCCTGGTAATAATGTTGGAGGAATGATCATCCAAACCATGGTCTTAATGTACAATCTCCTCTCATACTAAAAAGGGTCATGTAATTAAAAATGTTTTGTGGAAATTAGCACAAAATTATTAAAGTAGAGTAAAATATATATCTTTTCTTATTTTCTTAGTGTACCTAATCAAGGGAATTAAGTCCCCAAGCCTAATTCACTCCCCTTCCAATTCAAGATTCCTTCGCTGAGGGAACGACGACCACCTGTAGTACTGACTAAATCTAAGCACGGCCGAAAATTACAAACGCTACCACAATTCTTTTTTTTTTTCTTAAATATTTACCCTCTACTAAGTCGAGTACCACCTGTATTATCCATGGGTAAGTTAACCAGTACCAACAACAGGTAAGAATATAAATATCTAGCATTACACTGGATGAACAATAACGGTGGGGATAGTAAAAATTCATACCGTTACACTGGTGTCAACCGGTGGGATAAAATCACTAGCCTTACACTGGATGAACAATAACGGGAGATATAAATTCATACCATTACACTCGATTTGCATTTGACTTTGAATATATAGGCTGTACCTTTTCAGAATTCGTAAGGTTTTTCGGTCTCCATTTTGATCGTCATTTGAACTTTAAATTTCATGTCAATAATTTGGTTTCTCCCTGGGATAAGTTATGAAAATCCTCAAGTACCTAGTGGGCACTACTTGGGATGCTGACAGAAAATCTGTATTAATGGTGTAAAAGTTCCTTAGTAGATCAAAGCTAGACTATGGCGCACAGGTGAATGGGTTGGCATCAGATACCACATTGAGGAGTTTGGATGTATTACAGAATATATGTTTGTAAATGTGTCTTGGAGGCTTGAGGTTTACTTGTATATCTTGGAAGTGGAGGTGAATGTGCCTCCCCTGTGTGTATGCTGTGACCACCAGCTGCTTTCTTATGACGTCAGGACAATAAGAAAGTTTGATACGGTCAATGTGGCCTGTGTCCCCCCCCCACCACACATCAATACCACCATTTTAAGTGGGGCGTTCATTGTCAACCAGCTGTTCACCTCCACTTTCTGATTTAGGAGCTTGGTGTTGACCTCAGTGACTGTGACAAGTTGGTGCTTAAAAATATAGTGCCTTGGGAGCCACCCAACTAAACTGTTGATGTTTCACAGCTACCAGCACCAAAGACCAAGGTGCCGGAGGCAGAGGCCCATCTCTCGTTTCGTAATATCATCATACGTCATTTGGGGTCCCACCAATTGTATATCGGTGGCTCCAAGTTGAGTGAATGTGTGGGTGCTAATGTGTGGTCGACTGAATGTGCCCTCAGGTATCAGCTGCCGACTCATTCATCTGTGTTATCCGAACTTTACACGATTCAGAAAGCTGTAGACTGTGCTTTAAGCTCTAGGTACAACTCATTTGTCATTTTCAGAATGAAAATCAGTTCTTCAGGCAGTTCTTTTTTGCACTACGGATTCTAATCAGATCCAGGGCCGCATTATTAACCCGCGTCGTCCCGGCGACGTGAATTAACGCGGCAACATTGCAAGGTCCTTAATTTGCACAATTTTCAATTTTTGCAAGTGATTTCGCAAGTGATTTTTGGCACGTATACACGGGACACCTTCATTTATTCCTCTACAAGATGCCAAGCAGGGACAATGTCTTACACCGCATACCTCTCCTCCCCCCTGCACGCCATTGCCTCGGCAATTCACCTGTTACCAGTGACCTGGCCAATAATGACATTCAGGGCCAGAGTGATTCCCCAATCGATGACAATCTGGAGGACAAAGTTTACATAGCATTAGAGGAAGAAACAGTCAGAAATGATGATCAGGTAATGTGGGAAAAAAAAGGTCATGAATGGTGATGAGTTAGTGAGTGAAACAATGCTTATAATGCCTATATTACTGTTTGGAAACCAATATACTCTTGTACTACATATAAATTCGTACCAAGTAAATAAATAAATACTGTTTATGGTGGATAAAATAGTTACCCTCCCATAGAACTCGTTTTCTTTAGTGCCAGCCTGTTAGAAAACCCAGTCAGGTAAGGAAGTACTCGTACCTAAATCGAGTATTTTAAACCTCAGGTTAGCGATTTCTGTATGAATTTTCGATGTTTCTCACCGAAAGCGGATGTTTGAGCCAAAAAAAAAAAAAAGGTACAAAAATGTCGGGACTGGGGCGTACCACTGCCCAGAAAACGTCGGGATGGGGCGGGTTAATAAATTGCATCCATGCAATTAGTCTTTCACACTGATCTGGATGCCTGGCCATTGTCATATCTAGGGCAATGAGCAGACTGACTGACTTGTGAAGTTGGCTGTGGACCTCAAGGAGACTTGGGATGTCCTTCGAGATCTAAAGAAATCAATAAAGCTTCTGTGGCAAGGTCAGTCGACCGGACAAAACATCCCAACTTGCTAACCGTACCTGGGCAACTTGGATACTGCCAACTGTCCAAGTTACATGGAAGAAAGAGTGATGGTGTGCTTGCGGAGTAAACTGCATGCTTATGACTCATATGACACCATACATTGCAAGACAATTTCCAGTGCACTGTGACATCCGTGATACAGTGTTATCTATCAGTCATATCATTCTGCGCTGTTGGTGATTTATTCAGGAAAGAAGTTCACTTATAAATTACTGTGGTGCAGCAAATGTTCCCTTCACCCTTTCCACCATCCTGGATTATGGGGATATTATAACGATTGATAAATTGAATGTTTTCCTGCAGAAGACCATATTGATCAGAGTGATGTGACTTTTTTTTTTTTCACTGTGTGGTTATGGTTTTTGTCGAATGTAATTATATATATACTGTATAATTTAACTAGGGTTGGCAGTTGACCTATTTGAAATAGTTCTTGTTTCAGAATGATCTATTTGTTATACTGATGTCCTCTATATTAAATTACGTGCCTTGCCTGACAGTCACCAGTTAATGAGTGCAAGTGTGCAATATAGATAGGTACTGGGCATTTTCAGTCAATGGCCTTCTGTTGGGTGAGGTATAGCACCACTGATACATATGTACAGCCGACAGCAGAAGTTCGTCCCTCTTAGCGTGCGTGATACGAGCATGTTGATCTGGTAACACTGTATGAGATAGAGTTGACAGGTTCGCTTTAAATGGCTAATATTAAAGAAATGTGTTCGGAGATAAGAACACATTCTCTAATGATAATATTAATTTGTAGCAGGTGGGATAATGTTATTGTGAAATGTTTGACACTGGTGTATGAAGATTCTTCGTTACGGACACAGACGCATAGGATTATTTGGACTGGACTGATGTTGCCAGCAAGTATTATATGAAATATTATAGAACGATTGCAGTCCTAAAGGTGAGGTTGCAAGAAAACACTAATTACAATGTCAGTTACACACTAAACAAACACAGAAACTGACAGTTCGTGTTTCGCCAGTATGCGGTTTAGTTTTACAAGTTAAATCACTTCCTTTTCCGACCTCTCTCTCCACCCGTCTCTTCTCTTCCTAGTCATGCTTTGCCATCATCCACGTTTTATCGTTAATGCTGAATACCGTATGTCTGTAGATAAACTGTGGGAAACAATATAAAAGTGTCAAATGAGCTTCATTTCCTCCTCCATCGCTTGAAATGTTATCCATGACTTGAATATAAATGTTAGTAACATGAATAAATCGTCACTGTGGTGGTTAGGAGACATTACTCGTCACATTATATAACATTTATAAAACCATCGTTAATACAGTGCTCCAAATACACTCCCTCTCCACCCCCTCGCCGTCTCCTCCCCTCCCCCTTCCACTGTCTCCATCACTTCTCCCCCCTCCCTTCCCCCCCTCTACCAGTACCCCTTGTTTCTCTCCCTCAACACCCCCAACCCTTCCCAACGATTTCATTTAACTGACTCTGCTTCTGTTTACCTCCCTAACTAGATCGGTTCTTCATAATTTGAATACAGTTATTACCATTTACAGGACTTTGAGTCTTAATTGTAATGACATTATAAACACAATACTCGTGCATGTTATATTGCCAACTGTATTACACACAAGTAACCAAATTACTTACATAACAATATGTCCATCGTAACTATCAGTGTTCAATACCATCCCCCCCTTGTGGATTCCTTCCCTCCTCGCCTCCTTCCCGCTTTCTGTATCCCTCACTCCTCCCTTCACGTTATAACATATTTATCTGTGTCCCAGCTTGTAATATATGTAATCCCTTCACTCACCCAAAGTATTCCTGCTTCCATAATCCCCTCCCCCCCGACACACATTGTGTTCCGCACTAAAGTGAGACCTATGAGATACGTCTGCTTATATAAAATTTAAAACAATATGCCATCGACATACTTTGATCTGAACTCCCTCAACGCATGATCTTACAAGGTCAGAGAATGCAGTCAGCAAGATTATCCCTATCATTCCACTCCCATAGCTGCATTGCATGGTTAGAACAAAAGGTAACGGCATGGCTGTCCGTCAGCAACCCTGAACATCTGTTCTGCAACTGCCGATATTATCGATACAGGAGTGACAAGGACTCGGATGGATAGGAAGCGAACCTTCACCATAATTAACCCTTACACCGCGACAATCTCATACTTCCACTTACATCTGCCTGCTGTCCGGGCTCATGACAAGCATATTCCGATAAGGGCTTAATCTACTCATCCAGAGGGGTATAATCCCCCTTCATCGTATATTACGATGATTATGGTAGCCAAATGTATGAGGATACAGCTTTTGTGACTATCATCTATTTTGCTATATTTAATCGTAACTGAAGATCTACAAATTATCACCAAGAATACTGACAGTACTTTTAAGAAAATATTTTCTGGATGCGTGTAGATCATACAACATCTATCTATCTATCTATCTATAGCCCCACGCCCTAATCCCGAAAGGGTCGTCACAGACAAAACGCCTCCAAGTCGCTCTGTCACCCACCATTTGACTCCCCTCCCCCCAACTCAACCCCCCCTCCCTCATATATTCCTCTCAACTCCATCCCTCCACCTCATCCTCGGTCTACCCCTCCCTCTCCCTCCCTCCACCTCACCTACATACACCCTCTTAGTCTTTCATTCTCCATTCTCTCCACATGTCCAAACCACCTCAGTCATACAACATACGCAATGATTATTTTTCATTTTATACTTTCTTTGGTGAAAAGAAGGACGTTTGTGCTTCATATTTTATGTATGTTGGGATTTATAAAATAAGTGTAAGCAAGATATTAATGGCTAGAGGAGGAGAAATAAAATGATCATTAAACTGAGGCACTGACTGCCGTCCTTTGAACAGTTAATGCCTCTTGACCGCCATTGTCACGGTCATTATAATATTACACATTATTAAAGGATACTATACAAAAACATGACCCAAACATCGTTATGTTGTTCGATTCCCGAGACAAAAATGAAAAAGGGAGAGAAAAAGACATTTGAAATGACAAGGGAGAGAAGTTGGGCAGGGTCAATACAATAACACGTGGGGAGGGATTCGGAGTGTTGCAGGCTAGAAACAAAGGTTACTGGAAATGGGGGCGGAGGGAGGGGGGAGAAGTGATGGAAACAGTGGAAGGGGGAGGGGAGGAGACGGCGAGGGGGTGGAGAGGGAGTGTATTTTGGGCACTGTAAGAACGATAGTTAGGTAAGTGTTACATAAATGATGACGAGAAATGTCTCCTAACCACCACAGTGACTATTTATTCATGTTACTAACATTTATATTCAAGTCATTGATAACACTTCAAGCGATGGAGGAAAAGAAGCTCATTGGCACTTTTATATTATTTCCCACAGTTTACCTACAGACATACGATTTTCAACATTAACGATAAAACGTGGATGATGGCAGAGCATGACTTGGAAGAGGAGAGACGGGTGGGGAGAGAGGTAGGAAAGGGAAGTGACTTAACTTATAAAACAAAATCGCATACAGGCGAAACGCGAACAGGCAGTTTCTGTGTTTGTTTAGTGTGTAACTGACATCGTAATTAGTGTTTTCTTGCAACCTCACCTTTAAGACTGCAATCGTTCATCAGCCCTCAGGACTAGTTCCTGACCATCCCCCTTTGCTGAACTTTTTCAGTGTCTCAGTTACACAGAGAGTAGGCCAGCATGCTCTCCAGTACAAATTTCTCTAACTATCTTCACCAAACTAAATGCACAGTACACACTACACTTCCTATTCAAAATTCAACAAAAATGGCGTCGATTAATCAAGCCTCGGAGTCCCCGGGGGGGGAGACCATAAATGCCCCCGCCATCTGACCCTCTCCCGGTGACGACTCGAGGTGCCTGGAACCACTGTCTGACTCTCTTCTTCATTTCTGCAACATTCGCGGCCTTTCATCTAACTTTCGCTCTGTTGAGCACCACCTCTCCTCCTCTAAACCTCACGTTCTTTTTCTGACGGAGACTCAGCTGTCTGAGGCAACCGACAGCAAACCCTTTTCTGTATCCTCCTACTTTCTCTATACTCATTTCAAAGCCAAAGGTGGCTGTTGTGTATACATACGCAACGACTTATCTTGCTCTCGTGTTCATGAACTTGATTCTTCTGAATTCTCCACACTCTGGCTTCGGCTTTCCTGTCATTCTCTGACTAAATATATCTGTGCTGTTTACTTATCCCCTAATTCTACTGACTATCAAAAATTCTTCGACTATCTTCCTTCTACAATGGAACACATTCTGTCCATTTCTCCTTTCTCTGAAATCTCCATTCTTGGAGATTCCAATGTTCACCACCACCTTTGGCTCTCCTCTACTTTCACAGATACACCCGGTGAACAAGCCTACATCTTTTCTATCCTTAATGACCTAGAGCAGCTTGTACAGCACCTTACCCGTATCCCTGACCGCCTTGGAGAGAGCTCCAACATACTTGACCTCTTCCTCACAACTAATCCTTCTGCTTACTCTGTTAATCTTTTCTCTCCGTTGGGCTCCTCCGATCACAACCTTATTACCTTAACCTGTCCTATCACTCCGGTATGGCATGTGGACCCTCCAGGGAAACGTCGTCTGTGGCATTTTGGAGCCGCGAACTGGGAGGCCCTCAGGCAGTACTTCTTTGATTTTCCCTGGAATGATTATTGCTTCCATGGCCGTGAGCCATCTGAGTGTGCCTTGCGCATTATGGAGGTTATTCTCTCGGGCATGGAAGCATACATTCCTTTCTCATATCCTTTGACTAACGCAAGAAAGCCTTGGTTTAATCACGCTTGTTCTAATGCTGTCCGCAACAAGGAGAAGGCCTACAAAAGGTACCGGAGCCAACCCACCCCTGAATCACATCATCTTTACGTTTCTGCCCGGAATCGTGCTAAGTCTGTTCTTCGCTCTACTAAAAATAATTTCATCCATACTAAATGCTCTCAACTCTCCAACTCGAATTCTTCCCGCTCCTTCTGGCACCTTGCCAAAAATCTTTCTAACAACTTTACCTCATCATCCTTCCCTCCTCTTTTCTACTCTGATGGTTCTGTAGCTATTTCTTCTACTGATAAAGCAGATCTCTTCGCACAGACTTTCTCCTCCAATTCCACCTTAGACGATTCCGGTGCTGTTCCTCCATCATTTCTCCCCTCTGACTTCCTCATGGCTGACATTAAAATTTCTTCAGTTGATGTATTTTCTGCCATCACTGGCCTCAGTACTAACAAGGCATATGGGCCTGATGGGGTCCCTCCTGTTGTTCTCAAGAACTGTGCTTCTGTGCTTACACCCTGCCTAGGCAAACTCTTTCGCCTTTGTCTGTCAACTTGTACCTTTCCTTCTTGCTGGAAGTTTGCTCTCATTCAGCCAGTCCCAAAGAAGGGTGACCACTCCCAACCCTCCAACTATCGTCCAATTGCTTTAACGTCCTCTATTTCAAAAGTTTTCGAGTCAATTCTTAATAGAAAAATTTTAAGGCATCTTTCCTATCACAACCTTCTTTCCGATCGTCAGTATGGGTTCCGTCAGGGACGCTCCACTGGCGATCTTCTCACCTACCTTTCAGACTCCTGGTCATCCTCCTTTCGGGACTTTGGCGAAAGCTTTGCCATTGCACTTGACATCTCAAAGGCTTTCGATCGAGTCTGGCATAAATCTTTAATTTCCAAACTGCCCTCCTACGGTTTCTATCCTTCTATCTGTGCCTTCATCGCTAGCTTCCTTTCTGGTCGTTCTATAGCCGCTGTTGTAGACTGCATCGTTCTTCTCCTAGATCTATCAACAGTGGTGTTCCTCAGGGCTGTGTCCTATCACCAACTCTCTTCCTTTTATTCATCAATGATCTAAGCTGTACATCTAACCCTATCCACTCATACGCTGATGACTCCACCCTTCACCTTTCCATTCGGTTCCCACAACGCCCATCTCAACAGTTACTTCAAGAAACAAGGGATGAGGCTATGGCACACCTAATGTCTGACTTGGCTCGTATCTCTGACTGGGGTAAAAATAATATGGTTGTCTTTAATGCATCTAAGACTCAGTTCTTACACCTATCAACCCGACAAAATCTTCCACAGGTATACCCATTAATGTTTAATAATATTCAGCTTAATCCTGCATCATCCTTGAACATGCCTGGGGTCTCATTTACTTGGGACTTATCTTGGAAAGATCATATTACATCTCTTTTAAAATCTGCTTCCAAGAGATTGGGTGTGCTAAGCCGACTCCGCTCTTTCTTTACCCCTGCACAATTGTTGACTCTATACAGGGGTTTTATCCGCCCCTGTGTGGAGTACAACTCTCATGTGTGGGGAGGCTCCCCACATACAGCTCTTCTCAATAGGGTGGAGTCAAAGGCTTTTCGTCTCATTAACTCTCCTCCTCTTACTGACTCCCTTCAACCTCTGTTTCTTCGCTGCACTGTTGCATCTTTATCTCTTTTCGATCGCTACTTTAATGGTCACTGCTCCTCTGAACTGTTTGCTTGCATTCCTCCACCTCTACGACGGGCGCGTAGCACCCGTCTGGCAGCAAACTCTCATCCCTTTTCTGTCCAACTCTCTAATGCAAGAGTTAACCGTTACTCCCAGTCTTTCATTTATGCAACAGGTCAGCTCTGGAACTGTCTCCCTCTATCTGTATTTCCTGCTGCCTATGATCTCCAGTCTTTCAAATGCAGTGTGTCCAGGCATCTCAAAATGATCGGATCTTGAATTTGGCTCTCTATTGTATTTTGTTTTTCTCTTGGAGGGAACTGTTACTGCGGGCTCATGGCCTTTGGTTCAATCTTCCTCGCATAAAAAAAAAAAAAAAAATTGCTGGCAACATCAGTCCAGTCCAAGTAATCCTAGGCGTCTGTGTCCGTAACAAAGAATCTTCATACACCAATGTCAAACATTTCACAATAACTTTATTATCCCACCTGCTGCAAATTAATATTATCATTAGAGAATGTGCTCTTATCTCCGAACACATTTCTTTAATATTAGCCATTTAAAGCGTACCTGTCAACTCTATCTCATACAGTGTTACCAGATCAACATGCTCGTATCACGCACGCTAAGAGGGACGAACTTCTGCTGTCGGCTGTACATACTCTACCACTGTTTGCATAAATTTTCTTATTTAGGATTGATAGTTGATGTAAATGGAATAGTTCCTGAAACAAGGATCTTCATATAACGATGTATCTGTCTATTGCCAGACGCCTTAATCCTGTAAGGGGTGGCTGGAAACAAATCGCCTTCAAGTCGCCATGTCCCCCGCCATTTCACTGCCCCGCTCTCAGGTGACACACCCCTCTCTCATATACTTCTCCACTCCATCCTTCCATCTCATCCTTGGTCTCCACCTCCCTCTTTCCCTCTCCACCTCACTCATATACACTCTCCTCGTCAGTCTCTTGCTCTCCATCCTCTCCACATGGCCAAACCACCTCAGTGTGTTTCTCCTAACACTTTCTATCACATCCACATCCACACCACAACGCTCCTTCACTTCCTCATAATTTTGTCAGTATGTCTCTCCATGTGACTCCACATGCTCCTGTCAAATAACTCATTTCCATTGCTCTCACTCTTGACTTGTGGCCCTCCAACAAGGTTCAAGCTTCACTCCCATTCGTTTAAGTTTGTATCGCAGTACTGTCATGCAGTAACTTTTTCACTTTCATGCTCACTTACCTGTTTCTTATCTTGGCTTTCAAAGAAACAGCATCCTTTCTTCCTTGTTCTACCCTTTCAAGCACTTCACCCTCTAAACTTCCATTATTACTCATCACACTACCCAAATCATTAAATGCACTCACATTTTGCATTTTCTCCTCATCCAACCTCACTGTTCCTTCAGTGACTTCATTTCTCTCGAAGACCATAACATTACTCTTCCTTACACTCACCTTTAAATTCCGTTTCTTAAACTCTCTCCCAAACAATTGCATCAAACCTAGCATCTGCCTTTCATCTTCACTTAACAACACAGTATCATTTGCAATGAACAGTACAGGGAGTTTCCACACACTGTCTTCTCTCATTAGGGCCACTCCAACATCCACTGCCCTACATGTCTTTTATAATCCCATCCACATACAGATTGAACAACCATAGATACATGACACATCCCTGTTTTAATCCAACCTTCAAATAGAAAAATTCACTCAGCCCACAGTTCACATATTCATCACTGCATTCAACAACCCATTTACACCATAAATTCTCAGTACTTTCCACAATCCTTGTCTATCCACTCTGTCATTTGCTTTCACCAAAAATATGAAGGCCACATACAACGTCTTTCCTTTGTCTAGAAAGTTTTCCACAAAAGACCTAAGAATGAATATCTGATCAGCACAACCTCTTCCCTTCTTAAAACCTCCCTGTTGTTCTCTAGCTAATTCTTCTGTTGTTTGCCAAACTCTGTCAATAAGTATCATACCATATACTTTTCCTATTACACTAAGAAGACAAATGCCCTTATGATAGCCACACAGTTCATTTTCCCCTTTTCCTCTGTCCAGGAGAATAATTATACCTGACTTCTAATCCTACGGGACTTTACCTTTCTCCTATGCCAGTCTACAGATCTGGATTCATGTCCCCAATATTAATGAATGTGCTACGACTGACATTCAGCAGCTGATGAGTGGAGATGTGTAATGTAGGACCACGTTACACATCTGGAGTCAATGGTGTTCTGTTGGTCATGTTTTTTTTTTTTTTTACATAATTATAAGTAAATTGACTATTTATTTAGGTTTAACTATTTGCCTTTAGGTATTAATGTAGGTTAGCAATTTTTTTGGCAGGTTTAGCAATGTTAGGATGATAGCTTAGTGTATATATATATATATATATATATATATATATATATATATATATATATATATATATATATATGTTTCACAAAAAATAAAAAAATTATAAGTAAACAAACAAAATGTAAAAAATAAATATGTATATACATGTTTGTATATATGAATGTGTGTGTATATGAATATGTACAGTACATGTATTTATATCCCACTGCATGCCAGTGCCATTTTAAAAAGGTCTGACATAATTCCACTGCCAGTGCCAGTGCCGTTTAAAAACGTTTTAAAATAAGAAAAAATCACTGTGACAGCATTTTTCAAGATTCGTGGGTAAAAATTGGCAGGCATGTATGGTAATTGTTCCTCTACCATCCCCTAGGCTGTCAAGACCATACACTCACTCGCTTCTCCCCTTATACTCACTCTGTCTCACTCGGCCTCTGTGCCTCACCCAGTGCTGTGTATAGTGAAGGCATTTTGTAAATATTTTCACGTAAGTGTAAGTTGTAAATATTTTCTTGTAAGTGCAAGGGCCATACAATTAAGTCAAGTTGTTAATACCATCTTGTAAGGGCCAGGACTGTACGTAATGAAGTCAGGTTGTACAGCCGACAGCAGAAGTTCGTCCCTCTTAGCGTGCGTGATACGAGCCTGTTGATCTGGTAACACTGTATGAGATAGAGTTGACAGGTACGCTTTAAATGGCTAATATTAAAGAAATGTGTTCGGAGATAAGAACACATTCCCTAATGATAATATTAATTTGTAGCAGGTGGGATAATGTTATTGTGAAATGTTTGACACTGGTGTATGAAGATTCTTCGTTACGGACACAGACGCATAGGATTATTTGGACTGGACTGATGTTGCCAGCAAGTATTATAGGAAATATTATAGAACGATTGCAGTCCTAAAGGTGAGGTTGCAAGAAAACACTAATTACGATGTCAGTTACACACTAAACAAACACAGAAACTGACAGTTCGTGTTTCGCCAGTATGCGGTTTAGTTTTACAAGTTAAATCACTTCCTTTTCCGACCTCTCTCCCTGTCACGGGGTTTTTAAAATACCACGGTGTTTTAAAAATAAATGCTATGTATTATTTAATTGATATTAATATTCAATAATATTAATGAACAGGGACAATGATTGTCTTGCTACATCAAGCAATGATTACTTTACGCTGCTTCTTTGCACGATTCTCTAAGAACGAGAATTTATGAACTTTCTCAACAGTACACAGCAGAGACTAATTACTCACAAATGCTGAATTAGTACTGTTAGCCTCTGGAGAAAGCTACTTCACCCCTGACAATAAATAACTAATACTAATAATAATATCAGGTCCTTGCTGATGCTTAACTCCTATCTGGCACAACGGATTTTAAGCTAATACAACAAGACTGGTCTAAGTACCATTTATGAATAGTCAAACGTCTATGCAAGCCAGGAGCTATGTGGGAAATAAGCTTAATTTGGAGGAATGAAACAAGATTTTACTTTACATTAAGCTCAAGAAAAGAACTGTTAAATTTATTGATAAATAAATTTAACGTTACATTTCAAATCAAATCAATGAGACCGCACTCACTCACTCACGCAAAAGCTAAATCCTTACGTCTAGGAAAATACCTTAATTAAACTCTTAAGACTAGGGAAATACAAGAAGGAAATACTATAGTCGATGAATGCTTTGTATCACCAAGGTGGGAGCACTGGAGACTGTGATCTTGTGGAGCTTGGGTGCTAGCTGACCTCTCGCACTGCTGGAGCACAGGTCCTTCCTCCGTCAGAGCAAACACTAGACTGCCCAAGTCGTGGGAACAAAGGGGGAGCAGTAGGCCGCATTTTCTAACGGTCGAGGCAAGCAGGTGCGAACAATAAAGAAACAATAGTATCGCTCAGTACAGCACTTAGTGACGTGCATTAAATCGGTCACTTTTGAAAACAGTGACGAATGTTTTGAAAAGTATACCCCGAAATGGAGAGAAATGGTTAACTGAGTGATACACAGTGAGTTTTCCACTGATAGTTCGTGGCTTCTCACAGAAGGGGAATGTCGCGAATTTGATTCGTGACATTACACCCCTATAAAATTAAATTTTTTCCTTATGGGAAAAAATTTGTGGATATATATATATATGTACACATCCTAACTCAGTCACACAAGATTCACACTGTGGTGTGTGTGCTATCCTGCTATAGGAGAAAGTCACAGTCGCCAGTGAGCGAAAAAACCTCGTATTCACGTTAATAGAAGCAAGCTTGAGAGAAAAACTCCGTGATGATGGTGAAAATCCTGTACTCAGGTCAACTGAGCGAAAATTCGCTACATTTACACTGACAACTAATTGTTGTGTAGCGTGGTGTATGTAATACATGGTTTAGGTGTGACAGTTGTAGTGTGATTGTACCTATGTGTAAAATGACACAGTAAATAATATGGCGACGACGAAGGCAGAGGAGAAGAGGCGGCAGCGTGCGGCAGACGATCAGCTGGCCCGCACAGCAACTGCTACACCCTTTGCTGAACCTGCAAAACCAATTGAGGTGGAGCATCAAAAGTGTCAATGAGACAAAATTTTATTATGTTACAATTACTCTCTCTGCCTAGCAGTCAGTGCTACGACGTACATTCGAGGTCACCATTAATTATAGCACACGATTATGGTCGGCAAGTTGAGAATCCTTGTGCAAACTCGGGTCTTCCATAGCCTCGAACTGCACACGGGTCCTCAACCTTTATTCCTAACTTTCCGACAGAGGATGCCTATCCTGGTGAAATATTATTCGCCCATCACCAACTAAAATAGAAAATGGGAGGAAGTGCCTTAACCTACAGTACTTATATTAGTATCGGAGAGCTGAGAATCCTTGTGCAAACTTGGGTCTTCCATAGCCTCAAGTCGCCTCACGGAGTTCTCACTTCCCCCTTAACCTACAGTACTTATATTAGTATCGGACAGCTGAGAATCCTTGTGCAAACTTGGGTCTTCCATAGCCTCAAGTCGCCTTTGCGGAGTTCTCACTTCCCCCTTAACCTACAGTGCTTATATTAGTACCGGGGAGCTGAGAATCCTTGTGCAAACTCGGGTATTCCATAGCCTCGAGTCGCCTCTGCGGAGTTCTCTCAACTCCCCCTTAACCTATAGTACTTATATTAGTATCGGGGAGCTGAGAATCCTTGTGCAAACTCGGGTCTTCCATAGCCTCAAGTCGCCTCTGCAGAGTTCTCACTTCCCCCTTAACCTACAGTACACGTGTATGTACAGGCCCTGGACATACTGTGTCCTGTGGGGCCAACAAGTGAGACGTCAGGTCTACACTTTTGACTGGGAACCAGGCTGGTCCTTGGATTACTCAAATAAAAGCTGGAAACCCTGGTGAAATATTATTTGCCCATCACCAACTAAAATAGAAAATGGGAGGAATTATTCCTAAATTCCCGACAGAGGATGCCTATCACGGAACCCAGCATACAACAACTGCTCATGTTAGTCAGCAGTTAGTAGGCGAGACATCAGGTCTGCACCTACGTTATCACTTCCCTTGATGTATCTCACAACAAGGTTAAACTGCTGTAAATACATTGTCCAGCGTGTCAATCTTGCATTAGCCGTCTTGGTCGTGCTAAGACTAGTGAGTGCCATATGGTCAGTTTCCAGAACAAATGATGCCCCAAATAAATAATAATAATATTTTTTAACACCATCAACCACAGCCAAGAGTTCCTTCTCAACAGTACTGTAATTCCTCTCGGCGGGTTTTAGCGTACGGCTGTGGTATGTCACTGGGAAGATTCCGCCTTCCGATTCCTGCATCAATACGGCACCTACTCCATCTTGTGAAGCATCAGTGCGCAGTATGAAAGGTTTGCTGGAATCAGGCAACTGCAAAATGGGCTCCTTGCACAACATATTCTTGAGGGTGGCAAAAGATCTCTCTTGCGCTTCTCCCCATTCAATGGTGTTTGGAGCATATTTCCGTAGCACTTCGTACAACGGTTGGGCAATGAGAGCAAAGTTGGGGATAAAACTCCTATAATATCCCACTAGGCCAAGAAATGCCCTAACCTGTTTCTTGGTCACGGGTCTCGGGGCTTCTCTAACCTTCCTGATCTTGTCACCCTGACACCTGCAGTGGTTGTTGCCAACAATATGACCGAGGAACTCCACCTCACTGTGAGCAATCTTGCATTTGCTAGGCTTCACAGTCATGTTGAAACTCTGGAGTCTACTGAAGACAATTTCCAAGAGTCTGAGGTGCTCCTCCAATGTGGCGGAATGAACAAGGACATCGTCAACGAACATCTCTACTCCTACAATACCATGGAGCACTTGTCTATTGATTGAATACTGCTGGGGAATTGGTAAATCCAAATGGGAGGACTTTATACTGGTACAACCCCCTAGGAGTAGCAAAGGCAGTGAACTGACGACTCTCAGGATGAAGGGGAATCTGGAAGAATCCCTTCGCTAGGTCGAGCTTCGTGAAATATCGTGACCCTGCCAGCTTAGAGAAGATGGCAATATGGTCACCCATTGGCTCAGCATCCACTTTGGTGATTGCATTGAGCCTTCTATAGTCGCCACAAATCCTGACTCCACCATCTTTCTTGCGGACTACTACCATCGGACTACAGTAAGGAGATGAGGACTTTTCGATAATGCCTGCAGTCTCCATGTCAGCAATTTCCTTATCTACTGCACCCTGTAGTCACATGGGAATCGGATATGGCTTAACCTTTATAGGAGCATTGCTGGTCAACTCAATTTTATGACACGCAACCTTTGCAAGTCTAGGTTGGTCTGAGAAGACATCAGCATACTGACAGAGCAGTGACCATAAGGCATTTTGGTCCCCTACTGCTAAGTCAGGGTTAAGTAAAACATCTCCGACAGTCTCTTCCTGATGGGACTGAGCGGTTAAGGGCTCGTCATCATGGTCATCAGCTGGGATCACCGCAACTGCCCCGGTTTCTTCCAATGGCTGGTCACTATCATCAGCTACTCGTAGGCCAGTCTCCTCGGGGTCTGACTCATGATAAGCCTTCAACATGTTAATGTGGAACCTTTTACGAAGATTCCCCATCTGTATTATGTAGTTGAGGTCTGAAATGCGCTCTACTACATCGAATGGACCCTCCCACTGTGCCAACAACTTGTTCTGGGCAGTGGGGAGTAATACCAAGCATTTATCGCCTGGACTAAACCTCCGAAGCTTTGCCTTCTTATCGTAATAAGCCTTTTGAACTTCACGCGCCTTGATCAGTTCTTCCTTAGCTAACTCGCACGTCAACTGGAGGCGGTCAGCCAAATCAAGGACGTAGGTGTAGGTGGTCTTGACTTCAGGGTCGGGTTCTTCATCGTCCCATAACTCACGAAGGACTTGAAGTGGGCCCCGGACCGCCCTCCCATACACCAGTTCAAAGGGTGAGAATTTCAATGAATGCTGTGGGGCTTCTCGATAAGCAAATAGAAGAGGAGCAATGAACCGCGGCCATTCCTTTGGCTGTTCGGCGGTCATGCGCCTCAACATCTTCTTGAGAGTTCCATTGAACCTCTCACACAACCCGTTACACATGGGATGATACGGCGTAGTTCGTAAGCCTCGGATGGACAGCAACCTGAACGTTTCGTTCATCATCGCCGAAGTGAACTGCGAACCCCGGTTGCTTAAGACCTCCTTAGGGATACCTACACGACAGAACACTTCAATTAATGCCTCAGCAACAGTGACGGCCTCTATATTCTTAAGGGCCACGGCTTCAGGCCACCGTGTGCTGAAATCAACTATAGTGAGGATATACTTTGATCCATCACTAGCCCTAGGAGAAATTGGCCCAACTATGTCAACTGCTACTCTCTCGAACGGTTCAGAGATTATGGGCATTGGCTTCAATGGCGCAGGACGGACACGTCCCCGGTCAGTGGTATGCTGACACACATCACAGGAACGTACGAGCCTTGTTATTTCCCGTCCCATTCCTGGCCAGAAAAAGTCAGCATGGATGCGGTCGGAGGTCTTCTTTTGACCCATGTGACCACCCATCGCTGAACAGTGACCTAATTCAAACACTGCTCGGCGATACTTTGCAGGAACGACAAACTGCAGTCGAACCTCACCCTGGGGTGTCTGTGACTCACGGTACAGCCGTCCTCGCTTACGAAGGAACCTGGCTTGTCCTCCCCATGAATACTTGATCACTTTACCCTCCAGCTTCTTGCGCATTGAGGCAAGTGTCGAGTCAGTCTGTTGCTCTTGGACAACATCTTGACCACGAATCAGATCTTGCGGCGTTGCGACGGTCAACGGAGTGACGCGATTTGGAGCCTTGGCCATGGCTCGTGTTATCGCAGCAGCCGAAGTCTGAGTAGCAACATCAACGGCACAACTATTTTTGATGCCAGGTATGTTGCCTAATATGAGGTCAAATAGAGGTTCTGACATGACAACTGCAAGTGTCGTACCAGTATAAAATGGAGATGCCACCTGGATACGTGCCTCAGGGAACAATCTCACTGATCCATCAATAAGTCTAACTTGGATCTGTTGACCTGTATACTCATCAGGCCGAACTAAACTCTGCTTAACAGAGCAACCTGAGCAACCATTGTCCCTCAGAACATTTACAGAAACACCTCCCACAGACCCTGGCTGAACAAGAAAGGCAGTGTTGCTGGTGGAAGGGTCTGAGGCGGTAGCAGCCGGTCATTCATGAGACTGTGGAACAACCGATGGAGCAAACGTGGCGCCCTGGGAACTAGGTGTCTGAGGAGAGTTCATGGTTGGAGGGGGACTTGTGAACTGTTGGGAAGTACCTGTACTGGTAGAGATGGCACCACCGGGTACTTGTGGAATGAAGGCTGCATTTGCCTCCTGCCTCCGATACACTAATTGACCTGACTAAGGGTTACGTGGCTTGTCCTTGTATTGCTGCTGCTGCTGCTTGGGGAACTGCTGCTGGTTGGGGTGCTTGTTGTACCGCTTCCAAGCAGGCTGCTGTGTATTTTGCCCCTGGTCCTTCTGTGGTTTGCTTGGACCTTGACCATTACTCTGAGAACGGCCTTGGTGCTGGGATTCAGTCTGAGACGGCTTCCCAGACTTGGCAGTATCTTTTCTGCTCCAGGTGTTTTGCTTACGAGTTTGATACCCGTATGCAGTAAAGAATGTGTCAGCCTTTTCTGCCATTTGGCTGGCATCTTTCACCTGGCAGATCTTAAGCTGTGCTATGAACTCAGCAGGCCACGACCTCTCTAGCTGTGTACGCAGCATAAGGTCAATTATCCCCTCAAACGTGGAAGGAGTTTCATCTTTCTCCATCCACTCATTTAAGTAAGCTGTGAGACGATCAGGGAACTGAACGGCTGTCTCCTTGTCTTGGAGACGAGCTCGCATGAACTGAACTTTGGCGTCGTCTACTGTGAGACCATACGCCTTAATGAGTGCAGCTTTCATCATCTCATACGTGAGATTGTCTCCACGAATTCTGTGGAGAACATCGAGGGCAGGGCCCTCAAATAGGCTAAGAAACTGAAGCCGCTTAGCTGCCTCATCCAGTTGATACATGTCTGCCATGTCCTCAAAACGAGCTATGTACGGCTCGATTCGCTTGCTTTCCTTGTATGAAGGAAGCTTGATGCGTGGGGTCACCAGGACATGTGCAGGGGAAACGCTTGTGGAGCTTGGACCAACTGCACCAGATGTGTCTGAAGCCAAGGAATCTCGCTTGTGCTTCAGCAATTCAAGTTCATGTTTTTCGCATGCTTCTCGCTCGGCACGTTCGTGTTCTCGTTCCCGCTCGTATTCCCGCTGTTCCCGCTCGCGTTCATGTTGTTCACGCTTGTATTCGCGCTCTTTCTCACGCTGCTCTTGTTCATATGCACGCTGTTCTCGGTCTTCACGGGCATCATTCTCGCGCTGCTGCTCCTGATTATGCCGTGAGAGTATATACTCTTTAATTTCGGTTGGGTCCGAAAGACCCATTTCTTTGGTTTCCTGTAAAAATACAGCGGTAGCCATGGCGCTAATTTATTAAGCTACCCGAAACTGAGCACTGACTGCTTCGCAAACGAATGCTAATGACACAAGTAAAGAGTACAGACACAAGCTAGTGGTGACCAGTCTTATCTAGTTAACTGGCAAACAATAAATCAAAAATGTAAATGACTGGGAAGACTCAATAATAAACACAATGGGTACGGCGACTTCCCAGGAGAGAATAAAATCGTCTGGCGTTACAAAGAATAAACTAGAGTTAAGTACTCTATTGATTAATAAAGCAAAAATTCACTTGCTAAATCAATGGTAACCACCAGTAAACTTGTGCCTATAAACTTAATGACAAATTCCTAAATATGAACGAGTGAGCACTATCTCGTGAATAGCTTTATAGCTAGGAATTAATATCCTGGCGAGGTCGCCAATTGTCACGGGGTTTTTATAATATCACGGTGTTTTTAAAATAAATGCTTAAATATTATTTAATTGATATTAATATTCAATAATATTAAAGAGCAGGGACAATGATTGTCTTGCTACATCAAGCAATGATTACTTTACGCTGCTTCTTTGCACGATTCTCTAAGATCGAGAATTTATAAACTTTCTCAACAGTACACAGCAGAGACTAATTACTCACAAATGCTGAATTAGTACTGTTAGCCTCTGGAGAAAGTTACTTCACCCCTGACAATAAATAACTAATACTAATAATAATATCAGGTCCTTGCTGATGCTTAACTCCTATCTGGCACAACGGATTTTAAGTTAATACAACAAGACTGGTCTAAGTACCAGTTATGAATAGTCAAACGTCTATGCAAGCTAGGAGCTATGTGGGAAATAAGCTTAATTTGGAGGAATGAAACAAGATTTTACTTTACATTAAGCTCAAGAAAAAGAACTGTTAAATTTATTGATAAATAAATTTAACGTTACATTTCAAATCAAATCAGTGAGACCGCACTCACTCACTCACGCAAAAGCTAAATCCTTACGCCTAGGAAAATACCTTGATTAAACTCTTAAGACTAGGGAAATACAAGAAGGAAATACTATAGTCGATGAATGCTTTGTATCACCAAGGTGGGAGCACTGGAGACTGTGATCTTGTGGAGCTTGGGTGCTAGCTGACCTCTCGCACTGCTGGAGCACAGGTCCTTCCTCCGTCAGAGCAAACACTAGACTGCCCAAATCGTGGGAACAAAGGGGGAGCAGTAGGCCGCATTTTCTAATGGTCGAGGCAAGCAGGGGCGAACAATAAAGAAACAATAGTATCGCTCAGTACAGCACTTTGTGACGTGCATTAAATCGGTCACTTTTGAAAACAGTGACGAATGTTTTGAAAAGTATACCCGAAATGGAGAGAGAAACGGTTAACTGAGCGATACACAGTGAGTTTTCCACTAATAGTTCGTGGCTTCTCACAAAAGGGGAATGTCGCGAATTTGATTCGTGACACTCCCCACCCGTCTCTTCTCTTGCTAGTCATGCTCTGCCATCATCCACGTTTTATCGTTAATGCTGAATACCGTATGTCTGTAGATAAACTGTGGGAAACAATATAAAAGTGTCAAATGAGCTTCATTTCCTCCTCCATCGCTTGAAATGTTATCCATGACTTGAATATAAATGTTAGTAACATGAATAAATCGTCACTGTGGTGGTTAGGAGACATTACTCGTCACATTATATAACATTTATAAAACCATCGTTAATACAGTGCTCCAAATACACTCCCTCTCCACCCTCTCGCCGTCTCCTCCCTCCCCTTCCACTGTCTCCATCACTTCTCCCCTCTCCCTTCCCCCCCTCTACCAGTACCCCTTGTTTCCCTCAACACGCCCAACCCTTCCCAACGATTTCATTTAACTGACTCTGCTTCTGTTTACCTCCCTAACTAGATCGGTTCTTCATAATTTGAATACAGTTATTACCATTTACAGGACTTTGAGTCTTAATTGTAATGACATTATAAACACAATACTCATGCATGTTATATTGCCAACTGTATTACACACAAGTAACCAAATTACTTACATAACAATATGTCCATCGTAACTATCAGTGTTCAATACCATCCCCCCCTTGTGGATTCCTTCCCTCCTCGCCTCCTTCCCGCTTTCTGTATCCCTCACTCCTCCTTTCACGTTATAACATATTTATCTGTGTCCCAGCTTGTAATATATGTAATCCCTTCACTCACCCAAAGTATTCCTGTTTCCATAATCCCCTCCCCCCCCAACACACATTGTGTTCCGCACTAAAGTGAGACCTATGAGATACGTCTACTTATATATAATTTAAAACAATATGCCATCGACATACTTTGATCTGAACTCCCTCAACGCATGATCTTACAAGGTCAGAGAATGCAGTCAGCAAGATTATCCCTATCATTCCATTCCCATAGCTGCATTGCATGGTTAGAACAAAAGGTAACGGCATGGCTGTCCGTCAGCGCCCTGAACATCTGTTCTGCAACTGCCGAGATTATCGATACAGGAGTGACAAGGACTCGGATGGATAGGAAGCGAACCTTTACCATAATTAACCCTTACACCGCGACAATCTCATACTTCCACTTACATCTGCCTGCTGTCCGGGCTCATGACAAGCATATTCCGATAAGGGGTTAATCTACTCATCCAGAGGGGTATAATCCCCCTTCATCGTATATTACGATGATTATGGTAGCCAAATGTATGAGGATACAGCTTTTGTGACTATCATCTATTTTGCTATATTTAATCGTAACTAAAGATCTACAAATTATCACCAAGAATACTGACAGTACTTTTAAGAAAATATTTTCTGGATGCGTGTAGATCATACAACATCTATCTATCTATCTATCTATAGCCCCACGCCCTAATCCCGAAAGGGTCGTCACAGACAAAACGCCTCCAAGTCGCTCTGTCACCCACCATTTGACTCCCCTCCCCCCAACTCAACCCCCCCTCCCCCATATATTCCTCTCAACTCCATCCCTCCACCTCATCCTCGGTCTACCCCTCCCTCTCTCTCCCTCCACCTCACCTACATACACCCTCTTAGTCAGTCTTTCATTCTCCATTCTCTCCACATGTCCAAACCACCTCAGTCATACAACATACGCAATGATTATTTTTCATTTTATACTTTCTTTGGTGAAAAGAAGGACGTTTGTGCTTCATATTTTATGTATGTTGGGATTTATAAAATAAGTGTAAGCAAGATATTAATGGCTAGAGGAGGAGAAATAAAATGATCATTAAACTGAGGCACTGACTGCCGTCCTTTGAACAGTTAATGCCTCTTGACCGCCATTGTCACGGTCATTATAATATTACACATTATTAAAGGATACTATACAAAAACATGACCCAAACATCGTTATGTTGTTCGATTCCGGAGACAAAAATGAAAAAGGGAGAGAAAAAGACATTTGAAATGACAAGGGAGAGAAGTTGGGCAGGGTCAATACAATAACACGTGGGGAGGGATTCGGAGTGTTGCAGGCTAGAAACAAAGGTTACTGGAAATGGGGGCGGAGGGAGGGGGGAGAAGTGATGGAAACAGTGGAAGGAGGAGGGGAGGAGACGGCGAGGGGGTGGAGAGGGAGTGTATTTTGGGCACTGTAAGAACGATAGTTAGGTAAGTGTTACATAAATGATGACGAGAAATGTCTCCTAACCACCACAGTGACTATTTATTCATGTTACTAACATTTATATTCAAGTCATTGATAACACTTCAAGCGATGGAGGAAAAGAAGCTCATTGGCACTTTTATATTATTTCCCACAGTTTACCTACAGACATACGATTTTCAACATTAACGATAAAACGTGGATGATGGCAGAGCATGACTTGGAAGAGGAGAGACGGGTGGGGAGAGAGGTAGGAAAGGGAAGTGACTTAACTTATAAAACAAAATCGCATACAGGCGAAACGCGAACAGGCAGTTTCTGTGTTTGTTTAGTGTGTAACTGACATCGTAATTAGTGTTTTCTTGCAACCTCACCTTTAAGACTGCAATCGTTCATCAGCCCTCAGGACTAGTTCCTGACCATCCCCCTTTGCTGAACTTTTTCAGTGTCTCAGTTACACAGAGAGTAGGCCAGCATGCTCTCCAGTACAAATTTCTCTAACTATCTTTACCAAACTAAATGCACAGTACACACTACACTTCCTATTCAAAATTCAAGAAAAATGGCGTCGATTAATCAAGCCTCGGAGTCCCCAGGGGGGGGGAGACCATAAATGCCCCCGCCATCTGACCCTCTCCCGGTGACGACTCGAGGTGCCTGGAACCACTGTCTGACTCTCTTCTTCATTTCTGCAACATTCGCGGCCTTTCATCTAACTTTCGCTCTGTTGAGCACCACCTCTCCTCCTCTAAACCTCACGTTCTTTTTCTGACGGAGACTCAGCTGTCTGAGGCAACCGACAGCAAACCCTTTTCTGTATCCTCCTACTTTCTCTATACTCATTTCAAAGCCAAAGGTGGCTGTTGTGCATACATACGCAACGACTTATCTTGCTCTCGTGTTCATGAACTTGATTCTTCTGAATTCTCCACACTCTGGCTTCGGCTTTCCTGTCATTCTCTGACTAAATATATCTGTGCTGTTTACTTATCCCCTAATTCTACTGACTATCAAAAATTCTTCGACTATCTTCCTTCTACAATGGAACACATTCTGTCCATTTCTCCTTTCTCTGAAATCTCCATTCTTGGAGATTCCAATGTTCACCACCACCTTTGGCTCTCCTCTCCTTTCACAGATCCACCCGGTGAACAAGCCTACATCTTTTCTATCCTTAATGACCTAGAGCAGCTTGTACAGCACCTTACCCGTATCCCTGACCGCCTTGGAGAGAGCTCCAACATACTTGACCTCTTCCTCACAACTAATCCTTCTGCTTACTCTGTTAATCTTTTCTCTCCGTTGGGCTCCTCCGATCACAACCTTATTACCTTAACCTGTCCTATCACTCCGGTATGGCCTGTGGACACTCCAGGGAAACGTCGTCTGTGGCATTTTGGAGCCGCGAACTGGGAGGTCCTCAGGCAGTACTTCTTTGATTTTCCCTGGAATGATTATTGCTTCCATGGCCGTGAGCCATCTGAGTGTGCCTTGCGCATTATGGAGGTTATTCTCTCGGGCATGGAAGCATACATTCCTTTCTCATATCCTTTGACTAACGCAAGAAAGCCTTGGTTTAATCACGCTTGTTCTAATGCTGTCCGCAACAAGGAGAAGGCCTACAAAAGGTACCGGAGCCAACCCACCCCTGAATCACATCATCTTTACGTTTCTGCCCGGAATCGTGCTAAGTCTGTTCTTCGCTCTACTAAAAATAATTTCATCCATACTAAATGCTCTCAACTCTCCAACTCGAATTCTTCCCGCTCCTTCTGGCACCTTGCCAAAAATCTTTCTAACAACTTTACCTCATCATCCTTCCCTCCTCTTTTCTACTCTGATGGTTCTGTAGCTATTTCTTCTACTGATAAAGCAGATCTCTTCGCACAGACTTTCTCCTCCAATTCCACCTTAGACGATTCCGGTGCTGTTCCTCCATCATTTCTCCCTCTGACTTCCTCATGGCTGACATTAAAATTTCTTCAGTTGATGTATTTTCTGCCATCACTGGCCTCAGTACTAACAAGGCATATGGGCCTGATGGGGTCCCTCCTGTTGTTCTCAAGAACTGTGCTTCTGTGCTTACACCCTGCCTAGGCAAACTCTTTCGCCTTTGTCTGTCAACTTGTACCTTTCCTTCTTGCTGGAAGTTTGCTCTCATTCAGCCAGTCCCAAAGAAGGGTGACCACTCCCAACCCTCCAACTATCGTCCAATTGCTTTAACGTCCTGTATTTCAAAAGTTTTCGAGTCAATTCTTAATAGAAAAATTTTAAGGCATCTTTCCTATCACAACCTTCTTTCCGATCGTCAGTATAGGTTCCGTCAGGGACGCTCCACTGGCGATCTTCTCACCTACCTTTCAGACTCCTGGTCATCCTCCTTTCGGGACTTTGGCGAAAGCTTTGCCATTGCACTTGACATCTCAAAGGCTTTCGATCGAGTCTGGCATAAATCTTTAATTTCCAAACTGCCCTCCTACGGTTTCTATCCTTCTATCTGTGCCTTCATCGCTAGCTTCCTTTCTGGTCGTTCTATAGCCGCTGTTGTAGACGGCATCGTTCTTCTCCTAGATCTATCAACAGTGGTGTTCCTCAGGGCTGTGTCCTATCACCAACTCTCTTCCTTTTATTCATCAATGATCTAAGCTGTACATCTAACCCTATCCACTCATACACTGATGACTCCACCCTTCACCTTTCCATTCGGTTCCCACAACGCCCATCTCAACAGTTACTTCAAGAAACAAGGGATGAGGCTATGGCACACCTAATGTCTGACTTGGCTCGTATCTCTGACTGGGGTAAAAATAATATGGTTGTCTTTAATGCATCTAAGACTCAGTTCTTACACCTATCAACCCGACAAAATCTTCCACAGGTATACCCATTAATGTTTAATAATATTCAGCTTAATCCTGCATCATCCTTGAACATGCCTGGGGTCTCATTTACTTGGGACTTATCTTGGAAAGATCATATTACATCTCTTTTAAAATCTGCTTCCAAGAGATTGGGTGTGCTAAGCCGACTCCGCTCTTTCTTTACCCCTGCACAATTGTTGACTCTATACAGGGGTTTTATCCGCCCCTGTGTGGAGTACAACTCTCATGTGTGGGGAGGCTCCCCACATACAGCTCTTCTCAATAGGGTGGAGTCAGAGGCTTTTCGTCTCATTAACTCTCCTCCTCTTACTGACTCCCTTCAACCTCTGTTTCTTCGCTGCACTGTTGCATCTTTATCTCTTTTCGATCGCTACTTTAATGGTCACTGCTCCTCTGAACTGTTTGCTTGCATTCCTCCACCTCTACGACGGGCGCGTAGCACCCGTCTGGCAGCAAACTCTCATCCCTTTTCTGTCCAACTCTCTAATGCAAGAGTTAACCGTTACTCCCAGTCTTTCATTTATGCAACAGGTCAGCTCTGGAACTGTCTCCCTCTATCTGTATTTCCTGCTGCCTATGATCTCCAGTCTTTCAAATGCAGTGTGTCCAGGCATCTCAAAATGATCGGATCTTGAATTTGGCTCTCTATTGTATTTTGTTTTTCTCTTGGAGGGAACTGTTACTGCGGGCTCATGGCCTTTGGTTCAATCTTCCTCGCATAAAAAAAAAAAAAAAAATTGCTGGCAACATCAGTCCAGTCCAAGTAATCCTAGGCGTCTGTGTCCGTAACAAAGAATCTTCATACACCAATGTCAAACATTTCACAATAACTTTATTATCCCACCTGCTGCAAATTAATATTATCATTAGAGAATGTGTTCTTATCTCCGAACACATTTCTTTAATATTAGCCATTTAAAGCGTACCTGTCAACTCTATCTCATACAGTGTTACCAGATCAACAGGCTCGTATCACGCACGCTAAGAGGGACGAACTTCTGCTGTCGGCTGTACATACTCTACCACTGTTTGCATAAATTTTCTTATTTAGGATTGATAGTTGATGTAAATGGAATAGTTCCTGAAACAAGGATCTTCATATAACGATGTATCTGTCTATTGCCAGACGCCTTAATCCTGTAAGGGGTGGCTGGAAACAAATCGCCTTCAAGTCGCCATGTCCCCCGCCATTTCACTGCCCCGCTCTCAGGTGACACACCCCTCTCTCATATACTTCTCCACTCCATCCTTCCATCTCATCCTTGGTCTCCACCTCCCTCTTTCCCTCTCCACCTCACTCATATACACTCTCCTCGTCAGTCTCTTGCTCTCCATCCTCTCCACATGGCCAAACCACCTCAGTGTGTTTCTCCTAACACTTTCTATCACATCCACATCCACACCACAACGCTCCTTCACTTCCTCATAATTTTGTCAGTATGTCTCTCCATGTGACTCCACATGCTCCTGTCAAATAACTCATTTCCATTGCTCTCACTCTTGACTTGTGGCCCTCCAACAAGGTTCAAGCTTCACTCCCATTCGTTTAAGTTTGTATCGCAGTACTGTCATGCAGTAACTTTTTCACTTTCATGCTCACTTACCTGTTTCTTATCTTGGCTTTCAAAGAAACAGCATCCTTTCTTCCTTGTTCTACCCTTTTCAAGCACTTCACCCTCTAAACTTCCATTATTACTCATCACACTACCCAAATCATTAAATGCACTCACATTTTGCATTTTCTCCTCATCCAACCTCACTGTTCCTTCAGTGACTTCATTTCTCTCGAAGACCATAACATTACTCTTCCTTACACTCACCTTTAAATTCCGTTTCTTAAACTCTCTCCCAAACAATTGCATCAAACCTAGCATCTGCCTTTCATCTTCACTTAACAACACAGTATCATTTGCAATGAACAGTACAGGGAGTTTCCACACACTGTCTTCTCTCATTAGGGCCACTCCAACATCCACTGCCCTACATGTCTTTTATAATCCCATCCACATACAGATTGAACAACCATAGATACATGACACATCCCTGTTTTAATCCAACCTTCAAATAGAAAAATTCACTCAGCCCACAGTTCACATATTCATCACTGCATTCAACAACCCATTTACACCATAAATTCTCAGTACTTTCCACAATCCTTGTCTATCCACTCTGTCATTTGCTTTCACCAAAAATATGAAGGCCACATACAACGTCTTTCCTTTGTCTAGAAAGTTTTCCACAAAAGACCTAAGAATGAATATCTGATCAGCACAACCTCTTCCCTTCTTAAAACCTCCCTGTTGTTCTCTAGCTAATTCTTCTGTTGTTTGCCAAACTCTGTCAATAAGTATCATACCATATACTTTTCCTATTACACTAAGAAGACAAATGCCCTTATGATAGCCACACAGTTCATTTTCCCCTTTTCCTCTGTCCAGGAGAATAATTATACCTGACTTCTAATCCTACGGGACTTTACCTTTCTCCTATGCCAGTCTACAGATCTGGATTCATGTCCCCAATATTAATGAATGTGCTACGACTGACATTCAGCAGCTGATGAGTGGAGATGTGTAATGTAGGACCACGTTACACATCTGGAGTCAATGGTGTTCTGTTGGTCATGTTTTTTTTTTTTTTTACATAATTATAAGTAAATTGACTATTTATTTAGGTTTAACTATTTGCCTTTAGGTATTAATGTAGGTTAGCAATTTTTTTGGCAGGTTTAGCAATGTTAGGATGATAGCTTAGTGTATATATATATATATATATATATATATATATATATATATATATATATATATATGTTTCACAAAAAATAAAAAAATTATAAGTAAACAAACAAAATGTAAAAAATAAATATGTATATACATGTTTGTATATATGAATGTGTGTGTATATGAATATGTACAGTACATGTATTTATATCCCACTGCATGCCAGTGCCATTTTAAAAAGGTCTGACATAATTCCACTGCTAGTGCCATTTTTAAACGGTCTGACATAATTCCACTGCCAGTGCCAGTGCCGTTTAAAAACGTTTTAAAATAAGAAAAAATCACTGTGACAGCATTTTTCAAGATTCGTGGGTAAAAATTGGCAGGCATGTATGGTAATTGTTCCTCTACCATCCCCTAGGCTGTCAAGACCATACACTCACTCGCTTCTCCCCTTATACTCACTCTGTCTCACTCGGCCTCTGTGCCTCACCCAGTGCTGTGTATAGTGAAGGCATTTTGTAAATATTTTCACGTAAGTGTAAGTTGTAAATATTTTCTTGTAAGTGTAAGGGCCATACAATTAAGTCAAGTTGTTAATACCATCTTGTAAGGGCCAGGACTGTACGTAATGAAGTCAGGTTGTACAGCCGACAGCAGAAGTTCGTCCCTCTTAGCATGCGTGATACGAGCCTGTTGATCTGGTAACACTGTATGAGATAGAGTTGACAGGTACGCTTTAAATGGCTAATATTAAAGAAATGTGTTCGGAGATAAGAACACATTCCCTAATGATAATATTAATTTGTAGCAGGTGGGATAATGTTATTGTGAAATGTTTGACACTGGTGTATGAAGATTCTTCGTTACGGACACAGACGCATAGGATTATTTGGACTGGACTGATGTTGCCAGCAAGTATTATATGAAATATTATAGAACGATTGCAGTCCTAAAGGTGAGGTTGCAAGAAAACACTAATTACGATGTCAGTTACACACTAAACAAACACAGAAACTGACAGTTCGTGTTTCGCCAGTATGCGGTTTAGTTTTACAAGTTAAATCACTTCCTTTTCCGACCTCTCTCCCTGTCACGGGGTTTTTAAAATACCACGGTGTTTTAAAAATAAATGCTATGTATTATTTAATTGATATTAATATTCAATAATATTAATGAACAGGGACAATGATTGTCTTGCTACATCAAGCAATGATTACTTTACGCTGCTTCTTCGCACGATTCTCTAAGAACGAGAATTTATGAACTTTCTCAACAGTACACAGCAGAGACTAATTACTCACAAATGCTGAATTAGTACTGTTAGCCTCTGGAGAAAGTTACTTCACCCCTGACAATAAATAACTAATACTAATAATAATATCAGGTCCTTGCTGATGCTTAACTCCTATCTGGCACAACGGATTTTAAGTTAATACAACAAGACTGGTCTAAGTACCATTTATGAATAGTCAAACGTCTATGCAAGCCAGGAGCTATGTGGGAAATAAGCTTAATTTGGAGGAATGAAACAAGATTTTACTTTACATTAAGCTCAAGAAAAGAACTGTTAAATTTATTGATAAATAAATTTAACGTTACATTTCAAATCAAATCAATGAGACCGCACTCACTCACTCACGCAAAAGCTAAATCCTTACGTCTAGGAAAATACCTTAATTAAACTCTTAAGACTAGGGAAATACAAGAAGGAAATACTATAGTCGATGAATGCTTTGTATCACCAAGGTGGGAGCACTGGAGACTGTGATCTTGTGGAGCTTGGGTGCTAGCTGACCTCTCGCACTGCTGGAGCACAGGTCCTTCCTCCGTCAGAGCAAACACTAGACTGCCCAAGTCGTGGGAACAAAGGGGGAGCAGTAGGCCGCATTTTCTAACGGTCGAGGCAAGCAGGGGCGAACAATAAAGAAACAATAGTATCGCTCAGTACAGCACTTAGTGACGTGCATTAAATCGGTCACTTTTGAAAACAGTGACGAATGTTTTGAAAAGTATACCCCGAAATGGAGAGAAATGGTTAACTGAGTGATACACAGTGAGTTTTCCACTGATAGTTCGTGGCTTCTCACAGAAGGGGAATGTCGCGAATTTGATTCGTGACATTACACCCCTACAAAATTAAATTTTTTCCTTATGGGAAAAAATTTGTGGATATATATATATATGTACACATCCTAACTCAGTCACACAAGATTCACACTGTGGTGTGTGTGCTATCCTGCTACAGGAGAAAGTCACAGTCGCCAGTGAGCGAAAAAACCTCGTATTCACGTTAATAGAAGCAAGCTTGAGAGAAAAACTCCGTGACGATGGTGAAAATCCTGTACTCAGGTCAACTGAGCGAAAATTCGCTACATTTACACTGACAACTAATTGTTGTGTAGCGTGGTGTATGTAATACATGGTGTAGGTGTGACAGTTGTAGTGTGATTGTACCTGTGTAAAATGACACAGTAAATAATATGGCGACGACGAAGGCAGAGGAGAAGAGGCGGCAGCGTGCGGCAGACGATCAGCTGGCCCGCACAGCAACTGCTTCACCCTTTGCTGAACCTGCAAAACCAATTGAGGTGGAGCATCAAAAGTGTCAATGAGACAAAATTTTATTATGTTACAATTACTCTCTCTGCCTAGCAGTCAGTGCTACGACGTACATTCGAGGTCACCATTAATTATAGCACACGATTATGGTCGGCAAGTTGAGAATCCTTGTGCAAACTCGGGTCTTCCATAGCCTCGAACTGCACACGGGTCCTCAACCTTTATTCCTAACTTTCCGACAGAGGATGCCTATCCTGGTGAAATATTATTCGCCCATCACCAACTAAAATAGAAAATGGGAGGAAGTGCCTTAACCTACAGTACTTATATTAGTATCAGAGAGCTGAGAATCCTTGTGCAAACTTGGGTCTTCCATAGCCTTAAGTCGCCTCACGGAGTTCTCACTTCCCCCTTAACCTACAGTACTTATATTAGTATCGGACAGCTGAGAATCCTTGTGCAAACTTGGGTCTTCCATAGCCTCAAGTCGCCTTTGTGGAGTTCTCACTTCCCCCTTAACCTACAGTGCTTATATTAGTACCGGGGAGCTGAGAATCCTTGTGCAAACTCGGGTATTCCATAGCCTCGAGTCGCCTCTGCGGAGTTCTCTCAACTCCCCCTTAACCTATAGTACTTATATTAGTATCGGGGAGCTGAAAATCCTTGTGCAAACTCGGGTCTTCCATAGCCTCAAGTCGCCTCTGCAGAGTTCTCACTTCCCCCTTAACCTACAGTACACGTGTATGTACAGGCCCTGGACATACTGTGTCCTGTGGGGCCAACAAGTGAGACGTCAGGTCTACACTTTTGACTGGGAACCAGGCTGGTCCTTGGACTACTCAAATAAAAGCTGGAAACCCTGGTGAAATATTATTTCCCCATCACCAACTAAAATAGAAAATGGGAGGAATTATTCCTAAATTCCCGACAGAGGATGCCTATCACGGAACCCAGCATACAACAACTGCTCATGTTAGTCAGCAGTTAGTAGGCGAGACATCAGGTCTGCACCTACGTTATCACTTCCCTTGATGTATCTCACAACAAGGTTAAACTGCTGTAAATACAGTGTTCAGCGTGTCAATCTTGCATTAGCCGTCTTGGTCGTGCTAAGACTAGTGAGTGGCATATGGTCAGTTTCCAGAACAAATGATGCCCCAAATAAATAATAATAATATTTTTTAACACCATCAACCACAGCCAAGAGTTCTTTCTCAACAGTACTGTAATTCCTCTCGGCGGGTTTTAGCGTACGGCTGTGGTATGTCACTGGGAAGATTCCACCTTCCGATTCCTGCATCAATACGGCATCTACTCCATCTTGTGAAGCATCAGTGCACAGTATGAAAGGTTTGCTGGAATCAGGCAACTGCAAAATGGGCTCCTTGCACAACATATTCTTGAGGGTGGCAAAAGATCTCTCTTGCGCTTCTCCCCATTCAATGGTGTTTGGAGCATATTTCCGTAGCACTTCGTACAACGGTTGGGCAATGAGAGCAAAGTTGGGGATAAAACTCCTATAATATCCCACTAGGCCAAGAAATGCCCTAACCTGTTTCTTGGTCACGGGTCTCGGGGCTTCTCTAACCTTCCTGATCTTGTCACCCTGACACCTGCAGTGGTTGTTGCCAACAATATGACCGAGGAACTCCACCTCACTGTGAGCAATCTTGCATTTGCTAGGCTTCACAGTCATGTTGAAACTCTGGAGTCTACTGAAGACAATTTCCAAGAGTCTGAGGTGCTCCTCCAATGTGGCGGAATGAACAAGGACATCGTCAACGAACATCTCTACTCCTACAATACCATGGAGCACTTGTCTATTGATTGAATACTGCTGGGGAATTGGTAAATCCAAATGGGAGGACTTTATACTGGTACAACCCCCTAGGAGTAGCAAAGGCAGTGAACTGACGACTCTCAGGATGAAGGGGAATCTGGAAGAATCCCTTCGCTAGGTCGAGCTTCGTGAAATATCGTGACCCTGCCAGCTTAGAGAAGATGGCAATATGGTCACCCATTGGCTCAGCATCCACTTTGGTGATTGCATTGAGCCTTCTATAGTCGCCACAAATCCTGACTCCACCATCTTTCTTGCGGACTACTACCATCGGACTACAGTAAGGAGATGAGGACTTTTCGATAATGCCTGCAGTCTCCATGTCAGCAATTTCCTTATCTACTGCACCCTGTAGTCACATGGGAATCGGATATGGCTTAACCTTTATAGGAGCATTGCTGGTCAACTCAATTTTATGACACGCAACCTTTGCAAGTCTAGGTTGGTCTGAGAAGACATCAGCATACTGACAGAGCAGTGACCATAAGGCATTTTGGTCCCCTACTGCTAAGTCAGGGTTAAGTAAAACATCTCCGACAGTCTCTTCCTGATGGGACTGAGCGGTTAAGGGCTCGTCATCATGGTCATCAGCTGGGATCACCGCAACTGCCCCGGTTTCTTCCAATGGCTGGTCACTATCATCAGCTACTCGTAGGCCAGTCTCCTCGGGGTCTGACTCATGATAAGCCTTCAACATGTTAATGTGGAACCTTTTACGAAGATTCCCCATCTGTATTATGTAGTTGAGGTCCGAAATGCGCTCTACTACATCGAATGGACCCTTCCACTGTGCCAACAACTTGTTCTGGGCAGTGGGGAGTAATACCAAGCATTTATCGCCTGGACTAAACTTCCGAAGCTTTGCCTTCTTATCGTAATAAACCTTTTGAACTTCACGCGCCTTGATCAGTTCTTCCTTAGCTAACTCGCACGTCAACTGGAGGCGGTCAGCCAAATCAAGGACGTAGGTGTAGGTGGTCTTGACTTCAGGGTCGGGTTCTTCATCGTCCCATAACTCACGAAGGACTTGAAGTGGGCCCCGGACCGCCCTCCCATACACCAGTTCAAAGGGTGAGAATTTCAATGAATGCTGTGGGGCTTCTCGATAAGCAAATAGAAGAGGAGCAATGAACCGCGGCCATTCCTTTGGCTGTTCGGCGGTCATGCGCCTCAACATCTTCTTGAGAGTTCCATTGAACCTCTCACACAACCCGTTACACATGGGATGATACGGCGTAGTTCATAAGCCTCGGATGGACAGCAACCTGAACGTTTCGTTCATCATTGCCGAAGTGAACTGCGAACCCCGGTTGCTTAAGACCTCCTTAGGGATACCTACACGACAGAACACTTCAATTAATGCCTCAGCAACAGTGACGGCCTCTATATTCTTAAGGGCCACGGCTTCAGACCACCGTGTGCTGAAATCAACTATAGTGAGGATATACTTTGATCCATCACTAGCCCTAGGAGAGATTGGCCCAACTATGTCAACTGCTACTCTCTCGAACGGTTCAGAGATTATGGGCATTGGCTTCAATGGCGCAGGACGGACACGTCCCCGGTCAGTGGTATGCTGACACACATCACAGGAACGTACGAGCTTTGTTATTTCCCGTCCCATTCCTGGCCAGAAAAAGTCAGCATGGATGCGGTCGGAGGTCTTCTTTTGACCCATGTGACCACCCATCGCTGAACAGTGACCTAATTCAAACACTGCTCGGCGATACTTTGCAGGAACGACAAACTGCAGTCGAACCTCACCCTGGGGTGTCTGTGACTCACGGTACAGCCGTCCTCGCTACGAAGGAACCTGGCTTGTCCTCCCCATGAATACTTGATCACTTTACCCTCCAGCTTCTTGCGCATTGAGGCAAGTGTCGAGTCAGTCTGTTGCTCTTGGACAACATCTTGACCACGAATCAGATCTTGCGGCGTTGCGACGGTCAACGGAGTGACGCGATTTGGAGCCTTGGCCATGGCTCGTGTTATCGCAGCAGCCGAAGTCTGAGTAGCAACATCAACGGCACAACTATTTTTGATGCCAGGTATGTTGCCTAATATGAGGTCAAATAGAGGTTCTGACATGACAACTGCAAGTGTCGTACCAGTATAAAATGGAGATGCCACCTGGATACGTGCCTCAGGGAACAATCTCACTGATCCATCAATAAGTCTAACTTGGATCTGTCGACCTGTATACTCATCAGGCCGAACTAAACTCTGCTTAACAGAGCAACCTGAGCAACCATTGTCCCTCAGAACATTTACAGAAACACCTCCCACAGACCCTGGCTGAACAAGAAAGGCAGTGTTGCTGGTGGAAGGGTCTGAGGCGGTAGCAGCCGGTCATTCATGAGACTGTGGAACAACCGATGGAGCAAACGTGGCGCCCTGGGAACTAGGTGTCTGAGGAGAGTTCATGGTTGGAGGGGGACTTGTGAACTGTTGGGAAGTACCTGTACTGGTAGAGATGGCACCACCGGGTACTTGTGGAATGAAGGCTGCATTTGCCTCCTGCCTCCGATACACTAATTGACCTGACTAAGGGTTACGTGGCTTGTCCTTGTATTGCTGCTGCTGCTGCTTGGGGAACTGCTGCTGGTTGGGGTGCTTGTTGTACCGCTTCCAAGCAGGCTGCTGTGTATTTTGCCCCTGGTCCTTCTGTGGTTTGCTTGGACCTTGACCATTACTCTGAGAACGGCCTTGGTGCTGGGATTCAGTCTGAGACGGCTTCCCAGACTTGGCAGTATCTTTTCTGCTCCAGGTGTTTTGCTTACGAGTTTGATACCTGTATGCAGTAAAGAATGTGTCAGCCTTTTCTGCCATTTGGCTGGCATCTTTCACCTGGCAGATCTTAAGCTGTGCTATGAACTCAGCAGGCCACGACCTCTCTAGCTGTGTACGCAGCATAAGGTCAATTATCCCCTCACACGTGGAAGGAGTTTCATCTTTCTCCATCCACTCATTTAAGTAAGCTGTGAGACGATCAAGGAACTGAACGGCTGTCTCCTTGTCTTGGAGACGAGCTCGCATGAACTGAACTTTGGCGTCGTCTTCTGTGAGACCATACGCCTTAATGAGTGCAGCTTTCATCATCTCATACGTGAGATTGTCTCCACGAATTCTGTGGAGAACATCGAGGGCAGGGCCCTCAAATAGGCTAAGAAACTGAAGCCGCTTAGCTGCCTCATCCAGTTGATACATGTCTGCCATGTCCTCAAAACGAGCTATGTACGGCTCGATTCGCTTGCTTTCCTTGTATGAAGGAAGCTTGATGCGTGGGGTCGCCAGGACATGTGCAGGGGAAACGCTCGTGGAGCTTGGACCAACTGCACCAGATGTGTCTGAAGCCAAGGAATCTCGCTTGTGCTTCAGCAATTCAAGTTCATGTTTTTCGCATGCTTCTCGCTCGGCACGTTCGTGTTCTCGTTCCCGCTCGTATTCCCGCTGTTCCCGCTCGCGTTCATGTTGTTCACGCTTGTATTCGCGCTCTTTCTCACGCTGCTCTTGTTCATATGCACGCTGTTCTCGGTCTTCACGGGCATCATTCTCGCGCTGCTGCTCCTGATTATGCCGTGAGAGTATATACTCTTTAATTTCGGTTGGGTCCGAAAGACCCATTTCTTTGGTTTCCTGTAAAAATACAGCGGTAGCCATGGCGCTAATTTATTAAGCTACCCGAAACTGAGCACTGACTGCTTCGCAAACGAATGCTAATGACACAAGTAAAGAGTACAGACACAAGCTAGTGGTGACCAGTCTTATCTAGTTAACTGGCAAACAATAAATCAAAAATGTAAATGACTGGGAAGACTCAATAATAAACACAATGGGTACGGCGACTTCCCAGGAGAGAATAAAATCGTCTGGCGTTACAAAGAATAAACTAGAGTTAAGTACTCTATTGATTAATAAAGCAAAAATTCACTTGCTAAATCAATGGTAACCACCAGTAAACTTGTGCCTATAAACTTAATGATAAATTCCTAAATATGAACGAGTGAGCACTATCTCGTGAATAGCTTTATAGCTAGGAATTAATATCCTGGCGAGGTCGCCAATTGTCACGGGGTTTTTATAATATCACGGTGTTTTTAAAATAAATGCTTAAATATTATTTAATTGATATTAATATTCAATAATATTAAAGAGCAGGGACAATGATTGTCTTCCTACATCAAGCAATGATTACTTTACGCTGCCTCTTTGCACGATTCTCTAAGATCGAGAATTTATAAACTTTCTCAACAGTACACAGCAGAGACTAATTACTCACAAATGCTGAATTAGTACTGTTAGCCTCTGGAGAAAGTTACTTCACCCCTGACAATAAATAACTAATACTAATAATAATATCAGGTCCTTGCTGATGCTTAACTCCTATCTGGCACAACGGATTTTAAGTTAATACAACAAGACTGGTCTAAGTACCAGTTATGAATAGTCAAACGTCTATGCAAGCTAGGAGCTATGTGGGAAATAAGCTTAATTTGGAGGAATGAAACAAGATTTTACTTTACATTAAGCTCAAGAAAAAGAACTGTTAAATTTATTGATAAATAAATTTAACGTTACATTTCAAATCAAATCAATGAGACCGCACTCACTCACTCACCCAAAAGCTAAATCCTTACGCCTAGGAAAATACCTTGATTAAACTCTTAAGACTAGGGAAATACAAGAAGGAAATACTATAGTCGATGAATGCTTTGTATCACCAAGGTGGGAGCACTGGAGACTGTGATCTTGTGGAGCTTGGGTGCTAGCTGACCTCTCGCACTGCTGGAGCACAGGTCCTTCCTCCGTCAGAGCAAACACTAGACTGCCCAAATCGTGGGAACAAAGGGGGAGCAGTAGGCCGCATTTTCTAATGGTCGAGGCAAGCAGGGGCGAACAATAAAGAAACAATAGTATCGCTCAGTACAGCACTTTGTGACGTGCATTAAATCGGTCACTTTTGAAAACAGTGACGAATGTTTTGAAAAGTATACCCCGAAATGGAGAGAGAAACGGTTAACTGAGCGATACACAGTGAGTTTTCCACTAATAGTTCGTGGCTTCTCACAAAAGGGGAATGTCGCGAATTTGATTCGTGACACTCCCCACCCGTCTCTTCTCTTGCTAGTCATGCTCTGCCATCATCCACGTTTTATCGTTAATGCTGAATACCGTATGTCTGTAGATAAACTGTGGGAAACAATATAAAAGTGTCAAATGAGCTTCATTTCCTCCTCCATCGCTTGAAATGTTATCCATGACTTGAATATAAATGTTAGTAACATGAATAAATCGTCACTGTGGTGGTTAGGAGACATTACTCGTCACATTATATAACATTTATAAAACCATCGTTAATACAGTGCTCCAAATACACTCCCTCTCCACCCCCTCGCCGTCTCCTCCCCTCCCCCTTCCACTGTCTCCATCACTTCTCCCCCCTCCCTTCCCCCCCTCTACCAGTACCCCTTGTTTCCCTCAACACGCCCAACCCTTCCCAACGATTTCATTTAACTGACTCTGCTTCTGTTTACCTCCCTAACTAGATCGGTTCTTCATAATTTGAATACAGTTATTACCATTTACAGGACTTTGAGTCGTAATTGTAATGACATTATAAACACAATACTCGTGCATGTTATATTGCCAACTGTATTACACACAAGTAACCAAATTACTTACATAACAATATGTCCATCGTAACTATCAGTGTTCAATACCATCCCCCCCTTGTGGATTCCTTCCCTCCTCGCCTCCTTCCCGCTTTCTGTATCCCTCACTCATCCCTTCACGTTATAACATATTTATCTGTGTCCCAGCTTGTAATATATGTAATCCCTTCACTCACCCAAAGTATTCCTGCTTCCATAATCCCCTCCCCCCCCACACATTGTGTTCCGCACTAAAGTGAGACCTATGAGATACGTCTACTTATAGAAAATTTAAAACAATATGCCATCGACATACTTTGATCTGAACTCCCTCAACGCATGATCTTACAAGGTCAGAGAATGCAGTCAGCAAGATTATCCCTATCATTCCATTCCCATAGCTGCATTGCATGGTTAGAACAAAAGGTAACGGCATGGCTGTCCGTCAGCGCCCTGAACATCTGTTCTGCAACTGCCAATATTATCGATACAGGAGTGACAAGGACTCGGATGGATAGGAAGCGAACCTTTACCATAATTAACCCTTACACCGCGACAATCTCATACTTCCACTTACATCTGCCTGCTGTCCGGGCTGCGAATTTTTTTTTCCTGCCCAGTTCCGACAATTTGCACATATGGCACGTTGCCCTATGTTTAGTTTGGCAACGCCGCGCAGCAGTGAGCCATGGGTCATATAGTTTTCGCTGCCTTAGCTTAAAGAAATATCAAAAGGGGCCATACCACTGTCTTTACTTCGTCACTCGTCTGCTGAGAGAGAGAGAGAGAGAGAGAGAGAGAGAGAGAGAGAGAGAGAGCTTGAAACAGTATAAAATAATAACATGCAGGGTCATCAATAAAAAGTGAGTATGCAAGGAAGATACTCTCTACACTTTGCTAAAATTAGTTATATGTTGATTTAATGAAAATGCGGTACGTCTTAGGGGTGGTACATGACTGTTCGTTGAGAACACTTATCAGTAACATATGTTGTAGGCCTATACTACTTTACCTGTCATTTCTTGTCATTGCTGCCAGACGTACGATTCAATCAGCTGTGTTTACAGGAGAGAGAGAGAGAGAGAGAGAGAGAGAGAGAGAGGTTAATGACCCATAATATTTTATCACCTAAAACGCTTTTCATGATCATTCTTAAGGGTTAACCTTGGTAATTTCTGCTGCAAGCTGGGAAATATTGGTATCAATGATGCCTGAATATCAATGTTTCATTAGACATTTTCTTAGGTATATATGTTAGGTTAGATTTCAGATTATTTTCTTGTTTTTCTTAGGTATATTAGTAAAATCATTTGTCAGGTTAGATTTCAGATTATTTTCTTGTTTTTCTTAGGTATATTAGTAAAATCATATGTCAGGTTACATTTCAGATTATTTTCATGTTCTCATGTCCTTTATTTCATGTTAAGTATGCTTGAAGGGTTTTTGTATTTGATGAAATGCAAAGCTTTATTTGTTACGGTATAATCTTTATTAAATATTAAACACCACCAGGCACCATATGCTATTTCCCATGTGCTGATGACAGGCATTGGGTCAGACATGAGACATTAGGCTATAGACCATTGTGTGCAAAATAAGTAAATCAAGAGAAACAAGGAATTAAAAAAATAAACTCACTTAATATATTCTATTTGGTAATAGCATTGGGCTGGGAACACATTTGCTGATCTTCAGTGAGGGACTGAATGTAAAATAATGATTGGAAAATAAGCAATTATTGTTGTCATATTAAGGGTCTACTTTGTTGTTCGTGAATAATCTCAGACAGTCTGTGCAACTGACCCAGTGATGCGCCATTGCCGATTGTAAACAGCTGATTGAATCGTACGTCTGGGAGCGATGACAAGAAATGACAGGGAAAGTAGTATAGGCCTACAACATATGTTACTGATAAGTGTTCTCAACGAGCAGTCATGTACCACCCCTAAATCAACATATAACATATAACTAATTTTAGCAAAGTGTAGAGAGTATCTTCTCTCTCTCTCTCTCTCTCTCAGCAGACGAGTGACGAAGTAAAGACAGTGGTATGGCCCCTTTTTATATTTATTTAAGCTAAGGCAGCGAAAACTATATGACCTCTATGTCTCTATTATTCTTTCAATCCGTGTAAAATATAGATAGTCAGGTATTATATTTATAGTCAAGCATAAAAAAAGTAAATAATTGTGATGAATACTAAACCTGGCATCCGATATGGCTCACTGCTGCGCGGCGTTGCCAAACTAAACACAGGGCAACATTGCCATATGTGCAAAGTGACGGAACTGGGCAGGAAAAAAAAATTCGCGTCCGGGCTCATGACGAGCATATTCCGATAAGGGGTTAATCTACTCATCCAGAGGGGTGTAATCCCCCTTCATCGTATATTACGATGATTATGGTAGCCAAATGTATGAGGATACAGCTTTTGTAACTATCATCTATTTTGCTATATTTAATCGTAACTGAAGATCTACAAATTATCACCAAGAATACTGACAGAACTTTTAAGAAAATATTTTCTGGATGCGTGTAGATCATACAACATCTATCTATCTATAGCCCGACGCCCTAATCCCGAAAGGGTTGTCGCAGACAAAACGCCTCCAAGTCGCTCTGTCACCCACCATTTGACTCCCCTCCCCCCCAACTCAACCTCCCCCTCCCCCATATATTCCTCTCAACTCCATCTCTCCACCTCATCCTCGGTCTACCCCTCCCTCTCCCTCCCTCCACCTCACCTACATACACCCTCTTAGTCAGTTATTCATTCTCCATTCTCTCCACATGTCCAAACCACCTCAGTCATATAACATACGCAATGATTATTTTTCATTTTATACTTTCTTTGGTGAAAAGAAGGACGTTTGTGCTTCATATTTTATGTATGTTGGGATTTATAAAATAAGTGTAAGCAAGATATTAATGGCTAGAGGAGGAGAAATAAAATGATCATTAAACTGAGGCACTGACTGCCGTCCTTGGAACAGTTAATGCCTCTTGACCGCCATTGTCACGGTCATTATAATATTACACATTATTAAAGGATACTATACAAAAACATGACCCAAACATCGTTATGTTGTTCGATTCCCGAGACAAAAATGAAAAAGGGAGAGAAAAAGACATTTGAAATGACAAGGGAGAGAAGTTGGGCAGGGTCAATACAATAACACGTGGGGAGGGATTCGGAGTGTTGCAGGCTAGAAACAAAGGTTACTGGAAATGGGGGCGGAGGGAGGGGGGAGAAGTGATGGAAAAAGTGGAAGGGGGAGGGGAGGAGACGGCGAGGGGGTGGAGAGGGAGTGTATTTTGGGCACTGTAAGAACGATAGTTAGGTAAGTGTTACATAAATGATGACGAGAAATGTCTCCTAACCACCACAGTGACTATTTATTCATGTTACTAACAATTATATTCAAGTCATTGATAACACTTCAAGCGATGGAGGAAAAGAAGCTCATTGACACTTTTATATTATTTCCCACAGTTTACCTACAGACATACGATTCTCAACATTAACGATAAAACGTGGATGATGGCAGAGCATGACTTGGAAGAGGAGAGACGGGTGGGGAGAGAGGTAGGAAAGGGAAGTGACTTAACTTATAAAACAAAATCGCATACTGGCGAAACACGAACTGGCAGTTTCTGTGTTTGTTTAGTGTGTAACTGACATCGTAATTAGTGTTTTCTTGCAACCTCACCTTTAAGACTGCAATCGTTCTATAATATTTCATATAATACTTGCTGGCAACATCAGTCCAGTCCAAGTAATCCTAGGCGTCTGTGTCCGTAGCGAAGTATCTTCATACACCAATGTCAAACATTTCACAATAACTTTATTATCCCACCTGCTGCAAATTAATATTATCATTAGAGAATGTGTTCTTATCTCCAAACACATTTCTTTAATATTAGCCATTTAAAGCGTACCTGTCAACTCTTATCTCATACAGTGTTACCAGATCAACAGGCTCGTATCACGCACGCTAAGAGGGACGAACTTCTGCTGTCGGCTGTACCTATCTTCAAGTAAGTGTAAGATAATGCATTCACAGTGATAAAGACACGCAAATTGTGACAGATGTTCAAATAACGAGTAATCAGAAAAGTGTACTGAACATTGCTATACCTTCGCAGCATTAATACCTGAGTATACCATACATAGAAAACGACTTTCTCTCACCTACATGGTGAGAGTGAAAGAGTGGATATACCTGTATACGAGTATGCAGGACTCAATGAAACCAATTTCCGAGCTTTGGTGGGCATTTCAATGGTGAATTTCGTTGTTTTCACATCAAAATCTATCATTTTAGCCAATAAAAAAAAAAGTCAAAAAATGGCCGGCAGGGAGGTGACCCATAGGGTTAAAAATAGCTGGCATGTGGTGGGATGAGTATGAGAATATATATATGTTTGTGTACATGTATAATGTAATATGTAAATATAAATAATATGGCTTAAAGAGCAGGGCCATATGCCCAATGGTCGATAACCAAAGAAAAAAAAAAAAAAAGGATGGACTTTTGATGCATGGTTGTGGAGAGGACGGACATGTTTTGCCTGCACTTCTCTAGTTGTAGTGCTGACCCACCAACAAATAGCTTCTTTTTCACCACTAGGATGTTTTAAAGTTAGGTTAGCTAGTACTCATTTTCCTTCCATCTCTTTTTAGAGGTACAGTAGATGTGTACCTATTCCTGAGATTACCATTGCTTATTTACCTCTGGTGTGATCTGCCTTCTGATTGCGCTGGGGCTGTTAATAAACACAGACACGATCTCCATGGAGTGGTTTGAAAGGGTAATCTCAGACTTAGTGTTCTACCCAAGGTACCTTGTCCGTTGCTTGTCTTTCACTTTCTTCCCACTTCCCCTGGAAAGGGGAGGTGATTACTTTGACTGATGCCCCTGATGTGACAGGGGGAGTGGAGGTGGTCCTGATGATAGGTATGCTAAACAGACTAGCTGCCCCCAGACTGTCACACGACAGATGCGTTCCCCACTTGATGTACCTGTAGGGAATGCGACTTTTGTTATGCTACATGCCTTAAACTCAATTCCCCTGTCCAGTCTCAATTCTTTCATTATCAAGGTGACTGATGGCTGTGCTGGAAAGGTGGAACAGGTAAAAACAATGCAAATGGAGATCTCTTGGTCAAATCGGTAGACTCCTCCCAGGTAAAGGATTTGTGTACGCTGCAGTACTTCCACTGTTATGACATAAAGCCGAAAAATCCGGTTTCCATGAATTCTTGTAAGGGTGATATCACTTGCAGGGATCTCATGCTGATGAGTAAGGATAACATCATACTGAACTTGCTTAGCAACATATAAGTGATGATAGATTTGTTACCCAATACTCTGAAGGCACGAGGACGAAAACTGCAACTAATATTTTGATGTTTTGTAAAGTTTTTCATCCCGACCATGGCAAAATTGGATACAAAATGATTAACGTATGGCCATATATCTCTAGCCCACATCGTTGTTCGAAATGTCAGTTGTATGGACATAATTACAAGTTATTCTCTCGTGCATTGAAGCATAAATTTCTTTATCGTATCCTTTGACTAATAAAAAAAAAGTTTAATTACGCTTGTTATAATGCTATTCACAACAAGAAGAAGGCCATGAAAAGGTATCAAAGCCATCCCACTCCTGAATCTCATATCTTTTATGTTTCTACCGAAAATCATGCAAAATTTGTTCTTTGCTCTGCTAAAAATAATTTCATTCATACTAAATGCTTGAAATCTCCAAGTCCAAAATTCCCGCTCTTTCTGGAACCTTGCCAAAAACCTTTCTGATGACTTTATTTCATCATCCTTCTCTCCTCTTTTCTGCTCTGATGGTTCTGTGGCTATTTTTTCTACTAATAAAGCAGAACCCTTCTCTTAGATTTTCTCCTCTAATTCCACGTTAGATGATTCGGATGCTGTTCCCCCATCACTTCCCCCCTCTGACTTCCTCATGGCTGACATTAAAATGTCTTCAACTGATGTATTTTCTGCCATGGCTGGCCTCAATACAGACAAGTCATATAGGGTTGATGGAGTCCCTCTTATTGTCTTCAAGAACTGTGCTTCTGTGCTTACACTCTGCCTAGGTAAACTCTTTTGTCTTTGTCTATGAACTTACGCCTTTCCATCGTGCTGGAAACTTGCTCTCATGCAGCCAGTCCCAATGAAGGGTGACCATTCCCAACCCTCTAAGTATCGCGCAATTACTTAAAATCCTGTGTCTCAAAAAATTTCTAGTCTATTCTTTAACCCGCCCCATCCTGACCACTTTTTCACAACTGGTACCCCCCAATCCCAACCATTTTTGGACCCAAATTTTTATTGCTAAAACTTTCGCTTTTGGTCAGAAACAATGGTCAATCACCAAGAAAGTGTTCACCGGGGTCCATAAGTGGCCTAAACAGGTATACCTTCGTTACACCTGGTACCATGTTCTGTGGAGGTGGTCTGAGGCTCCCACGTTTTCTATGGTATTATAAGTCTGGGAAACCAATGAAAGTAAGTAGATATGTATTTATTACAAATATAAAAACATGTGATACAAGAGTAAATTGGATTTTATACAAAAATAGAGGTGAAATAAGCATTGTACCATCGGGCGAACCGAGCGAAATCAGCTAAACTGTTCACTGATGAATTGCTAACATTGCTGAATCATGATACATATCATTTTTTCTACTTACATAATACTTCTACAATAACATTATACCATTTTACATTTTACTGAACTGTTTTTACGTATTCACAGGCCTTTCGATAACATTTAGCGTAATGTTAGCGCTTATTTACATAGTGAGTGAACTCGCTGTGACTATTGTTTCAACTCACATTGTGTTTTTTCAACTTACATAATACTTTCCTAATAACATTATACACTTTTCCACTTTAGAGAACTGTTTTGAGATAGTTTCAGGCCTTATGGTAATATTTAGCGTAATAATAGCGCATAATAACACAGGGGGTGAAGTCGCTATGACTATTATTTCAACTTACAACCTATTTTTGTACTTATATAATACTTCTCCACTAACATTACACATGTTTCCACTGTATACCATTGCTATCACATAATTGGAGACCTTACTATTCTACTGAGCGTCATATTATCGCATATTTACACAGTGAGTGATATCGCGATATCATTGGTTTCAGCTTACACTAGTATTCAACTTATAAATTACTTTCCTACTAACATTACACCCTTTTCCACTTTATATCATTGCTATCACATATAGACCAGAATGTTCTACTGAGCATAATAATTTCACAGATTTACACAGTGGGTGTACTCATGACATCAATTGTTACAACTTACACTATTTTTCAACTTATACATTACTTTCCTGCTAACATTACACCCGTTTCCACTTTATATTCTTGCTATCACATATTTACTGACCAGAGTGTTATACTGAGCATCATATTTTCGCAGATTTACACAGTGGGTGTAGTTTTGATATCACTTCTTTTAATTTACACTATTTCTCAACTTATACATTACTTTCCTGCTAACATTACACCCGTTTCAACTTTTTATAAGACTTAGCACATACTGACTGGCCTTACCATTATACTGAGCGTCATATCGCCATCCCACATAGTTTCAGTAGTGTTGGAAGTTATGGCACTCTTTGAAACAGGGCTGAAGGCACAACGCAACATTGCACTCTGCACACTCGTACCTTTTGTCTTTTCTCTGAGTGGCTGGTCTGACTCTCGAGTGCTTGCATACATGGCAGCGGCACTGGGGTTTACGACGGTTTGGTTGGGAAGGGATTGTGCTAGGGTAGTGGCGTCCTGTGAGGCGTAGGGAAGTCTGGGCAGCCATGGGGGTGCGGGTGCGGTGTGTGGGCCTGTCCTGGGCATACCTGGTGATTATTTCACGTGACAGCTCCCTTACAAATCCCTCAAAGGTCTCTGATATTCCCATTGTCATGGCGTGCAGGTAGTGTACGTTGAGGACCGTAATGTTGAGCAAGTGGAAAAAGAGCTTTTTGTACCACTTCATCGTGGTCCTGGCACAGTCCACACTGGTAATCATCGAGTCTGACTGATCCACTTGCCTCATGTTCAGATTATAGTCCAGTACAGACTCAGGTTTCCAGACGTTGCGCCTCCTCTCGCTACGGTGATCAATGGAGTCTGTGCGGTGCATCAGGGGGCTGTGTACAGTCGATAGGAGGTAAACTTCCCTGTTGTGGTTCCACAGGGTGGTAAGGATGTTATTTGCCTGGAAGAAAACCACCTCGTTCTTGTCAAGTTTCCTCCCTATCTTGACCATGTGGTGACGGTTTCTCTTTACTGTACCACAGACTCCGGTGTCGTGTTGGTGGAGGAACCGAGCGAGAAGAGGGCTAGTGTACCAGTTGTCCAGGTACAACACATGACCACGATGAAGATACTCCTCTATCATTGTCTTCACCACGGCCCCTGAGAGTCCATTACTACGATCTTCTGTTATATCTGTCTGTGCGCCCGTGTACAAGACTATGTCTTGCACATAACCAGTCTTACAGTCACACATAACAAAGATCTTGAACCCGAAACGGTGTCTCTTGCTGGGTATGTACTGGCGAAAGGAAATATTGCTTCTCCACAACACAAGACTCTAGTCTATGATGAGGTCTCTGTAAGGATAAAATGAGGAGCGGAACATTTCCCGTAAATGATCAAATACAAGCCTAATTCTCCTCATTTTATCAGTGTTATTAGCATTAGCTGGATCTTCTGCATCAAAAAAGTGGAGGCGGCCGAGAATCTGCTGAAATCTAATACGACTCATCACTTTTCCAAAGAAAGATGTGATGGTCATTGGGTCAGTGGTCCAGTATGCCGGTATTTGATTTTTTCTGACAACATCCATCAAGAGAACCAGAGCAAAAAATAAAAACATCTCAGAAATTGTCACAAGATAGTCATATTCCTGGGAATGCCTGCTAGTTGTACCCAGACGTTCAGTTTCATGGTGCTGTGTTCGTGAAAATAGGTTTGTCTGCTCCACTATGCGACCCACAAACGCCTCCCCAAAGAACAGGTGGAAGAAATCCACCCTAGTGGAACCCGCATGCACACCTGAAGCCGTGCAACCAGACCGCCACTCCTCAGTGAAAGGGTGAATGATGAGAGTAAAATTACTCCCATCTTCTCAGTTCCATGAGACACTACCGTCTCCAGTCTCGTCCCCATCGTCCCCTTCGTCAGGGTCGGGAGGTGAGGGTGGTGGGGGAGGTTGGGGAGGTGGAGAGCGGCGCCCTTCATCACTCGCACTTCTCTTCCCTCTCCCTTTTCCTTTACCCTTTCCCTTCCCTTTCCTTCCTTTCCCCACATCCTGGGGCTGTGGGGAGGAAGTTTGGGAATATTGTGGGTCGAAAGACGTGCTGGGGAGCGGCTCCACCTCCTCTCCCCTATGCCTATGTGCACCTCGTGCTCGTGCTGCCTCCCTCACACCACTTTCCCTTTCACCCCGCACTCCCGCCACACCACTTTCCCTTTCACCCCGCACTCCCGCCACACCACTTTCCCTTTCACCCCGCACTCCCGCCACACCACTTTCGCCTTCCCCAGACAAAACACTAGGACCATACCTTATTTGCCTTCTCGCCCCATCTTCTGATCCTCGGGGTGAGATTTTTTTCCTTCCCCAACCACAAGGTAACATCACGTCCTAAGCCGCCGTCCTCGTCCTCATCAGAATCTCTCTCTAGGGGATGGAGAGAGGTCTGTGCAGGTGTTTTGGGTGCAGGCTGGCCTTCCCTTGCCTTACGATACATGACATACCGCTTTTTCCGGGGCAAAGGGACCTCCTCATCACTGCTTGTTATTTCCTCCTCAAGCTGCACATAATCTCGATCCACCACATCGTCATCAAGTGGAGAATCACTATCTCCAGTGAAGGCATCCAGGGCGGATTGTATCTCGTCGTCTGAGAGACCTTTACGCACCATGTCTGACCTGAGTCACTGCTAACAGGTGAGTGACCGAGACAAGGGCACGTGCGGGTCACGCGGGGTCTGGGACGCTGCCCACCTGGTGGCAGGTAGGGGAGGCTTGGGTAGGTGGGCGAATCGAAAATCTCGCGCGAATTTTGAAAATTGTGGAAATTATGGACCTTGCAATTGCAGCGCGTTAAAGTACGTCGACGGGATTGGCAGTGACAAGACGTGAGGACGTTGAAGAACCTCAACGGGACACCGCGGGTTAAAAAAAATTAAGCATTTTTCCTATAACAACCTTCTTTCTGATTGTCAGTATGAGTTCCATCAGGGATGCTCCACTGGCAATCATTTCACCTAACTTTCAGACTCCTGGTCATCCTACCATCGGGACTTTGGCGAAAGTTTTGCCATTACACGTGACATCCCAAAGGTTATCGACCGAGTTTGCAAATCTTTAATTTCCAAACTGCCCTCTTATGGTTTAAATCCTTGTATATGTGCCTTCATCTCTAGCTTCCTTTCTGGGCGTTCTGTAGCTGCTGGTGTAGACGGCCACCATTCTTCTTCTAGATCTATCAACAGTGGTTCCTCAGGGATCTGTCCTATCTCCAACTCCCTTTTATTCATCAATGGCTTTATTTTTTTATGCATGAAAGAAGGAACTAGAGGCAAGGAGCCCACAAACTGTTCATTCGAGAAAAAAAAAAAAAAAACAGACCCAAACTCAAGAACTGTTAATTTCGAGATGCCTGGACACACTGTGTTTGAAAGACTGGAGATCATAGGAAGCAAGAAATACATACAGAGGGAGACAGTTCCACAGTTGACTTGTTGTATAAATGAAGAACTCTGAGTAACGGTTAACTCTTGTAGTGGAGACCTGGACAGATATGGGATGAGAGTTTGTTGCTAGACGGGTGCTACGCACAAGTCATAGAGAAGAAGAGATGCAGGCAGACAGTTCAGAGGAGCAGCGACCATTGAAGTAGTGACAGAAAAGAGATAAAGATGCAACAGTGTAGAGAAGAGACAGAGGTTGAAGGGAGCAAGTAAGAGGAGAGTTAATGAGATGAAAAGCCTTTGACTCCACCTTATTGAGAAGAACTGTATGTGAGGAGCCTAACTACACATGAGAGTTGTACTGTGGATAGGGGTGAATAAAACCCGTGAACAGAGTCAACAACTGTACAGGGGTAAGGGGTAAGGAGGGTATAGAGTCAGCTTATCACATATAATCTCTTTGATGCAGATTTTACTGGAGATGTGATCTTTCCAAGATATACCCCAAGAGAATGAAACACCAAGTATGTTAAAGGATGATACAGGATTGAGCTGGATATTATTAAACATTAGTGGGCACTCCTATGGAAGATTTTGTCGGGTTGTAGGTGTAAGAACTGAGTCCTTGATGCATTAAAAATAATAAGATTTCTTTATCCCCAGTCAGATATATAAGCTAAGTCAGATACTGGGTGTGCCATACCCTCATCCCTTGTTTGTGTAAGAAACTGCTGAGATGGGCGTTCCAGGAACCGAATGGAAAAGTGAAGGGTGGAATCACCAGCATATGAGTGGATAGGGTTAGATGTGCAGCTTAGAAGGTGGTTGATGAATAAAAGGAAGAGAGCTGGTGATAAGACAGAGCCCTGAGGAACACCACCATTGAAGGTCTAAGAGAAGAACAGTGACCGTCATCAACAGCAGCTATAGAACCACCAAAAAGGAAGTTGTAGATGAAGGCACAGATAGAAGGATAGAAACCGTAAGATGGAAGTTTGGAAATTAAAGATTTATTCCAGAGTTGATCGAAAACCTTTGAGATGCCAAGCGCAATGGGAAAGCTTTCGTCAAAGTCCCGAAAGGAGGATGACCGGGAGTCTGAAAGGTAGGTGAGAAAATCGCCAGTGGAACATCCCTAACGGAACTCATACTGACAATTAGAAAGAAGGGCGTGATAGGAAAGATATTTTTAAATCTTTCTCTTAGGAATAGCCTTGAAAACTTTCGAGACACAGGATGTTAATGAAATTGGGCGATAGTCAGAGGGTCAGGAATGGTCACCCTTCTTTGGGACAAGCTGAATAAGGGCAAAATTCCAGCAAGAAGGAAAGGTGCAAGTTCGCAGACAAAGGGAAAGAGTTTCCCAAGGCAGGGTGTCATCATAGAAGCAAGGTTTTTGAGGACAAGAACTGGGACCCCATCAGTCCCTTGTTAATACTGAGGGTAGTGATGGCAGAAAATATATCAGCTGAAGAAATTTAAATGTCAGCCATAAGGAAGTCACAAGGGGGAACTGATCTAGGAATAGCACTGGAAACGTATAAGTTAGAATTGGAGAAGAAAGTCTGAGTAAAGGAGATCTGCTTTTTCGGTAGAAAAATAGCTAATGAGCCAACCAAGTAGAAAAGAGGAGAAAAGGATTATGGGGTACAGTTTTTAGAAAGGTTTTGGCAAGGTGTCAGAAGGAGCGGGATGATACAAGTTGGAGAGTTGAGAGCATTTAATATTGATGAAGTCATTAGTAGCAGAGTGAAGAACAGACTTAGCATGATTCCAGGCAGAAACAAAAAAACGTATGTAATTTAGGGGTGAGTTGGCTCTGGTACCTTTTATAGATCCTCTCTTTTTTGTGGACAGCATTAGAACAAGCGTGATTAAACCAAGGCTTTTTTGCATTAGTCACAGGATGAGAAAGGAATGTATGATTCCATGCTCGACAAAATAACCTAAGTAATGCGCAAGGCACACTTAGGTTGCTCCCGGCCATGGAAGCAGTAAGCATTCCAAGGAAAATCATGGAAGTACTGCCTGAGGGCCTCCCAATCTCCACCTCCAGAGTCCTACAACCAACGCTTCATTGGAGGGTCCAAACACCATACTAGAGTGATAGGACAGGTTAAGGTAATAAGGTTGTGATCAGAGGAGCCTGATGGAGAAGAAAGATTAACAGTGTAAGCAGACGGATGTTTGTATGGGAATGTCAAGTATGTTGGAACTCTCTCCAAGACGGTCAGGGATACATCTAACCTTATCCATTCATATGCTGATGACCCCACCCTCCACCTTTCCATTCAATTCCTGCAGCGTCCATCTCAGCAGATACTTCAGTAATCAAGGGATGAGGCTATGGCACACCTAATGTATGATTTGGGTCGTATGTCTGACTGGATAAAAGTACTCGTTATTTTTTTTTTTTTTTTCATGCGTCAAGAACTCGATATGTACATCCATCAATCCAACAAATCTTCCATAGGAGTGCCCACAAATGTTTCATAATATCCAGCTCAATCCTGCATCATCTTTAAACATACTTGGGGTTTCATTCCCTGGGGATTTATTTAGGACGGATCATATTACATAATTTGTAAAATCTGCATCAAAGAGATTAGGGATAAGTTGACTTCTTACATTCTTTACCCCTGCACCATTGTTGACAATATACATGGCTTTTATTCGCCCCTGTATACGGTAAAACTCTCAGGTGTTGGGAAGCTCATCACATTATTAGCGGAGTAGACTGTAGCACCAGCAGGGCAGGGCAGTACTCCCAAGGTGGATGGAAAGCTGATGACAGGGAAAGCTGGAGCCCCCATTTCATCATCCTTAGGGACTTGTTCCTGACCATCCCCCTTTGCTGAACTTTTTCAGTGTTTCAGTAACACGGACAGTAATCTAGCATGCTCTCCATTACAAGTTTCTCTATCAACAACAAACTACATGCACATTACACACTACACTTCCTTTTCAAAATTAGAAAAGAAAAATGACATTTCATAACCAAGCCACGGAGTCCCCAGGGGGATGAGGACCATAAATGCCCCCAATATCCGCCCCTCTCCCGGTGACGACTCAAAGAGCTGTCTGGACCCACTGTCTGACTCACTTCTTCATTTCTGCAACATTCGCAGCCTTTCCTCTAACTTTCTCTCTGTTGAGCACCACCTCTCCTCCTCTAAACCTCACCTACTCCTCTTAACTGAGACTCAGCTGTCTGAGGCAACTGATGGCAAACCCTTACCTGTATCCTCCTACTTTCTCTATACCCATTTCAAAGCCAAAGGTGGTTGTTCTGTATATTTGCAGAATGAATTATCTTGCTCTCGTGTTCCTGAACTTGATTCTTTGGAATTCTCCACTCTCTGCCTTCGGCTTTCCAGTCATTCTCTGACTAAATGCAGTATATCTGTGAGTTTACTTATCCCCTAATTCTACTGACTATGAAAAATTCTTCAACTATCTTACTTCTACGATGGAACCCACCCTATCCATTTCTCCTTTCTCTGAAATCTCTATTCTAGGAGATTTCAATGTTCACCACCACCTTCGGCTCTCCTCTCCTTTCAATGATCCACGTGGTGAACAAGCCTAAATCTTTTCTATCATTAATGACCTAGTGCAGCTTGTACAGCACCCTACCCGTATCCCCGACCACCTTGGAAAGAGTCCCAACACATTTGATCTCTTCCTTACAACTAATCCTTCTGCTTACACTGTTAATTTTCCCTCTCCATTGGGCTCCACTGATCACAACCTTATTTCTTTAACCTGTCATATCACTCCAGCATGGCCTGTGGACCCTCCAAAGAAATGCCGATTAAGGCACTCTGGAGCTGCTGATTGCGAGTTCCTCAGGCAGTACGTCTTTGATTTTCTCTCGAATGATTATTCTTTCCCGTGGTCGGAAGCCATCTGAGCGTGTCTTGTGCATTGCGAAGGTTATTTTCTTGGGCATGGAAGCACACATTCCCTTGTTATATGCTCTGACTAATGCAAAAAAGTCTTGGTTTAATCACACTTGTTCTAATGCTGTCTACAAGAAAGAGAGGACCTATAAAGGGTACCGGAGCCAACCCACCCCTAAATTACATATGTTTTTATGTTTCTGCCTGGAATCGTGCTAAGTCTGTACTAAGTGCACTCAACTCTCCAACTTGATTTCTTCCCACTCCTTCTGGCACCTTGCCGAAAACCTTTCTAACAACTTTACCTCATCATCATTCCCTCCTCTTTACTACTCTGATGGCCCTGTAGCTATTTCTTCTACTGATAAAGCAAATCTCTTTGTTCAGACTTTCTCCTCCAATTCCACCTTAGATGATTCAGGTGCTGTTCCTCTATCACGTCTCCCCTCTGACTTCCTTATGGTTGAGATCAAAATTTCTTCAGCTGATGTATTTTCTGCCATCACTGGCCTCAGTACTAACAAGGCATATGGTCCTGATGGAGTCCCTCCTGTTGTCCTTAAAAACTGTGATTCTGTGCTTACACCCTGCCTAGGTAAATTCTTTCACCTTTGTCTATCACCTTGTACAGTCAACAAGAGTTCCACCTGGACCACCTAGTCGAGGGCTATGGCTAACGTGGCAATAGCGCGTGTGTGTGTGTGTTCGTCTGTACATGCCCGAGAATTTTTCGAATCATAAAGCTTCATCCTCTTTGCCGTATTATATTATTATGTGGTCATAGTATTATGCTGTGATATTGGCTAATTAATACTGTGTGACTGGGATACTGAGCTGTGCACTATGCTATTTATAAAGTCTGATTTATATAAAATAATTCTTCTCTTATCTTGTAGCGTGAACACCGATACAGGTTGAGTTGTGGTTCAGAAACAGTGAGCAAGTTCACCCATAAATGGCGCGATATTTCTGAACCACAACTCAACCTGTTTCGTGGTTCACACTACAAGATAAGAGAAGAATTATTTTATATAAATCAGACTTTATTAATAGCACAGTGCACAGCTCAGTATCCCAATCACACAGTATTTATTAGCCAATATCACACCATAATACTATGACCACATAAGAATATAATACGGCAAAGAGGATGAAGCTTTATGAATCGAAAAATTCTCGGGCATGTACACACGAACACACACACACACACACACGCTGGTGCCACGTTAGCCATATCTCGTGACTAGGTGGTCTATGCGGAACTCTTGTTAACTGTACCTTTTCTTCTTGCTGGAAGTTTGCTCTCATTCAGCCAATCTCAAAGAAAAGGGGCTATTCCCAACCCTCTAATTTTTGTCCAGTTGCTCTAACATCCTGTGTCTCAAAAGGTTTCGAGTCTATCCTGAACAGAATAATTTTAAAGCATCTTTCCTATCATAATCATTCTGATTGTCAGTATGGGTTCCGTCAGAGACGCGCCACTGGCGATCTTCTCACGAACATTTCAGACTCCTGGTCATTCTCCTTTCGGGACTTCAGCTAAAGCTTTGCCATTGCACTTGACATCTCCAAGGCTCTTGATCGAATCTGGCATAAATCTTTAATTTCCAAACTGTCCTCTTAGGGTTTCTATCCTTCTATTTGTGCCTTCATCTATAGCTTCCTTTCTGGTCGTTCTATGGCTTAAATTATAGACGGCCATCGTTCCTCTCCTAAATCTATCAATAGTGGTGTTCCTCAGGGCTCTGTCCTATCACCAACTCTCTTCCTTTTGTTCATCAATGACCTTTTAAGCAGTACATGTAATCCTATCCACTCTTACTCTGATTGTTCCACTCTTTACCTTTCCATCCGGTTCTTGCAATGTCCATCTCAGCAGTTACTTGAACAATCAAGGGATGAGGCTATGGCACACCTAATGTCTGACTTGGCTCGTATCTCTGACTGGGGTATAAATAATCTTGTTTTTAATGCATCAAAAACTCACTTCTTACACCTATCAACCCGACAAAATCTTTCACAGGAGTACCCACCAATGTTTAATAAAATCCAGCATAATCCTGCATCATCCTTAAACATACTTGGGGCTTCATTATTTCGGGACTTATCTTGGAAAAATCTTATTACATCTCATAATTATAATATCTGCTTCCAAGAGATTAGGTGTGCTAAGCCGACTCCATAACTTCTTTACCCCTGCACTGCTTTTGACTTTATACACGGGTTTTATTCACCCCTGTGTAGAGTACTACTCTCATATGTGGGGAGGCTGTACACATGCAGCTTTTTTCAACAGGTTAGAGTCAACGCCATTTCGTCTCATTAACTCTCCTTCTCTTACCGGCTCCCTTCAACCTCTGTGTCTTTGCCATACTGTTGCATCTTTATCTCTTTTCTATCACTACTTCAATGGTCACTTCTCCTCTGAACTCTCTGCTTGCACCCCTCCACCTCTACAGTGGGTGTGTACCACCAGTCTAGCTAGAAACTCTCATCCCTTTTCTGTCCAACTCTTTAATGCAAGAGTTAACCGTTTCTGCTGGTCCATCATTTATGCAACAGGTCATTTCTGGAACTGGCTCCCTCTGGCTGTATTTCCTACTTCCTATGATCTACGGTCTTTCAAACGCAGTGTGTCCAGGCATCTCAAAATGAACAAATCTTGAATTTGTCTCTTTTTCATATTGTTTTTGTTTTTTCTTGGAAGGAACGGTTTGTGGGATCCTGGCCAATGGTTCCTTCTCCGTTGCATAAAAAATAGAAAAAAAAATCATACAGCTCTTCTCAACAAGGTGGAGTCAAAGGTTTTTCGTCTCATTATCTCTCCATATCTTACTGGCTCCCAACCTCTGTCTCTTCACCGCCCTGTCGCAGCTTTATCTCTTTTCTATTACTACTTCAGTGATCACTGCTCCTATGAACTGTTTGCTTTTATCCCTCCACCAATACGACGGGCATGTAGCACCCATTTAGCAACAATCTCTCATCGCTTTTGTGTCCTACTCTCTAATGCAAGAGATAACCGTTACTCCCATTCCTTCATGTAAGCAACAGGTGAATTCTGGAACTGTCTTCCTCCGTCCGTATTTCCTACTTCCTAAGATCTCCAGTCTTTCATACGCAGTATGTCCAGGCTTCTTGAACTGAATGGCTCTTGAATTTGGCTCTCTGTTGAATTGTTTTTGTTTTTTCTTGGAAGGAATGGTTTGCCCCTTCCTGGCCTTTAGTTCGTTCTTCCTTGCAAGAAAAAATGTCTTCTTGGACTTCCCAAACAGTATGTGGCAAGTACACGCCGCAGTGTCATGATGGTGAACACTGCACATCTAAGACTGTTGCTTTCACTGTAAGGGTGCTTACTCCACTTCCTCAAGATGTAGTCCCATGTGGAAGGAGGAAAAGGAGGTCTGTACAGTGAAGGCAACTGAGGGCATCTCCTACTCTGAAGCTAGGAAACAGGTGAAGTCGTTGCATGCAATCTGCTTGCCGAATATCTCCTGTGCTTCAACAGTGATGTGCTCCATTGAGTCTGACTGACCCTGTCACTGTCACTCATGCCACTCGTTCTGCTTCTTCATCTCAGCCCCCTGTCCGATCCAGCGCCATCTTGAGATACACACGCATTAAAGCAGCTCCGCATATCCAAGTGTTTCAACCACAAGCTTGAGTGAAGATCGGTTTGAAAGTGAATCAGATAAGTGTATAAGAGTCGTAGACATATTTCCCCCGTGTAAAGTATTTAAATAGATTTCATGTAAAAGTTTTAGAGCGGGTTAAAGGTGTAAAGCGTTCGCGTGTTCCTTTGTTTACATATACCGCCACCCTCCACTTCGTATTCCTGCCCTTTCCCGCCGTTATTTCTGGTCTCAGACATATTATAGTTTATTTTCCCGCAGATCAAGGTCAGTTAGAACGATATCTAACAAACAGATTATCTTTTCTCACTAGTACAGTAAATGGTGTAGTGAACCGAAAGTGTATTTACCTACCAGCTCTCTTTGTTTTTGTTCCCACTACCATCCTTGTACGTCTTACTTTAAAGTCTAACGTAACAAATACTAACTAAGTTGCTTGCTAGTTTAGTGCAAGTGAATAGCACTGTCTTCTGTATAGAGTAACAACTGTGTGATTGATGTTACACCAGTGAAATAGTTTTTGCACTACAAACCATTGTCCACTGAGTGAAGCTAGGTGTTTATTTTGATTTCTCCCCAACATTCCATTGTTATTTTCTTTTTTCCTTTTTCTCCCAGTGAATCAGTTTATGGTGTACTTCCACAATACATGGTAAGCTAGATCATACCATAGCAAGTAAATTTTCTTTACATTTTACACAGTTCATGGTAAGTTAGGTTGTACCATAGGAAGCAGATTTTCTACTGTTTTTACACTGGTAAAAGAATTCATGTAGGTTGGCTTGTGCTACAGCAGGTGGATTTTCTATTCTTTTTATACTGTTAAAGGAAGATAGTATACAAAAAGTAAGTGAATCTCCCTAGAAATTCAATTTTTCATAAATAGAGTAAATTGTCCATTTTTAACAACATCCCTTAACCAATTGTATATTATTTTTATTTTCAGTTGTTCACTGAGAGAAGCTAGGTTTTTATTTTGATTTTTTCCCCAACATTCCATTGTTATTTTTTGTTTTTGTTTTTGTTTTTCCTTTTTCTCCAGTGAATCAGTGTATGGTGTATTTCCACAATTCATGGTAAGCTAGATCATACCCTAGCAAGTAGATTCCCTTTTCATTTTACACAGTTCATGTTAAGGTAGGTTGTACCATAGCAAGCAGATTTTCTGTTCCTCTTACACTGGTAAAAGAATCCATGTAGATTGGATTGTGCCATAGCAGGTAGATTTTCTATTCTTTTTATACTGGTAAAGGAAGATAATATATAAAAAGTAAGTGAACCTCCCTAGAAATTCAATATCTCATATATAGAGTAAATTGACCATTTGTAACAACATCCATTAACCAGTTGTATACTATTTTTTATTTGTGTGGGATTGTGGAAATATTGCTGCAAAATGCCATCTACCCTAAAGGCCTGCCAGGAGTGTACTGGTCGCTTTGCGGCTCAGTATTTTTCAAATTACTTTTCGACGCCTGTGTGCAAACTATGCATCTTGAGAAAAGATCTAGAAAATGGTTTAGCTGAATCGCAGAGAAATTACAGGGAACTCAAGGCAGAGTTTGAGACACTGAAAGAGTTTGTAGTGGCAAATGTAGGAGTCAGCAACAGCACTCGAGAAGGAAGAAGCGTACAAACTGAGCTCGTACAAGCCCCCGCCCATCAGGCAGTCACAAATAATAGTGTATCAGTATCTTCCTCACCCAGCGATTCAGTACGTTCCTCGCCAAACGAAGTCCCCTTTACTATGGTAAGAAATGGCGCAAAACCCGGAAAAGATTCGAGGAAGCATCTTCCCATAACTACGTATAATCGCTACCAGATCCTTGCCGAAGCAGTAAATGAGACAGAAGAAACAAGGCTTATTGGGGACTCTATTGTACGCAGTCAGCTGGAGGAATTTTGTGGACGTGCCCCCATCAGCAGAAAGAGGTACTGTTTTCCAGGAGGTGGACTAAGTGATATCACAGAAGCCTGCGATGAGGTCACAAAAGACGCAAATGATCAAACTCTATATGTTATCCATGTTGGTACAAATGATCTGAAGCGCAGTAGATCAGAGGAATTGCTAGCAAAGTATCATGAAATGATCAAACGATTCAAAACTAAGTCCACAAATGTGATAATATCTGGTATACTCCCAAGGATCAAGGCAGAAAATAGTTTCTATGATAAGGCCTTCAGCACAAATAACCGGCTCAAATCTCTCTGCACGCAAGAGGGAGTCGACTTTGTCAATCTGTGGGACCAGTTTTATGAGCAACATACTCTATTCCAGAAAGATGGTCTCCATTTGAACTCAGTAGGAGCGGCACGGCTAGGTAGACTTCTACACGATAATGTTGCCCTCTTCAGATCAAAAACGCGGCACGTCCAGGAACAGTAACCTTAACGTAAATACCCACAAAGTCAGATCACCAACTGTTCGGAACGGAATTAGAGTCTGCTATGCTAACGCACGTAGTCTACGTAACAAGTTTGAGGATTTAGAATCTCTAATTTACCTAGAAAATTATGACATCATTGGCATCACAGAGTCCTGGATTAACACATCTGACCGTGACTTTCTAGCGGAATACTCACTAACAGGGTACAATATTTTCAGCTGTGAGCGACCACATCGAGCTGGTGGCGGTGTTTTACTATATGTGAAAACTAGTCTCCATCCCCTTGTGCTATCCAAACCCAGTATTACCAACATAGATGCCAGTTATGTTCAGCTAAGTATTAATTCACACAAAATAAATATATGTCTCATCTATCGTCCGCCAGCACAGTCAACTGAGACAGATGAAAAACTTTATGATCAAATTGCGGAAATTTGTTGTCAAGAGGATAGCGTAATTTTTGGAGACTTTAATCTACCGGTAACAAAGTGGGGTGAACCACTGACAGCACACTCAGGACAAGAGCTTTATACGAATCTTCAGGAAAGCGCCCTTTCCCAACACGTAGAATACCCAACGAGAGGAAACAATATCCTAGACATCATCTTGACTACAAATGATAACCTAGTCAACAACGTTGAAATAGGACCTGAGTTTAGTTCCAGTGATCATCGAACTATACAGTTTAATATTACTACTGAAAAAGTAAAAGAAACGGAGAGCAAAGAAAAGGTCCCAGATTATCGTAGAGCTAATTTCAACAGGCTCAGAGCGCTACTTGCAACTGCAGATTGGAATCAAATGTCTGAAACCGATGACATAAACCAAGCATGGGAAATATTCACCGAAAAATTTAATGAAGTGGTAAAGTCATGTGTGCCACTACGTAACAGACGTCCAGCTGGAAATAGTAAACCAAAGTGGTGGTCCAGTGAAATAAAAAGTAACTTAATAGCCAAAAAACAGGCATACCATAAATATAAAGCTACACAAAATAATGATGATAAATTACAATACGATAATCTACGCCGCACATCGAAAAGACTTATTAAACAAAGCAAAAGAGCACTGGAGATCCACATTGCTAATACGTGCAAATCAAATCCTAAAGAATTTTACAGTTACATTAGAAAGAAAAAGGTTATGACTACATCAATAGGTCCTCTAGAAACAAACAATGGCAGACACACTGAAAATGAGGTCGAAATGGCAAACATTCTTAACGATTACTTTGCGTCTGTTTTTACAGTAGAAAACACCACCAGAAACCTACTGTTACCCACAAACCAAGCAAATAGCACAGTCCTTAGTAACTATGCTATCCATAATAATGATATCCTTTCAGCCATAAATAGTACGGACATAAACAAAACCCCTGGCCCCGATAAAATATCACCGAGAATTCTCAAAGAAGCAAAACATGAGTTACTGCTGCCACTCTCTGTCTTATTCAATAAATCATTAAGTACTGGGAAAGTTCCACACGAATGGAAACTAGCAAATGTAACACCAATTTTCAAAAAGGAAATGAGTCGCACCCAGGAAATTACAGACCAATCAGCTTAACATCAGTAGTGTGCAAGTTAATGGAAAAAATCATAAGAGATAAAATAGTTAATTATCTAGAAGAAAATAATATAATTAAAGACTCGCAACATGGATTCAGACATCGTCGTTCATGCTTAACTAACTTACTGGACTTCTTCCATGATGTTTACAAATCATACGATGACTCAAGAGCAGTAGATATAATTTACCTCGACTTTCAGAAAGCATTTGACACTGTCCCTCACAAGCGTCTCATGAGAAAAATAGAAGCACATGGAATAAAAGGAAAGACGCTAAAATGGTTACAAGACTGGCTGTCAGACCGAAAACAGCGAGTTGTGATAAACGGAAAGGAATCCAAATGGCGTAATGTGATCAGCGGCGTTCCCCAAGGCTCAGTACTTGGACCGATACTTTTTATTATCTATATAAATGACATTGATGAGGGTCTAAATTGTAAAGTATCCAAATTTGCAGATGATACTAAAATAACCAGTAAAGTCACTTCAAAATTACAGTGGCAGCAGTTACAAAATGACCTTAATACTTTAGCAAGCTGGGCAGAAAAATGGCAAATGAAATTCAACACAGAAAAATGTAAAGTACTTCATATTGGAAGTAACAATGTCCATGCAAATTACAAAATGAACAATATTCAGTTATCAAGTACAGACAGTGAAAAGGATCTTGGTGTGATAATATCAAATGACCTAAAACCAAGCAAGCAGTGTACCGATGCGGTAAAAATTGCAAACAAGCTAGTGGGTTTTATTGGAAGAACTTTCGAGTTTAAATCGGAAAAAGTCATACTTGCCTTGTACAACTCGCTAGTGCGCCCCCATCTTGAGTATTGTGTGCAATTCTGGTCTCCGTACTACAGAAAGGACATTGAAAAATTAGAGAAAATTCAGCGAAGAATCACAAAAATGGTACCACGACTTAGAAACAAACCATATGAGGAACGCCTTGAAGAACTTAAATTATTTAGCCTAACGAAGCGCAGGTTAAGAGGGGACCTTATTGAAGTTTTCAAAATCATGAAGGGATATGACAACTTAGACATGAATAAATATTTTGATATAGACCGGTCGAGTCAAACCAGAAGTAATGGCTGCAAAATCATGGGAAAACGATTCCAATCCCACGAAGCAAAATACTTCTTCTTTAACAGAGTTGTAAATATCTGGAACAGATTACCCTCAGATACCGTGAACAGTATCTCAATTGAGACATTCAAAAACAAATTAGACAAGTATTTGCATGAAAATCCTCAGCTGACTCTTTTTCTGTCCGAATAACTTGCTTTTATAGCTACGGTACATGTAAGTTCATGCCCCCTTAGTCTACAAGACACCCCGTAAACAATGTACCCGTACATAGTGTTGCGTCACGATATTATACATTTCCAATTTATTCGGTGCAAACAAAGCAATATAAGCACAGATTAGGATCTGCACAGATAACCCTGAGTTAACGGTCACTACTCTTACTTTCGACCTGTGATGGGCTGTGGATCACTGAGGGTCCCTGTTAGTCAAGTGACCACCATCGGGATTTTTTTAATGTACCAGGGGTCACTGCTTCAGGATGAAACTTGTGTACTGTCCCACATGGGAGAGTTCCTTGTCTCAGTGGAGTGAACGGAGCTATTGCCTGATTGACTGCTGCCTACCTAAAAAGCGCCAGGAAGGTTGCCACACCACCCCTAAACATCCACACTGTGCATTGCACATCCACACTGTGCACTGTGCAGTCCCCTTTATCTGAGACACCCGTCCTATATACTTTTCAGTCTCCCCAGCGCAAAGAAAGCAATATAAGCACAGATTAGGAGCTGCACAGATAACCCTGAGTTAACGGTCACTACTCTTACTTTCGACCTGTGATGGGCTGTGGATCACTGAGGGTCCCTGTTAGTCAAGTGACCACCATCGGGATTTTTTAATGTACCAGGGGTCACTGCTTCAGGATGAAACTTGTGTACTTGTCCCACATGGGAGAGTTCCTTGTCTCAGTGGAGCAAACGGAGCTAGGGCCTGATTGACTGCTGCCTACCTTAAAAGCGCCAGGCAAGGCTGCTGCACCACCCCTAAACATCCACACTATGCAGTGTGTAGCTTCCACGTTATGTCCACAGACTTCCCATTAACTCAGTGTAACTGGTTTATAATGTCATGCCGTAACTATTATTTTATTTGTTTACTTTCTCTTTCAGGTTACTCTATCGGGTAGCTTATAGATAAAGTATTATAGAATGTGACTTTTCCTTTCCAATGTTTCCTATAAAATTTCCATGTCAGTTTTTCCATGCTGCATGGTGGTTTTTCTCACTTTTTCCTGGAGGGTTTGGTGGTGGGGGGAGCCTTCTTGCTTTCCTATCCTTATCCTTCAACATGTAGAGTTAGATCTTGTAGTCATAGTTTTCTCTAACAAGCAGCCTCGAAAGGACCATAAGGTCTGTTGCTGTTTGCTTTCCTGTGTAATCCTGTGTAAAACTCTCTAACTGATATTCCTGGCACTCCTCACAGGCTGCTGCTGCTCCTCGGTCAGTACAGTCTAAACAGAAGTCCGACAAGTCTGTTAAGATTCATTTGATCCCACTTTCAAAACAGTCGTGTCCTCATGTTTTTCCTGTTCCTCGTCCAGCGAGGAAGACGAGTAACCTCTTCCTCGGGGGAATCTTGGAACCTTGTAGTTGATGAAAATGTGGAGGTTTCCATTTTGAAGCACCAGGATAGGTCGACCGGCAGCCACTTGCCTTGTGGTGAACAGCATAAAAAACTAAGCACACTGGCCCTCTTAAACCATAGCATTCTCTGTGTTATAATGGAATCATACGCCTCTTGGGCATAAATTACATAATATTGCAATCTTGGTATCTATACACAAGTCAGATGTTATTAGTTTAGAGGAAACACGCTTGGTGAGTCACCCTGATCCTCCATGGCTCAAACACTACCACTCGTAATGAAGACATGATGGTAATGGAGTTGCCATATACACACAAATGACACCCACCAAAAAAAGTGATTATAAAGTCTACTCTGAAGCTTTCGAGTGCTGAGTAAATTTTAATAACACGTATCTGTTTATTTGCTCTGTCTGGTGTCTACCACATAGCCCTATTGATAATGATCCTTTAAATTTGCTTTTAGACCACCTTCCCTAAAAACAACTTAGTGCTGGGTAACGTTAACTCCCATCACTATCACTAGAGTAGCTTGAGGATTGATGGTCGTGGGGAGCAAGTAGCCAACCTAATACTACAGTCTAACCTTTGTCATCTGCACGATGGTAGAACAACTCGTGTAGATGACCATACTGGTAATTTTTCGGCCACTGACTTATCTCTGGCCTCCTCTGGTATACATCAAGATTCTCGTGGGATCCTCATGACGATTCCTTGGGAAGTGATAATTTACTTATCTGTCTTTCATATACATCCGACATTATTTCGCACCCTCCACTCCGGGACTTCAAATACAAAAGAGCAGATTGCAGATCCTTCTAAGATTCACCAATTTAGATATATCTGGGAAGACCATAAAGGCAAAAGTCCAAAATTTAACTGGTTCAGTTTTATACAGCTGAGGCTCTTATTCCCCAAACTTCTCCAATTCACGTGAGTGCAGAGCTAATTGGTGGACATGAAATAGCTGAAAAACATTCAGAAAAAGGAATAGGAGATACCGAATTTTTGACAAACAGCCTACTGAGGAAAACGTCATTGGATACAAACAACCCAGGGATGAGCCAAGGAGAATTATTCGTGACTCCTGGTGGTCTAATGCGCTCACGGTGTACTGTTTTACCCCACAGAGTAAAGTCTGGTCTTTTTTTTTTCTTTTTATGTGACCGACTCTGGGCATAGGCTTCACAGCCTGCTTTCAAGGCCCAGTAGTCCTCCTACGTACCGCACACCTCTACATATCACCCATTGGGCGCTAACACCCACCTTCCATACTGAATACATGCTAGGGCTGTCTCATACAGGACTGGTGTATTGGTATTAGCGGGGGTATTTTTACGACATGTCGGCGGGTCTTCTGGTAGAACAGTAAAGTCTGATTTTATGAAATTAAAATCCTTAAACTGTTCCCTGCACCAGCGGGATTTGAACCCGGGTCCGTTAGGACTGCAGGCCAACTCTCTACCGATTGAGCCACCGGGTCTACTATTAATATGTTAAATAATAAAAGTCCATCAGTGCCAGTCACCACTCTACAAGTGGATAACAACATCTGTGATGATCCTGAGGACACAGCTGTCATGCTAGCCAGGAGTTGTTCTTATGTAACTCAGCAAAGTACAACCTGCGCTTTCAGGACCATTAATGCATGGCTGAGCTACAGATAATAGACTTGCCACAGAAGATGTTGACTCCCCATACAGTCAAGAGTTTGATATAAATGAACTTCTTGTCGTTAAATCCTGTGAAGACACCAGTTCTCAGCCAGATACAATCACATACGGTATGATCCAGCATCTTAATCAGGATGACCTGATTAAGCTGGTATCATTGAATAATGAGTTTTGGGCAACCTGATCTTTCCCAAACTCTTGACACTTTGTGCACCAATACCCAAACAGGCTGGTCGTCTTATGGACCCCTCTTCATTTCGTCCTATTGTGTTGACTTCTTGTTTACGTGGGATCATGGAAAAAATGTGAATAATAGGATTCTTTTTGTTTTAAAGTTGAAGAGTTTGTTAAATGATCGACAATGTGGTTTTCTTAAACCCAGAAGGTCACTAGATCATTTAATGAATTTGGAGCATTGCATTGGTATTTGCCAATAAAGAATTCATGATAGGGGTGTTCCTGGAGATCCTTAAAGCCATTGACATGACATGGTGAAACAGTTTATTAATTGAAGCTCTACACTTATGCCTTATTCTTTCAAACTTTTTGAGGGACAGAACTTTCTCTGTCAAATTGCCCCGGAACATGACACAGGATATAATTATCCAAGAAAACAGGGTACCTCAGGGAAGTGTGCTTCATCCCACTTTGTTTTCTATTATAATCAATGATATTCTGTCATCAGCTCCCACGCATGTAATCTTAAATACTAACTCTATGCTGATAATTGTGCACTATGGCACTCTAGTGCTAGTGTGTGTTTGACTGAATGGGCCCTCAGGTTTCGGTTGCTGACTCATACATCAGTGTTCACCTTGGAACTTTTTGCTATCCACAAAGCCATAGAGTAAGCTCTTAACTCCAGGCATGACTCGTTTGTCATATTTTCAGACTCAAAGTCAGCCCTTCAGGCAGTTGCTTCTTGCATTGCAGAATCTCATGAGATCCAGAGCTGCATCGTTATTAAATTCCATTCATCCATTAAGTCATGCTCGCTGATCTGGGTGCCTGGTCCTTGTCATAGTATGCCACTGAGCAGATTGATTTCCTTGCAATGTCGGCTGTGGAGCTAGAAGAGACTTGGGACGTTCCATGTGATCAGTGGTCTAATCTGTCCTTCTGAAAGGAATCAATAACTCTTCTGCGGCAGGGTTAGTGGACCAGACTTAATATTCCAACATGCAAGCCATTCCTGAGTGACTGGGCTACTTTAAATTGCACCAGCCACCTGGAAGATTGATTGATTGATTGAAAATAATTAAAATCTGATGGCACAACTGCCAGGAACATATGCCGCCGGACGACAAGGTAAAAGACGCAGCAAAGTAAAAAGTGCATATTCAAAATAAAGTTAATATCTGTTAGTAGGAATAAAACACTGAAAATAATAAAAGAATAGTTAATAAAATATCAGTTACTTATAAAAGTGGAAGGAGGGCCGCCTACTGAAGGAAACTAAAAACATCAGTGAAATTACTAGAAACTTCACTGAGCATCGAGGACATATATTAGGCACCATCTGCTCCCTTATGTCTGTGGAGGAATCTCTGACGTAGGTCCCTCAGACTTGGACACTCGACTAGCAAGTGACGGACAGTAAGGGGAACAAGGCAGTCATCACAATACGGTTGAGCCTCACCACTCATCAGGAACCCATGTGTAAGCCAAGAGTGCCCAGTCTTAGCCTAGCAAGAGCCACCTCCAATCGCCGTGTCATGGAGAGAAGAACCCTTGGCACAACCAGTCTCTGAAAAATTTCTTTTAGTTTATTGTGAGAAACATCCCAGTGTCTCTGCCAACATGTACGAATTGTGTACCGCAAGTAAGGTGTTAAATCAGAAGCAGGAAGTGGTTAGCCGGATGGGGGCTGTTGAGAAGACGCAGTTTTAACTAAAGTATCTGCCCTTTCATTGCCCACCACATCAACATGTGCAGGAACCCAACAGAAGTCCACATGGCGGCCACGAAGGCCAATAAGAAAAAGCCACTCTAAAATTCATACAACCAATGGATGGGATGCATTAAAAGACTCCAGCGCAGAAAGAGCGCTACGGGAGTCACTAAAAATCACAAAAACGGATTGGGGGAGAGTACAAAAGATTTTAAGAGCATATAAAATTGCAGTCAGTTCCCCCATATACACTCAACTAATGCCAGGAAGGCTACCTCCCCTACTAAAGGAAGTGAAGACAACACCAAATCCAACTCCAGTATCAGTCATACACCCATAAGCATAGACAGGGACAGAACCCTCATGAGTGGAGGCATGTTCTAAAATGAGATAGAGGGACACCTGAGAGGGAAGTGAGCCCTTTTTTTCAACAACAGACCTACAAAATGTCACATGAGGGAGCAGCCAAGAACCCACCGTTGGGATCTGATGTGGACGAATTGCCAGTCTTGGAACAAAGAGGGATAACATAACAGACTGGACCCTGTAACCAAATGGCTTAGGAAATTAGGACCGGTGTCATAAAGAGAGGATCAAGAATCCTGGGAGATGATGGCACAAGAAACTGAGTCTGGAATGTGGTGAAGACTATACCAACACCTCATCATTAGCAATTGGCGTCGCAAATCCAAGGTGAGTACACCAGCATCCACCAATAAACTTCAAATCGGGGATGACCTGAATGCCTCAGTTGCCAGACATATACCAGCATGATGCACAGAATTTAACAAATGGAGACGGGCCTCTGTTGCAGAGGAAGTTTAGGAAGAATAAGAGACATATGCAAGAGGAGGAGGGTCTGACGGTCAGCACCCCAAGAGGTATGAGCTAAAACCCTCAAAAGATTCAAAGCTTTAAGACAAACTGCCTTAACAGAATGAAAATGAGGAACCCAGGTTAGTTGTCTATCAAACAGAATACTCAGAAACTGCGTCTCTTCCACACAGGATATTCTCCTACCATAGAGATACAAGTCAGGGTCTGGGTAAACCCCCTGAAGATGACAAAAATGCATAGCCACTGTCTTTGTTAAAGATAAATGGAAACCGTGTGAATCTGTCCAGTCAGAAATTCGATTGAGAGCCAGCTGCAACTTCCTCTCTATCAAAGACATTCTAGAAGCAGTGAAGGAAATTGAGAGGTCATCGACATATAGTGATCCTCGTACACCGTCAGGAAGTACACTGATGACACTGTTAATGGCTATAGCAAACACAGTAACATTAAGGATACTCCCCTGTGGTACTCCATCTTCTAGTGCATGGGCATTAGAAAGCACTCCTTCTACTCGCACCCTTAAAATTCAGTTAGATAAAAACTGTTGAATAAAAATAGGCAAATGCCCACAAACACCAATCTCATGAAGAAAGAGTAAAATGCCATGATGCCAGGCAATGTCATATGCCTTCTCCAGTTCGAAGAAGACCGTGACCTGGCGTTCTTAGTGGAGAAAGCCTCACAGATAGAAGATTCCAAAGCCACTAGTGCATCAGAGGTAGGTCGCATTTTTCAAAAACCATACTGGACAGGAGAAAAGAAGTCACCTCTCTCTAAAAACCACACAAGCCTAGCATTGGCCATCTTTTCCAAAACTTTACATATACAAGACGTCAAAGAAATAGGCCAATAATTCGTCGCCTGTAGGTGGTCCTTATCTGGTTTGGGGATGGGAATAACTATACAGGAACACCCCAACATTATCAGAATACCAGATCTTATTAAACGGTGAAAACAAAAACAACAGGAAATCAGCCGACAGGTGGCATAAAAACGCATAACGAATATCATCATAACCAGGAGAGGAATCATGGCACTGTGACAGAGCCGCCTGGAGTTCAGAAATTGAAAATGGAACATTGTAAGGCTCTCCCCCAGCAGAGGAAAAACTGAGACCACGAGACTCTAGACGCCAACGGTGGCAAGCTGAAGGTGTATCTGCATCCTTCTTTGACACACTGGCAAAATGATCAGCAAGCAACTCTGCAACAGCAAATGGATCAGCCACAGTTCCACCTGCTACAGATAAAACAGGAGGGGAGGGAACAGTAAATTTTCCTGAAATTTTCCTTACCCAGTTACACACCTGGGTGATGGAGGAAACATAACCCTTACAGGATGAACGCCTGGCATCCTTTAAAACCTGCCTCATATGAGCTCATGCCCTCTGATACGCCACCAAATACTGAGGATCCCCACGGTGATGATAAAGTCGAGAGAAGGCGACTCGTTTGGCTCTCACTGCAGAACTGCACTGTGAGTTCCACCAACGAACCAGACGTTTAGGAAACTGACCCTTCATTTTTGGAATAGATAATAGGGCTGCTGAGTGCAACACGGTATTGAAATATGACTGCCTCAGTAGGACAGCCAAACTCGTTGACAGAAAGGGAAATGGAACTTAATTCTCTGATACGTGGCCAGTCAGCCTTATCCAGAAGCCAGCGAGGAAGACGTGGCTGAGGTCCACCTGCACTAGCAGTTAAGAGTAATGGAAAATGGTTGCTGTCATACAAGTCTGGCAACACACCCCAGTTAAAATCTAAAACAGCATCAGCTGAGCATAAGGACAAATCAATGGCAGTAAAAGTTCCTGTCTGGCTATGGAAATGAGTCATTACATTGGAATTTAAAATGCCTAACTCCTCATCTTCCACTAAAGAGGCCAGCATTACACCCCGAGGGTTGGTCTCACTGTTTCCCCATAATGGATGGTGACCATTCATATCTCCCAGTAATAGAAAGGGAGAAGGAAGGCCATGAATAAGGCATTCCGGATCCGCCCTTTCAACAGTAGCACTGGGATGTTGATAAAGACTGCAAACTGTATACTGCCAATGTAAAAACATCCAGACAGCGACAGCCTGCAGGGGCGTAGAGATGTCCAGATGGCTGTACAAAATATCCTGGCAAAGGAAGATAGCAGCACCTCCGTGATGACCTTGGCCTGGCACAGGATCAGAATAAAAGGCATGGTAGCCAGAAGGGCCGGAAGGAACAGCGTCACCTACCATTGTCTCCTGGATGCACATGCACAGAGGAGTAAATCAAGAAACAAGATGACAGAGTTCCTCATAGTTAGCACGTAAACCATGACAATTCCACTTGGTAATAGAACCAATAAGGGAGGAATGACGATTAAGTGCGGGACTGTACACCTGACAAGCGAGCGGGTTTGGACTGATGCTTATGAATGCCCTTCACGGGACCCTGCCCAGCACCAGAAACCCGCACCCTCTGTCTAACATCCGAAGGTAGACGTGAGGATGGGAAATAAGTTTTACAACACTCCTTCTTGGAGTGGAAATACCAGTTTGTTTGGAAGGTGCCTTGGGGGCCGTCTTTAAAGATGCAGGATGGCCAGTGTCCCCAGCAGAAGCCCCAGCAGTGGAAGTAGCATCCACAGGACTCGAATCATTTGAGGGGGCCATCCTATGCTTCAAGTCCAAAGCACCTATGGGCTGTCCAATAACACCCCCAGGTGGGGACCGGACCAAAGCTGAACCATCAGCTTCAGCCATCACCTGGCTAGATCCCTCAGCCTGCTGGACAGAGGGAACAGGAGACGTGTCGACAGAATGGTCAACAACAGAGACCTTAGGTGGCCAATCTTCGTGTGCAGAGGACTCTGATGAACAACAGTGACATTTGCCAGGTACTGATGGAGCCTCAAACATACTGGCTATGACGGGAGAAGGAGCGCAGTCGACGTGGACATCTGCCACTACCACAGAAGTGTGCAAGTCGTCAGCCAGAGAAGTGGGGCGGAAACGGTCAGAGTAGGTTGTGGGCGAGATTCATATTCACAAACAGTATGAATGATGGGGACAGCATCCCACAAAGCACTAGATGATGAAGTGGGCACTGGATTGGGTCAAGGCCGCCTGTGAGATGTAGGGTGGTGCACTGGCGTTCCAGAAAGGACAGAAGCATAAGTAACATCGGGCTGGAAGAAGCGAGTCTGGGCTCACTTCTTAGCCTCGGGAAACGAAACCTTCTCAAGTGTTCGAATTGATAAAATCTCCATTTCCAGGCAGTAGCGAAGACAGTTTTTAGAAGATACAGCATGAAGTCCCCCACAGTGATAGCATTTAAGGGGTCCTGGACACTCACTGGTATGACTTGGTCCATCACAGGAAATACAGACACCAGGATGACCAGCCTGAGCACGGTGGCAAAATTGGCTAACACGACCATAGCCTGTAGTGAAAGCAGTGCTTTGGGGTTGGCACATATGGCTTCACAGGAAGCGATAGCCATGCCAGTTTCACAGATCTAGGCAATGTCAATATATCAAAAGTCAAGAACAATATTAGAGTTGGGGTCAAGATCCCATCTACCTTTTTCTGAAGGCGCTCAACCTTCGCCACACCAAACGACCACAGCTCTTCCAGTAGTCGCTCCTCTGAGTATTAGAGGATGTCACGAGAGAAAATGACTCCCTTACATTGGTTAAAGGTTCCATGAGTGACACAGGTAACAGCAGAGCCAGCAACAGAGGTTAAATTCACAAGGCAGGAGCTCTTTTCTGGGAAGGACACCTCAGTGATAATGCTTCTAATCCCCTGGGATGAGATCTTGGGCTCTCTTCCACAAGCCGATGCTATGGCATGGTGCAGCTAGAATATATCAACATCTAGGACTGACCCTCCTACGGAAGATTTCAGCACCAGATATTTTGCATAAGATGCCGGCACCAGTTTCTCTGCACTCAACCCCAAAGCCGTATCTACGTGACGGGACCGCCTCCCAGTCCCAGCTGAATGCTGGGGCAAAGGAGGACATTCACCAGGGGCCTGGTATGGCTCCAAGGTCGCAGTAAGGGAGTCGCCAGGGACAGAGCCAGAGTCGTCAATGAAATTTTTTTTTATCAGTATCCATGTGCTTCAACAAAAACTTCATTCCCCCATCCCTCCACCCACCATGGAGCCCAACAAGGGGAGCTCTTATGCAAGGGATGACACCACTGATGACCCCACAGGTAGCAGGAGAGTATAAGCGGGTAACCACCGGGGGACCTGGGCAAGGGTGCCTCCAGGACAATAGGAGCCACCAGGCCCCCCAGTGCCCACTTAACCCTAGCCAACGCATGACCAGCCGATTAACCTGGTTGGACTCAATCAGGCTGCCTGTCTAGCCAGAATAAGGGACCAAAGAGGTGTATTGCTAGCTGCAGGGCACATCGTGCAGCATCACTCAACCCCTAGGACTCCCGTTTCCCAGCATTATGGGATGCCATGCATGGCAAACACTGGGAAAGCAACAGTCCCGCCCTAGATGGCAAATGGGCAGGGACTAACATCACCAGCAGGCCTCTTCCGCCAGTGATGTAGGGGGTGCTTGGTCCACGTAGCTGACAAATGCCGAACCCTACAAAGGTAGGCATGCCTCCAAAGTAGGTGGCACAGCCAACCACGCTTCAAGCCCCCCCACCACGTCAAGGTGACCCCCCACAGGGGTCCCCCCTGGAGAAGACAACACTATCACGACTGAGAATGAACTGCACACGGCTCACCCATATGTGGCGATATATGGAAAGATTTGAGGGACAGTGGTTAAGAGTGAGAGCAGGGTAAATGAATTACTTGACAGAAGCATATGGAGTCACATGGTGAGACAGACTGACAAATTAGGATGTGACGGAGCGTTGTGGTGTGGATGTGGATGTGATAGGAAGCATCAGGAGAAACACAATGAGGTGGTTTGGCATGTGAAGAGAGGATGGAGAGTAAGAGACTGATAAGGAGAGTGTATGTGAGTGAGGTGGAGGGGGAGATAGGGAGAGGAAGGCCAGGGATGAGATGGAGGGATGGAATGGAGAGGTATATGAGAGAGGGATGTGTGAATATTATTGGCAGCAGGGCAGTGAAATGGCAGGGGACAGGGTGACGTGGAGGCATTTTGTTTGTGGCCACCCCGTATAAAGGATTAAGGCGTCTGGCAATATATAGATAGATAGATATCCACGGCACTGTAACACCTGCGGTGCGGTTTTATCTATTGGTCATACCATCCTGCACTGTTGGCAATTTGTTCGTGAACGTGCTTCACTTATATATTACTGCCGCAGAGCAGACGTCCCCATCACCCTATCCACCATCATGGGTGATGGGGGTATTGTTATGACATAAATTGATGGCTTCCCCGGGAGAGACCGAATTGATCAGAGTGATGTAACCTTATTTTTTTACTGTGTGGTTATGTTTTTTGTAGAATGTAAATATGTATACACTGTATTATTTAATTAGGGTTGGCAGTTGACGTGTTTGTAACAGTTAGTGCTTCTGACTGATCTATTTCTTATATTGATGTCCCCTATATTAAGCCACGTTCCTCACCTGAGCCTGACAGTCACCAGTTGAGTGCAAGTGTATGATATAGAGAGGTACTGAGTACTTTCAGTCGGTGGTGTTCCATTGGACGTGGTACCTCACTTTTTGTAAATATGTAGTGTACATGGTTCTATTTGTTTGCAAAAGTATTCTTAATTAGGGTCGACAGTTAACTTATATGAAATGATTCTGAACTCCTCTGGTTGTCTTTCATATAGTGATGTCTCCCAGATTAATCCATGTGCCTCGACCAACAGTCAGCACGTGATGAGTGCAGATGTGTAATGTATGAATGCATTACATAACTGCAGTCAATAGTGTTCTGTTGGTCGAAGTACTTTTTCCCCTTAATATACTCGTAGGTTTAGCTATTTGTAACTTCAGGTATTAGAATACAGGATAGTGATTTGTATGTTAGGTTTTTCAGCTTTTGGATATTAGATAAAGTTTATTACTTAGTTTACAAGTTCTGTAATATTTAAAATGAGAAGAAAAATAAAAATATTAAACAATGAAAGTGATAAAAATATAATGAAATTATTATATACATATATATATATATATATATATATATATATATATATATATATATATATATATATATATATCGTGTAACATCAGAGCAAAACTTGAAATACTGAGCTCAGCGATATGCTGTCTTATGTGAAATCGAATTCTAAAACACATTTGTTCTCTGTATTTTTTCAAAATTTTCACTTATTTCATTCATTTTTGCTGATTTGTGATCTATGTCCTTAAGCTTCAATTAGAGTATGCAATTTATCGATCTCAATGAATCTTTTTCGCATATACGTCGATTTTCTGCGGAATTATTCATTTCCATTATGGTTTTACAAAAACCACGTTTGTTGTAGCACATGTAACAGTCATCGATTCTCTGAACAGGAAAAGCAAATGTAAGCTTGAATAATAACAAATATTTAAAAACTACAAAAGAAAATGCAAATATGTCTCAAATCTGCTGCGCCAATTACTTCACAAACGACACTGAATATAAGTCCGTATCAGTGGAATGAAGTAAGAAGGTTTTTCTTCGTCGCAATAATGGGGTCCCTGTGGTGTGTCATCGCACGAATGAAATCATCCTTGGCCTGCTGGCCACAAACCACAACTGCTGTCTCAGTGACCAGTTTTACCGCTCGCTCTGTATAGACTGCGAGTGAATTGAGAAGTCCGGAACATGGAGAGGCTTCTCTTGCAACTTCAAGACTTCATCCTTAGATTAAGAACAGGTGAAAACTGGCTCATGCACTTGATCAGCAATGCTGGGAACGCTACTAATAAAAAGTAATGGAGTTCCCATTCCCGTTACTATCTCGAAAAAGTAGTGGCATTACTGGTTTCGCTACTTGATACGAAATGTAGCGGCGCTCCCACTATTTTGGATAAGAAAAAGGTACAGGAAGGAATGATTAACAAAAATCTGTGATATAGCAATACACTGTATACTGTTCCGATAATATTACTCAGTCTAAGTGGTTATGTTGTGTAACAGTCATGTCAGTATAAACTTATACTGACAAAAAAAAACATCAAATACATGTCGGTGTCACTTTATTGAAGCTTAGAGCCGAAGATACAGGAAAAAGCTATTTACTGTATAATGTAACAGATGTTCTTTTACATTGTTACCTCGTGTACCTACTGAAAGTAACACACGTAAATAAAACGCAAAAAAATGTGGCCTACCATTGATACATAATTATTATAATTATTATATTTTCAGTGATACCTATTTAAGATATATACGAAAACGAAAGTAAAAATTAACCGGGGCTTTCTTTTAAAGGCTATTAATGCAATAGCAATGTTATTTTTTCCATTACTTTAAACTGATAGTAACATACTGTTACGAAATAATAACGTAGTGAGTAGGAATTAGTTTGAAAGAGAGAGTGGGGGAGAGAGCGGGAGGTAGAGACGGGGATAGTTAGATGTGTGTGTGTGTGTGTGTGTGTGTGTGTGTGTGTGTGTGTGTGTGTGTGTGTGTGTGTTGCCTATATCTAGCTGACATCCTTATTTATCTTTATTTAGTTTAAATGATCGATAATTAACTAGCAAATTCCTGTCTAATTACTGCACATTATTAATAAATAATAATTAATAAACTACTGATGTAATGTAGAACAAACATCATTGACAGAATTGACGAACATATTATTTTTCGTCATTAATAATTACAACCAAACCGGTGGCATATCTGTATGTACTCACCGACTCCGGACCTGTATTCGTCGCGTGAGTAGCGGGGAGCGCGGTAACACGTGAGTACGGCCAAAAAGTAGCAGCGCTCTCAGTTTCGCTACTGGCTAAAAAAAAGTCATGACGTTACCACCACCGCAATGAAAATGGTAGTGGCGCTATGTAGCCCTGCTACTAATAGCAGCCCTATTCCCAGCTTTGTTGATCAGGATGCCAGTGTATCAACTCACGCAGAGTCATTGTGTCAAAGTGCAACTTAGGTGTGACTCGCTGTCTGACACTGGTGTCACCAAAATCAATATTCCCTCATAGTCTCAGTATTTGCTCAGTGCAAATACCCTGTCTTCACGGCTTCTGCTGGCCAGGATAAAGACAAGGACACACTCAGAATGGATGAACCAGGCCCCAGTCTTTATGCAGAATGTCACAGCATCTCGTACAATCTGGGGATGTTTCTCAAAATCCCATGAGGCTGAGAATATGACAGGGTCCATCCTGCAACTTGTGTTTCACTTTGATGTCAAAGAACGGTTTGAAACATTTCAAGACAGAATCTGACCAGGATTTCGAGTGTCCTCAGATGCTCCCCAGTCAGCCCATGCTTCCTGGTCCACACGTACTGTATACCAGAGACTGACCAGTTGTAACCCACCTGGCATGAGATATTCCACACTGAATGTTTTGCAAATCTGCAGGAAGACTGCCAGATTTCACTGCCATGATCATCCTGTATGACAGTTTCTGGTCTTCAGACATGGTTTCCACTATCTTGTCTGGTATCTTAATCAACGGCTCGCCATTCGGGAGGGCCTTAAATTCCTGGTCGAATTACAAATGTCTTACTTTGTGGAGCAGACGCATACTGGACCACTGAAACCTTTGTCGGAGGAGGTAGGGCCGTCTATCGTGGCGAAAGGTGGCAGAGAGGAAGCTCGCTCGTATGGAGCATTCTAATGCTCCAGAACTGCTTGTGTCCAAGCATTCTATCCAAGTGGGCGTGAGCACCTCGCCATCCACTGTTAATGTTTGTTGAAACATCTTGTAGTACTAGCAGGTTATATGTGAACTGGTGAGCCACCAATGCTGCAGAACAACTTGACCCCAAGTATTCTTTCCAAGTAGGCATTAATACCACCTCGCCATCCAGTGTTCATGTTTGTTGAATCCCCTTGCAGCACTAGCAAGCTATATGTGGACTGGTGAGCCACCAGCATTTCATATAAGGCCTTAGCTACCTTGAGTGCTGGCTTCTCTGGGTGGACTGGCGGCTCAGGTACAAAATGCCACAGGTGACACCGCAATGGCTCTTCTGTTTCCATCACATGCTCTTCCTTTATGAACCGCGGATGTGATTTTCCATCGTTGTCTACAACTATAATCCTTGTCCCATCTTTTCTGCCATTGTATCCCAGACCAATAATTGTCGCCCCTCTGTGTCGTGACTGATCTAATGTCTGTGTTGCTTTCATGACTTCCTTCCTTGCCCTTGCCACTTGACTGCAATCACATGCCAAGTAGGCTTTGTTGAGAGATATGTGGCCTACTGCAATCAAGTCCTGCAGAAATCCAGAGCAGATTGCAGAGGTAGCTGTAATAGACTCACTGTACCTCATGCTAGCATGCGTTACCTTAACTGGTGTTTCTTCTGGGTTTATCAAGGTAGCATTGGACCAAGTAGGCAAACTCTCCTATCTTGTGTTGCAACAGGTATTCAGCCAGTTGTGCCGCCTCTTGCTGCATCTCTCACACTGAGCCCTGATGCAGCGGCGACTCGTCCTCCTGTTCTGCTTCTGCTTTTTCTGTCAGTGTATGTTCTTTCCTTTCCTGTTCCAGCCTCTGTAGCAATACCGCCTCTTGTTCTTGATTTATATTCTGCTTCCTCTCTCTGGCATGTAATTTAGCTTATTTCCTTTTAATTGTCTTCACTTGCTTCCTGTGCTGTTCTGTCTATCCCTTCCATCAACATAGTCAACTTTTCGCCTGTTTTAATTCTCAGGTAATAGAGCCATGCTAATTCTAGGATTGGAACTTTACTAGCCATGGGGCAGCTGCACTGCACATGAGCTCTGACCATGCAATGTTTTGCATCGTTACAATGGGAACCTTCCTGGACGCATAGAAAAATGGTGTGGCTGCAGGATGAAATATCGAAAAGCTGTCCAGAACTTTATCCACAAACTCTTTCATTGATTTAGTTGCGTGATCTCTAACTACTTCACTCACTTTGTGCTAAAACTGTTCGATTTTTCTCTCCAGACATAAGATTGATGATTACTGGCGGAGTGAATTTTGCATTCAATTAGAGCCACTGTGCCAGCACCAACTCAGGTAAATCGCTGGTCAAAATCTTCACCAGGTAATGCAGTATGTCAATGCCTTCTTTGCTCTCTTCTTCCTGTAAGAGCAAACATCTCCTCACCACTGCGTGGTAAGTGGGAACCTCGCTACAGAGGAACTCGTTCGGTCCTCCCACATACTGTGAAATTAATGCCAAAACTTTACTTGTCTTAGACTCTGAACTACTAGTCATCTGAAACAAAAGCAAAGTAAAGGAGCAACACTGAATTACTATTCCAAATATTATGGCAAGTGTAGTTCCCTACACTAAGTGTATTGTAATCTGCATATAGAGAGCATACTGTACTGTGCAAAATCAGTTATTTGCAAATCAATAACACTGTATTGTTCCAAATTTCATATAAACACGAATGCCAACCAAAACACACGTCATGTCACCGACACGCCACACTCAACACATGACGGGCAACACTTTGCTAAATACAATAAACAAGTCCTTACACATACAGTGAACAAAAAGGGCAAAAAAAGCACGACCAAAAGTAATTTTATAAAAAATAAAGAAAAAATATTTTTATGATTCAATTTTACATGGGAAACTCCTATGGCCAAAACCTAATTATTATAAATTTTCAAAATATCCGTATGACACTACAAACATATATATATATATATATATATATATATATATATATATATATATATATATATTGTTACGGAACAGAGAGAGATACTGAACACTTCAAGTGAGAATACTAAAATCACTACTGTCCCGCAAAGTTCCAGGTTCAAAACAAAAGAGTTAGGTAAAATTACAAGTTAAAGTTTAATGCTCAAACTAGCTACAAGATTAGCCTGAACCAAACGCTCAAGAAATTTACTGACATGGCATAGGTGATCTTTCCAGTTATCACTGAAGATTAATACATCATGAATATAAACAACACATCCTGCCAAACCCTCTGTTACAACATTCATGAGCTTCTGAAAAGTGGCTGGTGCATTCTTCATACCATATGGCATTACAGAACATGCAAAAGTCTTTCCTAGTGTTACAAAACATGAGATCTCCCCAGCACGTTCAGTCATTGGTTATCTGATTAACACGTCTGTAGTCGATGCACAGCCGTTGCAACCCACCTGGCTTAGGGACTAGAGTGACAGGAGAACTCCACTCGCTCTGACAGGGCTCAATCATCTTGTGGTCCAACAGGTAGCCAAGCTCCTTCTGGATGAGAGGAACTTTCACTGGGTTCACACGGTAAGGAGGCAGTTTAATTGGCTTTGCGTCTCCAACATCGACATCATGCATCAACACAGTGGTTCTTCCTGGAGTGGCACGGAACACTTGCGGGTACTCCTGCAGTAATGCCGAAAACTCCTACCTTTCCTCGGGAGCTAGATGAGAAAGCTTAGTCTGGAGATCATTCATGATATCAGAATTCTTCCCCAAACTATCACTCAGGCTCATGCTACATGGGAGAACTTCACTTGCAGACTCGGGTGGAACAGCTACAGTGCAGACTGGGTTATTTTCGTCCCTCCTGTGATATAACTTTAGCATGTTGATGTGACAAAGTTGCTTGTTCTTTCTACGATCTGGTGTGGCGATGACATAGTTGACATCACTGAGTTTCTTCTCCACGAAATAAGGACCACTAAACTTGGCTTGAAGAGGTTGCCCATGCACCGGTAGCAGAATCAAAACCTGATCTCCTGGCTGAAAGTGGCGTAACCTGGACTTCTTATCATCCCAAGTCTTTTTCTTCTCCTGAGTAGCTCCTAAATTCTCTCTCGCCAGCTGTAAAGCAGTGGACAGCCGTTCTTTGAACTTCAACACATACTCCAGCAGGTTGACGTCAGCTTCCTCCGACAGCCAGCATTCCTTGAGTAGCTTAAGGGGTCCTCTTACTTCATGGCCAAACAGTAGTTCAAAGGGTGAGAAGCCCAGTGATTCATTTGGAGATTCTCTTGCGGCAAATACAACGAATGGAAGACCTTTATCCCAGTCTTTCTGATGTTCCAAACAGTATTTCTTGAGCATCGATTTGAGTGTTTGATGATATCTCTCCAACGCTCCTTGGGTCTGGGGATGGTAAGCTGAAGATGTGATCTGGGTGATGCCCAACTCTTTCAGAGACTGCTTGAAAACATTTAACATGAAATTACTTCCCCGGTCTGACTGTACCTCCTTGGGCAGACCAAACTTTGTGAAGAACCCTAGCATTTCCTTAACCACGTTCTTTGCTGAGATATTTCTAAGTGGAATGGCTTCAGGATAACGAGTAGCCATATCAATCAGGGTCGACACATAAGAAAATCCTGAAGAAGTCTTAGGAAGAGGGCCCACAATATCCACCAACACACGGGTGAATGGCGCCTCAAAAGGAGGAATGGGAACTAGAGGTGCAACCTTTTCGGTCTGATTACACTTCCCCACAACTTGACAGGTGTGACAAGACTTACAATACCAGGAAACATCTCTGAAGATACCTGGTCAGTAGAAGCGTTTCAAAATGCTTGCCACAGTCTTCCTCACTCCAAGGTGTCCTGCCAAACTGGAATCATGAGCCACTCTAATGATATCCTGCCTACAAACACGAGGGATGACAACTTGATGTACAACCTCCCATTCACAGTCGGCTGATGCTGTTGGGGGTTTCCACTTTCTCATAAGTACTCCTGACTTTATATAATAACAAGTAGAAGCACCAGCTGACTCTTCCTCACTGCAAGCAGAGTTAGCTAGACCTTTCAACTCAGGGTCAGCAACCTGCAACTCAACCAACTCTTGACGAGACAAATTATCAACACTACAGGGTACTGCTTCATCTGGTGAGTGGTCCAAATTAGCAAGAAAAGTGTCAGCTAGGATAACATCATCATCATCATTATCCTCTAAGTCACCAGTAACTCTAGACTTAGCCCTAGTGAATGCACATGCAGAGAACACATCAGGGACATCACAATCATGGGTCTCAGTCACTGGCTCACTAGACAACTGAGGAGCTGGACACACTTGACTTCCACCAATATCATTTCCAAGTAAGAAAGTTACACCTGACATTGGGAGTGTCTCAACCAACCCAACCATAACGGAACCATTAACAAAACCAGACTCTAAATTCACTCTGCACAGAGGGACAGAGAAGTAATTATTCCCTACACCTTGTAAGATTACAGTTTCATCAGAGGAATTAACATTAGAGCCTAGAACACTGGTCAGCATAAGGGATTGGCAAACACCTGTATCACGATATATTTTAACTGATTTCCTGTCATTACTGTCCGGTGGACTGACAAAACCATCAGACAGGAAATTAGCACATGAACTCTTGAGAGTGTCACCCACGTTACTGCTCAAAAGAGGAGCTTCATCATGAGAATTTAATTTACCCCTCAAAGCAGGTTCAGTTAACTCGGTTAAAGAATTCTGGGAACTCTCAAGGGTGGACACTAGACCAATTGACTGAATATTTAAAGACTCATTTTTGTTCACATCAGGCTGTCTCCTGAAACATTTCTCCGTAGTATGACCAAGCTTACTACAATAAGTACATTTACTTTTCTGAAATCTAGAGGTGAAGTTGGTATTTACATCCTGAGAAACATCATCTTTATTCTCTTTCCTGTTACCTGTACTCTGAGTAGAGGCAACGTACTTACTCTCAGCTTTCCTTTTTTCTTTAGAATATCTCTTGTGAGTGAGAACATATTCATTAGCTAAAACTGCAGCATCAGACAAATTATCTATTCTGTTCTCATCAAGATATAGGCTTACATCTTTATTAATACACCTTTTGAAGTCCTCCAGCAAAATCATCTGCTTAAATTTCTCAAAATCAGAATCCACATTCTTAGAATTTAACCACTGCTCTAACAGATCTTCTTTGATTTTTTGCATACTCAACATGGGATTACTTATCTTGCTTATAAGTTGTCCTAAATTTTACTCTATTGGCTTCAGGAACAAGCTCATAGGCCTTAAGAATCAAGCTCTTAACTACATCATAATTATCACATTGATCCTGAGGCAAAGATGCATAAGTTACTTGAGCTTTACCGGTGAGAACAGTTTGAAGGAGTACTGGCCAATACTTTTTGGGCCAATTAAAACCTGTAGCTACCCTCTCAAACAACTGAAAATACTTTGTTAAATCAGATTCATTAAAATCAGGGACAAGTTTAACATTTTTAGCCACATCAAAATCATCAGAGCTAGATGATCCAGTTCCACCTTGTTTCATGCGATACTCATGGTCTGCCTGAATCCTAGCAAGTTCAGTTTGGGCCTCCTGAATACGAGCCTGAGACTCAGCCTGTGCCTGTTCCTCCTGAATACGAGCCTGAGACTCAGCCTGTGCCTGTGCCTCCTGAATACGAGCCTGAGACTCAGCCTCCTTAGCACGTGCCTGAAATTCAGCCTCCTTAGCACGAGCCTCCTGCAGGGCTAGCTGTAACTTAGCTATTTCAATCTGCGTTTGCTCATCTGGAGGAGTTACATTAAACAAGCTTTTATTAATCATGCCAACAATTTGATCTTTAGAATGATGAGAGTGAACAGCAATTCCCAATTGTTGAGCAACAAGCTTAAGTTCATTCTTTGTTCTGTTTTCTACATCACACACTGTTTGCACATTTGACAAAAAATCTTTGGCTTCATGAAGAGTAGTAATAGTAGACATCATGAATAAATCACAGTCACAAAATATCAAGCAATATCCTTATGATAATATCCTGAATATCCTAATAAGAGGTCGCCAAATTTATGTTACGGAACAGAGAGAGATAATGAACACTTCAAGTGACAATACTAAAATCACTACTGTCCCGCAAAGTTCCAGGTTCAAAACAAAAGACTTAGGTAAAATTACAAGTTAAAGTTTAATGCTCAAACTAACAACTAAACATTCAGGACTCATAAGGATAATGTAATGGCAAAAAACAGGTTAAATATATGGTTAACTGCAATAGCCTCTATTAACACGAAATTAGCAAGAGTAAATTTATCTAAGTCAGCCCTGATAAAATGAGAAAACCGGATAATGCTCAGTTAATGCAAGATATATTATTACATATACAAAATATTATTAATAATGGCTGACATCAAAAACTCCACACGAATCACAAAAACCTTACCAGGCCTACGAATTAACGCCTTATGCTATACAGTACAAGAAAAAAATGTAATAACACTTATACTCAAATTACACAGCAGCTAGATGGTTGGAGACTTCCTGAGCACTCACAAAAATACACTATACAGGGGAGGACAGAGATGTGAACAAAATGAGGAGTAGATCTAAGTGGCAATTAATGCAAAGACTGAGCTCATTATATAAGGGCCGGCAGAGCTTGATACAACTTGTAAGAAAGACGCGCAAATGAAGCCATAGGGGACAAAGAGTTGACAATCTTACTCTGAACAACAGAAAGAACGACTTACTCTACTATAAGGGAGGAGAAGGGGGGAGTGAGGTAGAACACGGAAGCTTGGTCACTATGGAAGCCACGAGGCGAATCGTGATCAAACATGCAGCATACTGTACGTTAGAATTATACAAAGGATGATGAAATCATAGGCTACGTAACAATATATATATATATATATATATATATATACATTATATCGGTAGATAGATAATTTTAGAGAGAGAGAGATATTAATAGATAGATAGACAAATTTTTTCTATGTATCTGTCTATCTATCTACCTGTATATATAGATAGATTGATAGATAGATAGATAGGCTGTAGCACCAGTCAAACAGGGTAGTACTCCCAAGATGGATGGAAAGCTGATGACAGGGAGAGCTGGAGCTCCCGTTTCATCAATCCTCGGGACCAGTTCCTGGGCATCCCCCTTTGCTTAACTTCTTCAGTGACTTTAGAAACACAGAAAGTAGGCCTGTATGCTCGCTAATACAGGCTTCTTTAACTATCAACACCAAACTACATGCACAGTACACACTACACTTCCTTTTTCAAAATTCAAAAAAATTATGGCATTATCTCTAAATATAGGCACGGACTCTCTGGGGGGGGACCATAAATGCCCACACCATCCGCCCCTCTCCCGGTGACGACTCGAGCTGCCTGAAACCACAGTCTGACTCACTTCTTCATTTCTGCAACATTCGTGGCCTTTCCATAAACTTTCTCTCTGTTGAGCACCACCTCTTCTCCTCTAAACCTCACCTTTTCCTAACTGAGACTCAGCTGTCTGAGGCAACTGACAGCAGACCTTTTTCTGTATCCTCCTACTTTCTCTATAATCATTTCAAAGCCAAAGGTGGCTGTTGTGTATGTATACACAACGGATTATTTTGCTCTCGTGTTCCTGAACTTGATTCTTCTGAATTCTCTGCTCTCTGGCTTTGGCTTTCCTGTAATACTCTGACTAAAAAAAACTGTGCTGTTTACTTATCCCCTAATTCTACTGACTATGAAAAATTCTTTGACTATCTTACTTATACGATGGAACACATTCTACCCATTTCTCCTTTCTCTGAAATCTCCATTCTAGGAGATTTGAATGTTCACCACCACCTTTGGCTCTCCTCTCCTATCACTAATCCACCTGGTGAACAAGCCTACATCTTTTCTATCCTTAACCCGCCCCGTCCCGACCACTTTCTCACCACTGGTACCCCCCAATCCCGACCATTTTTGGACCCAAATTTTTTTTGCTAAAACTTTCGCTTTTGGTCAGAAACAATGGTCAGTCACGAAGAAATTGTTCCCTGGGGTCCATAATTGCCCTAAACAGGTATGCCTTGGTCACAACTGGCACCGTGTTCTCTGTAGGTGGTCTGAGCCTCTAACGTTTTCTATGGTATTATAAGTCTGGGAAACCAATGAAAGTAAGTACATATGTATTTATTACAAACATATAAACATGTGATAAAAGAGTAAATGGGATTTTATAGAAAAGTAGAGCTGAAATAAGCATTGTACCATCGTGCGAAACGAGCAAAATCGGGCAGACTGGTTACGATGAATCGCTAACATTCCAGAATCATGATACATATCATTTTTTCTACTTACATAATACTTCTACAATAACATTATACCATTTTACATTTTATTGAACTGTTTTTACGTATTCACAGGCCTTTCGATAACATTTAGCATAATGTTAGTGCTTATTTACATAGTGAGTGAACTCGCTGTGACTGTTGTCTCAACTCATATTGTGTTTTTTCTACTTACATAATACTTTCCTAATAACATTATACACTTTTCAACTTTAGAGAACTGTTCTGAGATAGTTTCAGGCCTTACGTAAGTATTTAGCGTAATAATAGCGCATAATAACACACACGGTGAAGTCGCTATGACTACTGTTTCAACTTACAACCTATTTTTGTACTTGTATAATAATTCTCCACTAACATTGCACATATTTACACTTGATATAATTGATATCACCTAATTTCAGACCTTATGATTCTACTGAGCGTCATATTATCGTGTACTTACACAGTGAGTGTTATCGCGATATCATTTGTTTCATCTTACACTAGTATTCAACTTATAAATTACCTTACTACTAACATTACAACCTTTTCCACTTTATATAATTCCTATCACATACTTACTGACCAGAGTGTTCTACTGAACGTAATATTTTCGCAGATTTACACAGTGGGTGTACTCGTGACATCAATTATTACAACTTACACTATTTTTCAACTTATACGTTTTATTCATGCTAACATTACACCCGTTTCCACTTTATATTCTTGCTATCACATATTTACTGACCAGAGTGTTATACTGAGCGTCATATTTTCACAGATTTATACAGTGGGTGTAGTTTTCATATCACTTCGTTCAACTTACACTATTTCTCAACTTATACATTACTTTCCTGCAAACATTACACCCGTTTCAAGTTTATATAAGACTTAGCCTTACCATTATACTGAGTGTCATATCGCCATCCCACACAGTTTCAGTAGTGTAGGAAGTTATGGTACCCTCTGAAACATGGCTGAAGGCACAACGCAACATTGGTGGTGGTGTGGGAGGTGGAGAGCGGCGCCTTTCATCACTCGCACTTCTCTTCCCTCTCCCTTTTCCTTTACCCTTTCCCTTCCCTTTCCTTCCTTTCCCCTCATCCTGGGGCTGTGTGGAGGAAGTTTGGGAATATTGTATGGCGAAAGACGTGCTGGGGAGTGGCTCCACCTACTTTCCCCTACGCCTACGTGCACCACGTGCTCGTGCTGCCTCCCTCACACCACTTTCCCTTTCACCCCGCACTCCCACCACACCACTTTCGCCTTCCCCAGACAAAACACTAGGCCATACTTTATTTGCCTTCTCGCCCCACCTTCTGATTCTCGGGGTGAGATTTTTTCCTTCCCCAACCACGAGGCAACATCACGTCCTAAGCCGCCGTCATCGTCATCGTCCTCATCCTCGTCCTCATCAGAATCTCTCTCTAGGGGATGGAGAGAGGTCCATGCAGGTGTTTTGGGTGCAGGCTGACCTTCCCTTGCCTTAAGATACGTGACATACCGCTTTTTCCATGGCGAAGGGACCTCCTCATCACTGCTTGTTGTTTCCTCCTCAGGCTGCACATAATCTCGATCCACTACATCATCTTCAAGTGGAGAATCACTATCTTCAGTGAAGGCATCCAGGGCGGATTGTATTTCGTCGTCTGAAAGACCTTTACGCGCCATGTCTGACCTGGGTCACTGCTAACAGGTGAGTGACCGAGACAAGGGCGAGCGCAGGTCACATGGGGTCTGGGACGCTGCCCGCCTGGTGGCAGGTAGGGGAGGCTTGGGTAGGTGGGCGAATCGAAAATCTCGCCCGAATTTTGAAAATTGTGGAAATTATGAACCTTGCAATTGCAGGACGTTGAAGTACGTCAACGGGATTGGCAGTGACAAAACGTGAGGACGTGGAAGTACGTCAACGGGACGCCGCGGGTTAATGACCTAAAGCAGATTGTACAGTACCCTACCCTTTTCCCTGACCGCTGAGGAGAGCTCCAACATACTTGACCTCTTCCTTACAATTAATCCTTCTGCTTACACTATTAAACTCTCCTTTCCATTGGGCTCCTCCGATCACAACCTTATTACCTTAACCTGTCCTATCGCTCTGGTACTGCCTGTGGACCCTCCAAAGAAACGTCGTCTGTGGCACTTTGGAGCTGCAGATGGGAAGGCCCTCAGGCAGTAGTTCTTTGATTTTCCATGGAATGATTATTGCTTCCATGGCCGAAAGCCATCTGAGTGTGCCTTGCGCATTACAGAGGTTATTCTCTCGGGCATGGAAGCATGCATTCCCTTCTCATATCCTTTGACTAATTCAAGAAACACTTGGTTTCATCGCCGTTGTTCTAATGCTATTCACAACAAGGAGAGGGCATATAAAAGTTACGAGAGCCAACCCACCCCAGAATCAATTTTTTTTTATGTTTCTGCCCGGAATCGTGCTAAGTCTCTTCTTCGTTCTGTAAAAAATAATTTCATCCGTACTAAATGCTCTGAACTCTCCAACTCGAATTCTTCCTGGTCCTTCTGGCACCTTGCCAAAAACCTTTCTTACAAATTTACCTCATCATCCTTCCCTCCTCTTCTCTACTCTGATGATTCTGTAGCCATTTCATCTACTAATCAAGCAGATCTCTTTGCTCAGACTTTCTCCTCCAATTCCACCTCAGACGATGCTGGTGCTATTCCTCCATCATTTCCCCTCTCAGACTTTCTCATGACTGACATTAAAATTTCTTCAGCTGATGTATTTTCTGCCATCACTGGCCTTAATACTAACAAGGCATATGGGCATGACAGAGTCCCTCCTGTTGTCCTCAAGGACTGTGCTAGTGTGCTTTCACCCTGCCTAGGTAAACTTTTTCACCTTTGTCTGCGAACTTGCACCTTTCCTTCTTGCTGGAAGTTTGCTCTCATTTAGCCAGTCCCAAACAAAAGTGACCATTCTCAACCCTCTAACTATCGTTCAATTGCTTTAACATCCTGTTTCCAAAAATTTTTGAGTCAATTCTTAAAAGAAAACTTTTAAAGCATCTTTCCTATCACAACCTTCTTTCTGATCGTCAGTATGGATTCCGTCAGGGATGCTCCACTGGTGATCATCTCACCTACCTTTCAGACTCCTGGTCATCCTCCTTTCGGGACTTTGGTGAAAGCTTTGCCATTGCACTTGACATCTCAAAGGCTGTCAATCAAGTCTGGCATAAATCTTTAACGACCTTTCTGGTCATTCTATAGCCCCTGTCGTAGACGGCTATCGTCCTTCTCCTAGATCGATCAACAGTGGTGTTCCTCAGGGATCTGTCCTATTACCAACTATCTTCCTTTTATTCATCAATGACCTTCTAAGCTGTACATCTAACCCTATCCACTCATACGCTGATGACTCCACCCTTCACCTTTCCATTCGGTTCCTGCAACACCCATCTCAGCAGTTACTTCAACAAACAAGGGATGAGGCTATGGCACACCTAATGTCTGACTTGGCTCATATCTCTGACTGGAGTAAAAATAATCTTGTTGTTTTTAATGCATCAAAAACACAATTCTTACACCTTTCAACCCGACAAAATCTTCCATGGGAGTACCCATTAATGTTTAAAAATATTCAGCTTAATCCTGTATCATCTTTGAACTTGCTTGGTGTTTCATTCACTCGGGACTTGTCTTGGAAAGATCATTTTACATCTCTTGTAAAATCTGCTTCCAAGACATTAGGTGTGCTAGGCCGACTCCATTCCTTCTTTACCCATGCACAGCTGTTGACTTTATACACTGGTTTTATCCGCCCCTGTGTAGAATACAACTCTCATGTGTGGGGAGGCTCCCCGCATATAGCTCTTCTCAATAGGTTTGAGTCAAAGGCTTTTCGTCTCATTAACTCTTCTCCTCTTACTGGCTCCCTTCAACCTCTCTCTCTTCACTGCAGTTTTGCATCTTTATCTCTTTTCTATCACTACTTCAATGGTCACTGTTCCTCTGAACTGTCTGCTTGCATCCCTCCACCTCTACGAGGGGCACGTAGCACCTGTGTAGCAGCAAGCTCTCATCTTTTTTCTGTACAGCTTTCTAATGCAAGAGTTAACCGTTACTCCCAGTGCTTTGTTTATGCAACAGGTCAACTCTGAAACTGTCTCCCTCTGTCTGTATTTCCTGCTAAGTATGATCTCCAGTCTTTCAAATGCAGTGTGTCCAGGCATCTCGAAATCATTGGATCTTGAATTTAGCTCTCTTTTGTATTGTTTTTCTCTTGGAAGGAACAATATTGCGAGCTCGTGGCCTTTGGTTAATTCTTCCTAGCATGAAAAAAATATATACATACATACACACACACACACACACACATATACTGGTATATATATATATATATATATATATATATATATATATATATATATATATATATATATACAGGTACCCAGCAGAGGAAACACATGCTCACAGAGGGTACACTCGCTGTTCCAGGCACGTCCCCGTGTACTCTGAGGCTTTTTTTTTTTGTGTGTGTGAGCCAGGATGTCTGCCCCCTTCTCCAGCAAGAAGAAGTGCTTCACCTATGCCATGAAGATGCAAGTCATTAGGAAGAAGGAGAGTGGAAAGGGTATCACGGCCATTGGCAAGAAACTAGGCTTGGCAAAATCGTCCGTGTGAACTATATGGACTAACAAGGAGGCCATAAAGAAGACTGCGAAGACATATGGGACGGCGGTATTGGACGGGAGAAGCAGGCTGACCAACCAGGCTATAATTATTTTGAAGCAGTACCTGGCTACATTTATCCTGAGGAAGGAGAATGAAGGATTTTCACTGAACGGGCATTACATCAGGGGCCATGCCAAGATTTTCTACAAAGCCGCAGCTCTGAACCTTGCTGTAAAGAAACCATTTAACCCCTTAAGCACGGGCATTTCGGAGGGAGTCCGTGAGCCTCACGCAGGGATATTCGCGCTCCGACTGGCTTTTTAAAAATATTTGCCAAAAGTCAGTTATTAGTCCTAGAATATTATAATTAAATAAGCTTATGGCACATACCCTCAGCTTTCTCCTGGGATGTTTGTTGAGCCTTCGTTGACTACTGTAGGACTTGTGGAGACTTCTGAAATTGGGTAACGAAGTCTCCACTTTACACTTCCCGACACCCCATAATATGATTACAGCAGCCTGATATTATCACTAGAAACACTATTCTATGATTTTCAAGTAGTTTGGAATCCATACACCAAAAAAAACACTGTGAAAGCAATGAAAATTACGAGCGCGTACGAGCCCACTTGCACTCGTTCCCTGCTGATATTCTGTCATTTATTATTCATGAACACACTCACACTTTATACTCCTATTACTTTATTACACACACACACACACACACACACACACATATATATATATATATATATATATATATATATATATATATATATATATAGTATTTATCCATAAGTTTCCCTCAGTAATAGTAGTGTATTTTCATTCCAGGCATTAACTTTCTCGTTCAGTAAACTAACGTAGAGAGCAAATCTTTCACTGTCATTACTCCAAGTATTTGTACTCATATTCTTATATTAGTAATTATTTACATTTCTATTTTATTTTCACTCTGTTATACACTGACACTTCCAGTAAATAAGGGCTTCTTTCCCTTGGAGCCAGGATGAACTTGGGACACTGAAGCACTCGTAGTTTATCACCATTTCCTCCACTGGCTCATCACACGATTCACCAGAAAGATTGTAGTCACTGTCCATCATTATCATGGATAAATTAGAAAGTTCACGTTCCACAGCAGAGTCACTTAGTTCTTCATCCCTTCCCACATGAGGTTTAGTTGGGGTAGAGGTCACAGGGCCCTCTAAAAGTGGCGGAAATGGAGGGGTGCGAGTGCTACGTGCTTTCATCTCAAGAGACAACACTGAACTGAATGACGAAGCGGATATGGGGCCGCCAAGGGTTGACAACGTCAGCGAGGTGACAGCTGCTAATTTATATGCTGTGAAATGATTGGCAGGAAATTAGGTAGTTCCAGGTGAATGTAAATATCACTTAGGCTTCTCCCTTCCTTTCTTATACATATTTTTATTATAACAGGTCATACAGCATATTTCAAAGGGAAATAAACAGGGAAAATTAGCGAACGAGTGCAGGTGGGGTGCTACCAGGTGATAAGTAGCCAATTCCAGGTGTATGGCACTATCAATTACCTTTATTCTTTTTTATATATATTATTTTGCATGAGAATAATGCATAGGGCTCATTCCAATTGATGAAATGAGTTGAAATATCCGGGCAAGATTTGCCTAGCGCAGCACAGCTTGGGCAGGCGGGAGGAGAGGGTAATGGAGGGGAGGTAGGGAGGGTAGTCAAGAACGGGGAGAAATGACTAAATTGTCAACAATGGATGGGAGTACAGATGACAATAGCAGCACTGACTATTGTTAAACACTGGCAGTACTGACAGATGATACAAGCAACCACTTCAAAGCCCGGGTGAATTCAAAATAACACAGAATCGCAAAATGGTATGATGGATTGCTCCCGAGAGTCATGAAAGCGATGCCCCCCGGTTAAGGGATAAAAGTCTCCGTGAGATGGCTTTGCCACTTTCTGAAGAGGAAGGAGCTACGTCATATTTGCCTCACGGAGGAGAGTGCATCAGCGGATGAAATGGCGGCCAGGGATTATCCAGCCATCCTAAAGGGGATAATCAATGAGGGCGTCTGCATCAGGGACCAAATTTATAACACTGATGAAACAGCCCTATACTACAAGGCTATGCCGAAGTGTACTTATATTAGTAAGCACCAGTGCCAGGCCCGGGGAAGAAAAATCGACAAGAGCAGGAGAACAGTCATGTTCACTGTGAACTTATCAGGCTCACACAAGATGCGTCCTGTTGTGGTGCATACCGCAGCACACGCCAGATACTACAAGAATCTGCTCTGCATTGATGACAGTGGGGTATACTGGTACAGCAGCACCAATGGTTGGATGACAAGCAGCATCATTTCCGAGTGTCTGTTGCAGCATTTCATCCGTGATGCCAAGGAAAAATCCTGGGAATTTGGCATCCCCTTCAAGGTGCTTCTCATCCTCAACAATGTCCCAAGTCATCCAACCTGGCTAGCAGACCTCAGCAAGGAATGCAAGATCGTTTTTCTGCCCCAGAGAATAACCTCTCTCATCCAACCACTAGACCAGGAGTTGATTGCAACGGTCAAGCAGCTATACCACAAACGCCTCTACTATCACCTCAGCAGCAAGACCGACAGCTGTGAGGAACTGCAGGCAATTCTTGACTTGAACACAGTTGGGAGTGATGTCATGGAAGCCAAAGATGGTTTGGACTCGCCACCCACTTCACACGATTCATCCTCATCATGCACGGCACCCGCACAACCAACTTCAACTCCTGAGAAGACTATTATGGCTTTTTGCCGGTCATTCAACCTCAAGGATGCCATCATTCTCTTGTTGTCCTCTTGAGTAGATATAAGCACTGCAACAATTAACCATGCTTGGCGCCTCCTCGTACAGCACCTGTGTGAAATCGCACTGGGAAGCGGCTTTCAGTCCTTGGCCGCTGCCGAGGCAGCCACTCTCACAAGTGCACAAGCTGTTTCTGGGTTTCAGGCTGTCTTGCTGGAGGAGATCAGAGGTTTACATTTGGCAACAGCAGAGCAGGATCCCAAGGAAATTGTGCAGCAGGTGGACGAAGCTGACGCAGAGCAGAAGATCACAGCAGAAAAGTCAACAACATCATTGATGGAGAGTAAAGATTTTTCCATGATGGAGATTAGCTGGGTATCGTGCAGTGAGTGGATGAGCCCGACGCAGAGCAGGAGATCGCAGCAGAAAAGGCAGCAACACCAGTGATGGAGAGTGAAGATTTGTCCATGATGGAGATAAGCTGGGTACTGTGTGCCCTTGATAAATTCAAGGAAGAATTTAAGGACATCGAATGCTCTCAGCTGTGAATGAAGGAGGTGATGTCTTCACTGGACAAAACCTTCCGCTACTACACTGACAAGCACAACCAGGAAGGAAACAGACGGAAGCAAACACTCATCACCTGTTACCTCCAGCTTGATGAAAGTGAGGAATCACTCCCTTCAACATCAGAAGAGCCATATCCTGAGGATGATCAGGAGACTGATTCGATGTCTGAGGTGTTAGAAATAGACTTCGAAGAGTTTATGAACGAAGTGAGTGAATTAGCTAGTGAAAGTGTCGAAAGTGCTGGTGACAAAAGTGGTCAGGAAGGTGGTGTTTCGGGTGATAAGGTGGGTGATGCAGGAGATGCACACTAGGTGCCTCATCCTGCCTCGGATCCTCTTCTTACCTCCATCACGCCTGTTATCCTCTTGGATAAAGGTGAGCAGCCATATTCTGGCTGGTTTAGTTAAGCCATATCCTTGTTGATTTACCTAGTAAAACCATAATCTTGTTGGTTTACTTTATCTTAGGTAATATGTCTTAGTTTCCTTGTAGAATACAATACTTAGGTCTGTAAGGCATCTCAAGGGTTGCCCACGAAGGGGGGTGCTGCCCATATGTAATTTTTCCCATAAGTTTATGTATTCACAGTATGCGAATTCCTAGTACGCGACATCCTCTGCCGCCCATATACTCGCGTATTAGGCGGATGTACTGTATATATATATATATATATATATATATATATATATGTGTGTGTGTGTGTGTGTGTGTGTGTATGTATATTTCTTTCTTTCTTTCATCCAATCCTACGTTGCCCCATGAGGAGCATAGGAGTCCGGGGTTAAGCAAAGTTGGTCCTGACATTTAAGATGAGAGTGACTAACCTCACTCTTCCCTGAGTGACATTACGTGAGCAATAAACCCCAACCATCCCCTGGATATAAACCTTCGCCGGCTTAATCCCATTGGAGCGCCGTAATTACCCACTAAACCATCAGGCGCCAAAATTTGATTATGATTACCATCCAGTATAGTAAATGGTTTCCTGGTGTACAGGAAACCATTTGGCTCGTCACTCAGTGTACAGTCACCCACATGCAGGACGAAGAGAAAAGAATAAAGGAAAGAAAGACAGGAGAGAGATTGTAAAGTCACCCGTAGGCAGATGGACAAGGAAAGAATGAAGGAAAGAAAGACAGAAGATTATGGAAAGCAAGAAGGATGGAGGAGAGGAAAGGGGAGACACCCGAGAGCAGCACTACATCGACTGAGTGGATGGTGAGTGTATATATATATATATATATATATATGCATACATACATATATATATACACTTCAAGAGAGAGAGAGAGAGAGAGGAGTCTCTTTTATCCAAAAATCATGAGGTTTTCAAAGTTTCGTTTAATCGAGTTTTTCGGATAAAAGATATTGTAATAATATATAGGATACAAGGGAACAGTATTGTACTCACACATCACCTACTTCAGGCGACGTCTAGCCCACTGCGATCACCAGCACCCCAAAAGCCACTCAACGATCACCAGAACACTTAATACATCGTAGTAACTAAGTAAGTTACTGCACTTTTGTAACTGTAACAAAAACTGTCAACTTAAATAAAACTTCACTCAAATAAACTTACATAAACCTTCACCAAACAATTACTTAATTCACTGTTAGCAATTCAAAGTGTTAAACCTTTTTTTTTTTATATATATTTTTGTTTCCTAATTGAATCATTTCCACATCATCCACATCATCTCCCACATCATCCAAATCTTCCGAGGTGGTGGATGCAAGTGAGGCAGAGGGCAACTCGCTCGCTCGCTCTAGTGACTAGCGGAGCAACCATTAACTAACGTTAGTGGCGCGAAACAAGCCCACCGTGTTTGATTTTTCGGATAGGTTTCAGATTTTTGCGTTTAATCGAAATGAGAGCGTTTTAGTAAAACTTACAGAAATAATTATATATATATATATCTATATATATATATATATATAAATATATATATAGATAGATAGATATAGATATAGATAGATATCTTTTTCACGAGACTGAGGTCATTGTTTGTAGCGTCAATAGTATTTGGGGCTTCAGACCAGTGCATCACTTAGATGGTGACGTGGAAGACACAGACGCGTTTGATGGCCTGCTTTTGATGCCAAGTGATGGGGAAGGAGGTTTGATCCTTCAGTTGATTTCTGAAAAGGAATATCTTGAGGCAGTAAAGGCCTTTGGCCATCCAACATGCTCTCTGATAGGCACTAGGACGGTGAAAGGTCATCCATGCTGGCTTCTTGCCGAGGAAAGCCAAAGATAGCTGGAGGAGCTCAAGGTAGTCATCATGGGGTAGCGCATGATTCATGTGACTGAGTATGAAGTGTTCAATGTCCTCGGCTCTGTTGGCAATCCACGACTGTGATTTTTCATCTAGGTCATCATCGTGGGGATCGGAGGAATCTGTGTTAATTTTGTCCCAGAACTCTTTGAATCGACTGGTGAGAGGATTTTCAGGACCAGAAGAAGAGAAAAAGAGGCCAAAGGTCCCTGCCACTATGATTTGATTTCACACATGTGGTGCCTGCATGCCAAGAACGACAGTGGGATTTGGAGACCTGTTTCATAGACAAAGCAAGCTCTGCTGTAAACCCCAGTGTTAGGCGCTGTAGTATCAAAACAGAGCCCTGGAATCCAGGGCTTCACTTCCGGCCATTCATCTAGAGTCCTTGGCACTGCCACTCCCATTGCTTTGCCCGTTCCAGCATGATTCCTAGGGATCACCATGATCTTCTCCGTACCAATCCATGTAAGAACAATCGCCAGGCGATCACTGTGGCCGTTACCATCGATGTTGGGCAAGAGCTTTCCAGCAAAATGCAGAATCAAGGGTGTTTGTGGCTGGAATTCTTTTTTGACCTTTTCAGCGATCTCAGTCCTTGATTCCTTCCGAACAGTGTGGAGAGATCCGACAGACAACGTGAGTTCCCCTACGTCAAGCCCTGCTGCGATCAAGGCGGGAGTTACCACTTGCATTGCAAATCGTGTTGAAATGAAGCACGGGTTTGAGAAGGCCAAAGAAAAATTGCAAAGTAGGGTGTAGTTCCCACCAGTAGTGGAACTAATAAGCACTTTGCCCTTCAAGTTCCTGAAGGTTCGATTTTTCTGAACACCCTGTATATATATATATATATATATATATATATATATATATATATATATATATATATATATATATATATTATGTGTCCGACTCTGGGCATAGGCTACACAGCCTGCTATCAAGGCCCAGCAGTCCTCCTACATACCATACACCTCTACATGTCACCACTTCGGCGCTAACACCCATCGTCCATATTGAATACATGCTAGGGTTGTCTCATACAGGACTGGTGTATTGGTATATATATATGTGTGTGTGTGTGTATGTATTTACTCTTTCTGTGTGTGTGTGTGTGTGTGTGTCTATCAACTCTCTCTCTATGTGTGTGTGTGTGTGGTTGAGCTGAAACATCTGGTCATTAAGGGATATATATATATATATATATATATATATATATATATATATATATATATATATATATATATATATATGCCCTAATGACCAGATGTTTCAGCCTCAGTGGTCGATATGCAAAAGAGAGAGAGAGAGAGAGAGAGAGAGACTAACTTGCCGTGCAGTAAGACAGGGTCGGCCTCCGTACACTGCTGGTCCCCCGTTTTATGGAGCCAATTGTACACTTGCAAAACAGTATTTTTGCACATACTACCTTTGTCCTTCACTCCCTAATGCTTGCTTGCTTTTTGCTCACTAACCCACTGACTCATACAACTGAATCCCTGACTGACTACTCCATCCTTTACTGAATAGCTCTCACTGTCTGACTCTAACTCTGACTTTATCAATGTCCATCCACCACTGACTTCCTGACTTTCTGACCGGTCAATCGCTGCCTCACTGTTCGGTAACTCTCCGTTACTGATTTTGACTCTCACTGTACTGAACTTCCTCGGGAATGAGATGGATCTTTACATAACTTCATCTCCCTCTACTAGTACAGCTAATAATATTCTAGTGCCTGGGTTGGAAATTGTATTTCCTCATGCACTAAAGCACTGAAGTTAACAACACACAATAACAATAAAGATAAGAACTAATTTCTAAGGCAAGAGATAAAGTAAAGACATGCCAATATCTCCTGATATGAAATATGCCAAATCCTATGGCATAACACTTAATTTCTAGAATGTTACATTTTCAGATATAAAACAGTAAACTAATCCTACTGGCACAACACTGCCCCTGCCTCAACACTGTGCCATCCCTTACACAATCACCTAATTCTACTTATGTACATGTATAGCTGTTACCGGCATTGTGTGAAACTAAGCTGTTGTATAGAATGCCTACCGTAGGTATTCCATAGAATGTCTATCACTTTTTGGCAAGTTATAATATAATGCACAACAAGGGGGTTTGGCCGCTGGTCGAGCCATAACAGGGTGCATCGTGCAGCATCACTCAACCTCCAGGACTCCTGTCCCTTAGTAGTACGGGACGCCACGCACGGCAAACGTGGGGAGAGAAAAACCCAGCACTAGATGGAAAATGGGCAGGGATGAGCAACAGCACCAGCAGGCCTCCTCTACCAATGATATAGGGGGAGGGGTGCTTGGTCCATGAGGCCAACAAATGCTGAACCTTACGAAGATAGGCACACCTCAAGTGTAAGTGGCACTGCCAGACATGCTTCAAGCCCCGCCACCATGTCAAGGTGACTCCCTCTCGGCGGGGCTTTGATTGGGAGGCCATCCTTTTGGGGCCTTCCAAGTAACAGGTTTATTGGCAGCTGAAATTCACGCCTGAATATTACCAGTATCTTCTCTGGAGAGTATCTAATTGCCTGATGGACTGCAGACCTGTTGGCCATCAGCATAGCAGGTAGCTTACAGTCCCACTCTGTCTGCCATTCCATACAGTGCTTGGCCAGCTTTTGCTTCAGCATCCGGCTGAATCTTTCCGCCATTCCATCCGACTAGAAATACAGTGTTGTAGTCCGGGCCTTCCTAATGCCCAGGAACTTCCAACATTCAGTAAAAAAAGCAGACACAAAGTTCCTTCCATGGTTTGAGTGAAGCTCATTCAGAACACGAAAACAGCACAAAAAACTAATCCAGCAGCACCCTTGCAACAACAGCGAGCTCTGATCTGGGATGGCTTAACCCCTAAACCACGGGATTGTTTTTCTTTGACTTGCGGCTCCCGCGGGCATATTCACGCTCTGACAGACTCTCCAAAAATATCTGCCAAAAATCAGTTATTAGTCCTAGGATATTAAAATTACATATGCATATAGCACATATCTTCAGCTGGATGTTTGTTGAGCCTTCATCAAGTACCGTAGGACTTGTGGAGACCTCTGAAGTTGGGTAACAAAGTCTCCACTTTATACTTCCTGACAACCCGTAATATGATTACCTCTATCTATCTCTATCTATCTATAGCCCGACGCCCTAATCCCGCAAAGGGTGGCCACAGACAAAACGCCTCCAAGTCACTCTGTCACCCACCATTTGACTCCCCTCCCCCCAACTCACCCTCCCCTCCCTCATATACCTCTCAACTCCATCCCTCCACCTCATCCTTGGTCTACCCCTCCCTCTCCCTCCCTCCACCTCACCTACATACACCCTCTTAGTCAGTCTTTCATTCTCCATCCTCTCCACATGTCCAAACCACCTCAGTGTATTTCTCCTAATCTTTTCAACCACATCCACATCTACCCCACAACGTTCCTTCACTTCTTCATTCGTCAACCTGTCCCTCCATGTCACTCCACATGCTCCTCTCAAGTAACTCATTTCCACTGCTCTCACTCTTGACTTGTTCCCCTCTTGCAAGGTCCACGCCTCGCTTCCATAAGTCAGGGTAGGGATCACAATACCATCATGCAGTGACTTCTTAACTTCCATACTCACCTCCCTATTTCTCATCACTGCTTTCAGTGTGCCAACAACCTTCCTTCCCTGCTGTACCCTTTCACGTACATCATCCCCCAAAGTTCCATCCTTACTCATCACACTACCCAAGTACTTGAATGCACTCACATTCTCCATATCCTCACCATCCAACCTCACTGCACACTCTGTGACTTCATTCCTCTCAAACACCATAACTTTACTTTTGTTTACATTAACTTTCAGCTTCCTCCTCCTACACACTGTCCCAAATTCATTCACCAAACCTTGCAACTCCCATTCATCTTCACTCAACAATACTGTATCATCAGCAAACAGCAACACCGGAAGCTTCCAAATCTCACCCTCATTCATTAGGGCCACCCCCACATCCACTGCCCTACCTTGTACCTCCTTTACGACCCCATCCATATATATATTAAACAGCCATGGAGACATTACACACCCCTGTTTCAGTCCCACATTGAGATCAAAGAACTCACTCAGCTCACCATCCACTCGCACCGTAGCCCTAGCTCCCTCGTACATACTTTTCACAGCACTCAACAATTTCCCCTCCACTCCATATATTCTTAATACCTTCCACATACCTTTCCTATCTATTCTGTCATAAGCTTTCTCCAAGTCCATGAAGGCAGCGTACACTTTCCTTCCCTTCTCTAGATACTTCTCCACTAAACATCTTAGAACAAATATCTGATCTACACACCCTTTTCCCTTCCTAAATCCCCCTTGTTCTTCTCCAACTAGCTCCTCTGTCATATGACTAACCCTATCAATGAGTATTCTACCATATATTTTACCAGTCACACTAAGAAGGCAAATACCCCTATGGTTACCACATACTTCTCTCTCCCCTTTTCCTTTGTACAGAGGAACAATTATACCTGATTTCCAGTCCTCTGGAACCCTTCCCTCTTCCCAAGCCAATCTACACAACTTCCATATCCACTCCACAGCAATCTCACCCCCATACCTAAGCATTTCACCACACACTCCATCAATTCCTGGGGCCTTTCCCAGCTTAATCTTCTTCATCGCTTCCACTACTTCCGACCTACTGATCTCTTCCTCCCTCCTCTCATCTCTTCTTCTCCCAGCCATTCCCCAACCACTTATACTCACACTGCTCTCACTCTCTACATTCAACAAATCCTCAAAGTGCTCCTTCCATCTCCTCAATTTCTCTCTCTTCTCCACCAACAATCTATTATTCCTATCTTTCACTCCCCTACTATTTCCCCTTTCACACTGCCTTACTTTCTTTACCTCCTTCCGAAACAATTTCTTACTCTCCCTCCATTTCACACTCAGATTCCTCCCAAACTCTTCATCCACTTTCTTCTCACTCTCCTTCACCAGTCTCTTAACCTCCCTTCTCCTGCTCACATATACCTCTCTCTTCTCTCTCTCATCTTCTCCCCTACCTCTACTCGCCAACCATTCACCATATGCCTTCTTCTTTTGTTCCACAGCTCGTTTCACCTCATCATTCCACCATGCTGTCCCTTGCACACCCTTACATCTCCTCCTCACTCCACAAACCGCCTCACACACTGCGCTTATCTCTTCCGTGAATATCTTACATACGTCTTCCACCCCTTCCATCTGCTCTAGCTCATACCTTCCCAATCTTTCTTCCACTATGCTCTTATACTCTGTCCTCTTCTCACTATCTTGCAATTTCTCCACTCTTCTCACAGGAGCTGCTTCCTCCTGTCTTCCCCTTCACCTCCTCAACCACTTTCTTTGCAGCTCTACCTTGGCCATCACTAAGTGATGGTCCGAGACTCCATTCCCCCACCCTCTCCACACCCTTGCATCCAACACTTGTCTTCTCATTCGCTCATCCACACACACGTAGTCTATCATTGCCTTTCGTTCAACAAGTTCACCATCCATCCTCCTCATTACTCTCCATGTATACCGGTGGATCATCTTATGACGAAAGTAGGTGTTGGCTATTGCCAACCCCTTACCAGCACAGATGTCCACCAAAGCACTACCATTTCCATCTACTTCCGCTGGCACACCCCACTGACCAACCACTCCATCCACTCGTACATTCCCGACTTTGCCATTCATGTCTCCAATCAACAGCACTCTCTCGCTCCTCTCAAACTTGTCCATACATGCTTCTACTCTCGCCCAAAACTCGTATTTCACTCTTGCCACTCCATCCTCTGTTGGAGCATACACACATACAATCGCCCATGCTTGTATACCTACTTTCATCCTCACCCATACAATCCTTGCACCCACTGTTCCATACTCTCTTATATTCTCCTTCCACTTCTTGCTTATCATCAGACATACTCCCTCTCTTGCCCTCTCATTCTCACTGACTCCCGCACATATACCTACACCGTATTCCCATTCTCTCATCCTTTCACCTTTCCATTTAGTTTCAGTCAATCCACATATATCCACTTTTGCATCCTCAAGCACCTGGACAATCTCTCTTTCTTTCACTTCATCATTCACTCCTCTCACATTCCACGTTCCTACTCTCAGAATGTCCTTTGTCCGTTCCTTAGTCGTCAACGTATGGTCCGTCCGGGTCCGAGGCGCTTTATTTGCTTTTTTAGTTAGTTCTTTTTACGGGGTGGGGCACTAACCCACCACCAACCCTTTTAGTCGCCTCGTACGACAAGCAGGGATACTGGGGGAGTATTCTTGAAACCCCCCTACCCCCAGGGGTAATATGATTACCAAAGCCTGATATTATCGCTAGAAACACTATTCTATGATTCTCAAATAGTTTGGAATCCATACTCCCCCCCAAAAAAACTGTGAAAACAATGAAAATTACGAGAGTGTATGACCTTCCCACTTGCGATCGTTCGCCGCTCGTGTTCTGTCATTTATTATTCATAAAACTCCTCACACTTTATATTTCTATTCCTATATAACACTTATATATATGTACAGTCTTTATCCATAAGTTTCCTTCAGTAATAGTAGTTTATTGTCACTGTAGGCATTCAATTTCTTTCAGTACAATACGTAGCATTCACTTTCTCGTCCTGTATACTAGCATTGAGAGTGAGTGTCACTTTCACCTTCACTCTCATAACTCACTGTATTCATACATGCTAGAGTGAAACTTTCACTTTCATTACTCCTAGTATATATACTCGTATTCTTATAATACTACTCATTTACCTTTCTATTTACATTCTCTATTTATTTACAATACTTACATTTCTGTTTTATTTACACTGTGTTAGGCACTGTCACTTGAAGTAACTTATAAAACTATTTTCCACTGTTCACTTATATTTACATTCATTACTTTCACTTGCTGTTTACACATTATTTACACATTATTTACATTTCCACTTGCACTGTTTTACTCACCAGAAAGATCGTAGTCACTCTCTATCATTTGTCAACCCTTTACCTCTTTCCACACGAGGTTTAGTAGGGGGTAAAGGTCACAGGGCCCTTTGCATGGAGCTAAAAAGCAGCGGAATTTGACAGGCGCGAATCTGACGTACTTTCACCTTTAAAGATGACAGTAAACTGACACTGGTGGCCTGCCTCTAGGGGGAGTGCAATACTGCCAACGTCAGCCTTGTGACAGCTGCTAACATATAGCTATGAAATGACTGACAGGAAATCTAGACAATACATAATAAATTAAGTAGTTCCAAGTGAATCTAAATATCACTTAGGCTTCTCTCTTCCCTCCTTATATATATTTTTATTACAAGAATAAATTACACGGCATATTTCAAGGGGAAATAAACAGCGAAAATTAGTGAACGAGTGCACGTGAGGTGTTGTCAGGTGATAATTAGCCAATTCCAGGTGTATGGCACTATCACTTATCTTATTTCTGTTTTGTATATATTATTTGGTATAAGAATAAGGCATAGGGCTTACTTCAATGGATGAAATCAGTGGAAAATTCCAGGGAAGATTTACTTAGCGTAGAATACAGTGTGGTGGCCTGCAATAATTAGGTAGTTCTAGGTGAAGGTAAACATCACTTAGGCTTCTCCCTTCCTTTCTTATAGATATTTTTATTACGAGAATAGATTATAAGGCATATTTCAAGGGGAAATAAACAGCGAAAATTAGCAAACGAGTGCACGTGAGGTGTTGTCAGGTGATAATTAGCCAATTCCAGATGTATGGCACTCTCACTTACCTTATTTCTTTTTGGTATATATTATTTGGTATAAGAATAGGGCATAGGGCTTATTTCAATGGATGAAATCAGTGGAAAACTCCAGGGACGATTTACTTAGCGTAGCACAGCTGGGCAGGCGAGAGGAGAGGGTAATGGAGGGGAGGTAGGGAGGGGAGTCAAGAACAGGGTGAAATGGCTAAATTGTCAACAATGGATGGGAGTACAGATGAGATTTGGAGTGCTGACTAGTGTTGGACATTGGCAGTACTGATAGATGATACAAGCCACCACTTGAAAGCCCAGGCGAATTCAAAATAACACAGAATCACAAAAATGACGCCCCGCGGTATGATCCCTTGCTCCCAAGCGTCACGAAAGTGATGCCCCGTGGTTAAGGGGTTAAGCCTCAGGCCACTTGGTAAAACAGTCCATTGTCGCACTGATGTATCTGTACTGATCTGTCATGAGAGGCAGAGATCCCACAGAGTCCATTGTGTCCCTTTCCATCAAAATTCCAGACTGGTACAGTTGCAGTAGAACATTTGTGCATTTCATGGGTCACTTCTTCTCACAGCAGTCATCATATCACAGGCACGACTCTCCTACATCTTTCTGCATACCAACCCAGAAGAACCTATAGTGCAGGTGCTTCAAGGTCATCGTCACTCCTAGGTGCCCAATGGTTATGCTGTAATGCATCTCATCCAGAAGTGGAACCCGCAACTTCTTCGGCTGTACCATCAGCCAATACATGTGAAGTCCATCAACAGTCACCCAGTGGTCCTGAGGTTCTCCATTGTCCAGCTGCAGAATATCCCACTGAACCCAGTAAGTCTTAGTAACAGGACTCGGCCCAAAGATGCGTGCCCACCCATTATGCACTCAACTTTGGCTCAGGAACTCCACAACTGGTTGCAGATCCTGATCCTCCAGCTGCCGCTTTCCCTTATCAGTTAAAAGGTTTTCTGACTTCACTGCCATAAAACAACATTTCTTCATGCTCTCTTCTATGTAGCTCGAATGTTGACACTCTTGTCTCTTGAGTCTCTGGCTTGTGCTGTTGGCATTTCCATGGATTCATCTGGACTGGTGAACAATTGTGTAGATATGCTGCATCAGCTTTCCAATCCACCAAGCTAGCTCTCTTTCAGGGTTCTTCAGGTACTTAAGCCATTTCAGCACGGCATGATCAATCTGGATTATGTACTTTTACCCAAACAAGTAACAGTGGAAATAAACAAGGTTCCTCACTAATTCTAGAAGTTCCTTCTGAGTAACACAGTAATTCCTCGTCACCACGTTGAGTGTCCTGTTGTAGTAATCCACCACTATCTCTGTATCATCAGCCTTTTGGAAAAGCACACCACCAATCCAGACATCACGGGTATCACAATCCATGATGGAAGGGCTGGAGGGATTCGGATACATAAGCACTGGCATACTGTCCAAAACTTCTTTCAGTCACTTGAAGGTGTCGTCAGCTAAGTCACTCCATGAAAACTTGTTCCTCTTTTTCAAGGTGTAGTGGCACTGCAACGGTGACAAAGTTCATGCAAACTGGCCATAGTAGGTTGTCTCTGGCCAGTCCCTCACAGCAGCTATCCTCTTAGGGTCAGTGCAGACTTCTGACATGTGGTTAAGACACTGTACTTCCTTCTGGAAGAGGCTAAGCTTAATGCATATAATTTTGAATCATTTGAATACACCAGACATCCTCTCCAATACTGCTTGAAGGTCTTGCCAAAATCGATCACATAATGCAAATTGATCAGAGCTGTCTTTCAGTGTAGAGTACTTCCTGTCCCCTTTTGTTCAGATGCTTGAAGGTGGCTGGAGCGTTACACAACCCAAAGGGTATAACCTTAAAATGCAAGGGTTCCCATCCATATGATAAAGCCGCCTTCTTTCTACCTGCATCTGCCACCTTGACCTGGTTGTTTCCCAGACTTCAGTTCCAGAACCAAGAACTACTTTGGTCCAACCAGAGCATCAAGGGTGTCGTCCATCCTTGGCATAGAGTAGGAGTCCTTGACGGTGATGTCACTGAGGGCCTGGTAGTCCAAACAGCACTCCAGGAGCCATCCTTCACCTTCAGCACAATTGCAGTAGCCCAGGGACTGTTGGATATCCCATTTAGGCCTTGTCAGCATAGGTCTTCCATCATCTCCATCTTCAGTCAGTGGACTAGAACTAGCCTTCGAGGTGCTTGATTTATCGGCTGATGATCGCCTGTGTCGACGTGGTGTTTCATCACATCAGTGCATCCCACGTCCAGGTTGCCTGTGGAAAATGCAAGTTCATTGGTGTACTTCACACACAGCCCTTTCAGCTGTTCCATCTGTGGTTTCTTGAGATACTGGACACTCCTGGCAAATATATCCTGCAAGTAGTTGGTTAGTTCTTTTTGGGGCTTAACCGTACTCCTCTCGCATGCACTGCTTGGTGACTCCTAATATACTTCTTGGCACAACCCCTTAACTAAGACACGATGTATCTTCCTAGAATTAAGTGAAAAGTTGGCTCTGACACTAGGTATTTCTTCTGCCATAAGGTCAACCAAGATCCTGCCCCACATCACTCCATCTTCTGTCATGCCATGGCTCCTGTGCTCCACCAAACCTAGGGCAGTATGCAGTGTACCATTGATCTTACAGGGCAGCAACATCTCTGACTCAGGGAAAATAACGGTAGTCTGTCTTGTCATCACTGGCACACTTTCATGTTCCATGCCTCTCAACAAAACACTCCTAGCAACATTTACATTGAGTGGATGTCAAACAGTCAGTGGCAGGACACTAGGTATATAAGCCTGAGATCCAGGGGGCCTCAGCGTCGGCAACATACACAGCCAGAGTCTCGTCTTTCCCTCTCAACCATGTCCTGACATCCGCTGGCCCCATAAATCAGTACAATGCCCTGTAACTCCATACATCAACGGCTAAATGTCTGGAAGTAGCCGATGATTCACCAAATCTAGCTGCCCCAAAGTATTCTCTCACCCAATGTCGATGACCAGTGGGCATGCTACTCCTTCAGTCTCACTATCAACCTGATAGTTGGCTGAAGTAGTTCTCTTGCACAAGGTCACAGTGAGGCACTCTTGGCATAAATTGGATGCTGCCCCATTGCACAAGTCATCCTTAATGTTCTTCTTAAGAGATCAGCTCCATTTTCTCTTGTTGGGTCTTCTATTTACATTTTTTTTTTTCAGGTTTCCCTGTTGCCTACAAGCCCAACATTTCGCTGTCTTGTTGATTCTGCTGCCTTCATCTTTATGTTGAACTCTCCTCCTCTAGTAGCAGTCTTCCTTTTCGTGCCCAGTCCTATGACATTAGAAGATTGCACCATTAAACGAACTAATGCTCTCTGAACCCTTATGTGTTTTGAAGCCAGCTCTGGTGTTAGTAAGGAAGCTTCAGTAGTTGGACTTTAAGTAGAACTCAAACTTGAGGGCACTGGCCAGAGCTTCCTACAGACCCACTGGTGTGACCTGCTTCACTTAGAACTTCAGATGGGGACCCTCCAAGGCACTGATGAACTAGTCCCAAAACAGCACCATCAGGAAGTAGAACTGGTTCCTGGGTAAGCTTTATGAGCGAAATTCTGTAGGTCATGGGCCAGTTCTTGTAGAGGCTCCCTTCCCTGGATGCGAGTCTGGAACCAGGACCTGAAGATCTCCCACTGGTGGTTTGTCCCTTTCCTATGCTGCAAGGCCAGTACCAGCTTGTAGTCACCCCAGCTTCATTCGTCAAGCTGCAAAAGGACCTCAACAGCAGAAACCTGAAGGCTGGTGGCCAGCTGAACTGCATACTGCCAGTTGTCCTACCCATTCTGTCTGGCCAAGAGCTCAAACTGGTTGTGATAAGCCTCCCAAGACAACTTGCCATAAATGCCACGGGCGCTTACATACCCCCTTGTGCAACTCTACAGTGACCTCCAGGGACATATTCAGCAGCCTTGGGATTCAGCATCTCACTTCTTCCCTCTACACATCCCTCACTGGCACCTGGAGGATGTGCTGAATGCAGACTCTTAACCAAACATTGTTGAAGGAGTTGATCATGTTATTCACTTCCTATATTTCACATTTGACTTTACCTCAAATATACAGGAAACCTTTTCCCTCACTCCTCTTACCTGGTCGTTTTTCTTGATAACTTGCAGTGTATTTCACATCTTACTTTATTCTCCACCAAACAGGAAACCTCTTCCCTTATTTCTCTTACCCGGTTTCTTATCTCTATTTTATTTATTCTGCACCATCTCTTGATGTTGCTTCAGTTTCCTAGTCAAAACGTACAGGTCCCTATACCACTTCCTACGGTTCTCTTGAAACTCCTTATTATAACTCAGATTTTCTCTTGAGACTCATCTTGTAGCTGGTGAAGTGTCTGTAGCTGCTCCTCTAATCTTGCATAGTGTTCTGATTAGGTTTCTATTTGTTCTTCTTGAGATGTTTCTGTTGTTCTTGATGAGCTTCTCGATATTTCTATTGTCGTTTGTGATATCCCCTCAACATTGTGAGAACATATTCCTTTTGTTCCTCTTGCTGCCACTTTTGTTCTCAGTATTTCTTTTGTGCTTCTTGCTGTTTATCTTGTTCATTTTGTTGTGCTTCTTGCTGTTTCTTTTGTTCTGTAAGTGCTGTCAGCATTGCAAATATATCTTTCTTTTGTTCTTGCTGTGCTCTAAATGCCGTTAGTACATCTTTCTTAGTTTCTTCTTGTTGTGCTATAAACACCGTGAGTATATCGGCTACAGACATGTCTGCTATTTTGGCAGCCTGTCCACACGTCTCCATCTTTCAAAACGTATCCTACTCGTGACAGCACTTTATTATGGCATAAGGGGTTCGTTGATACATAGAGAAGGATGCGTAGGCAATCCAGGATGTTAATGAAAGACCACAGAACATTTCTGGGTTTTACTCCATCTAGGCGTAGCTGAGGTGCACTTGCAGAACACCATGACTTTTGTCCCACATTGCCTCTGTCCCTCACTCACTGCTGTTCGCTTACTGTCCACTCACTGACCCAGTGACTCATCCACTGAGTCCTTGACTGACTACTCCATTCATCACTGATTAGCTCACACTACCTGACTCTGATTCTGTCACTGATTGTCACTGTCCTTCCACCACCAACTCACTAGCCCACCAGCTGTTCACTGAGTGCCTCATTGTTCACTGACTGTCTATTACTATTTGTCACTGAGGTGCCACTGCCACACACTTGCTCTCTCTGTTACTGACCAAGAGTGAACTGTCCTCAGAGTGAAGTGGACAGTTCAATACCCCCTACCCAACTTCCCCTACTAGTGCAGCCCAGAATATTATGAAGTCTAGGAGAGAACTCACAATCTGTCATGCAATAATGTATTTAAATTAACAGCACACAATAACAATAATGGTAAGAACTATTTCTTAAGCTAAGAGAGAAAGTAAACATTACAGACACGCCATAATCTCCAGATATAAAATTAGCCAAATCCTGTGGCAGAACACTTAATTTCTAGAGTGTTCCTCACATCTCCAGATATAAACATTAGGCTAATCCTACAGCATGACACTTAGTTTCTATAATGTTCCTCACAACTCCAGATATAAACCACTAACCTAATCCTGCTTGCAAAACAGTATATTTTTGTAGGCCTAGAGGCTCTCGTAGCATCTCTTCGCAAACAGTTTATTTTTGTATATCATATATTAACAACTTCTTCACAAGACGATTTTTTGTACTGTATTACATTCCTGCAATGTTCAAACACATTTATTCAACTTAGTAAAAATTATTCAAATGGAAAGGATATAGCCTTCATCACCACATTCAGAGGTAAAGGTCCTTTGTTAAATTGAATAAAATCTTTTGATGCTTGAACAAGTAAATAATGCCTCATCGTAGTGGAGGGGTTAGGATCCATTTTCATGTTGTAAATACCGTTTATGTCCATTCTTTGTCATTTCATGTCGATGCATTACTAAACGGTACAAAGATAGTTAATGAAAATACTAAGCTATTTTATAAAGAATAGTCTGATGAAGAATAGTTGGTAACAATATTGTCCAAGCGACACAGCCAAGCGAGCTTTAACGCTTAAAAAAAAAAAAAAAAAAAAAAAAAAAAAAAAAAAGTAAATAATGCCTCATTAAAGTTTATTCTCCATGGCAGCAGTTGCACTGGAATGCAAACTGGGGCAGCCCCTAAGCCTTTTGTGTGGAAATATTGAATTTAAAAACATGAATTTTACATTTTTGAAATCCTCATGAAAATTCAGTATGACCATGCATAATACTTTCTCAAAATTCACCAAATTTCATATTAAAAAAAATGTAAAAAGTAATCTAAAAATTGTCACAGAACGAACTGAGGTTAGAATTTTTACGATACACAATTATATTGGGTTTCCTCAAAACATCGAATCTGCCACATAATGATGAAAATTATTCAAATATAACGAGTTATAAGAGGCTATGTGTGAATAACTTCCGTCTTTTCTGCTGTCTGGTACCACTGATACTATATTCAAACCATGGAAATTAAATATTGGTGCGAGTCGTAAGTTGCAACTTTTCTTGAGAAAGCAGACAAGGAAATGAAACCATTTAAGCCAAAGCAATAAGTGAAATTTCAGTGGAAAACAGTGAATTTAAATAAAATATGTGTTTCACCTAATTTTCATCCATATCTACTCGACTGCTTAACTGGAATGCTTTCTGCTGGGCCACCAACGGTATACACTTTAGTGTGAACACTTACAGTAGGCTATTATCTAGTATTCCAAAGCTGATGAGTAAAGAGGTCTTGATTTTCTAAGCTACAGAACTCACAAGGGCTATAAACGAGCTAGAGCAGGGTACGAAATAGTTGGGCTGGGCAGAGAAAATAGGGTGGGACATACTGAGATGATTGTAGGTGGTCTGATTGACTGGAATACTGAATACTGGCAGCACAACACCAAATATCAGTGGCACAGAAATTATATGAAAATGAGAAACGTAATGTTGCAAAGTAGTTATATTACTGACAAAAAACAAACAGATTCAAAGCATCCTTAAATCAAATACAATACCGAACAAAGTCAAAATAAGTAAATGAATTGATTAATTCAAAAAATAAATATGACTAATTTTTAAACAGGAGTGTGATGGGGCAGGTCTCTGGGTGTGCACCTGGTGTAGACAGACATTATTGCATGAGGCTTGGCATTGTTGTTGGAGGGAGATTTCTGTTAAAGATGCAATGTGGGGAGGGAGGCAGACATAAGCATTGGCTGGGCAGAGAGGAATGTGTGTGTTTACCTATTTGTACTTAATCAGTTGTATTATAATGGATTTGAACTAAGCTCGTGTTGTCCTCTCTCCATATTTTAAATTATCCAATCTACTTTTGAACACATGGATGTTCATTGCTTGCAACAACTCCTCTTCCAAATTGTTCCAAATTTGAATACTCTGTGTGAGGGTAAAATGTCATATAAGTATCTACGAGTACTCTTCAATTTGTATTCATGTCCTCTTGTCCTTCCATCATCATTCACAAGCAGACTTTTTATATCCACCTTTACCAGTTTTCTGAATCCTTTTAAACATTGTGATCAAATGTGGTTGTGGGGGTCATCCATCATCCACTCGCTCAATGCAGTGATACTCTATTCCAGGGTAACTCTACACTGAGTGGCAAGCCCAATGATTTCCTGTAAACCAAGAAATCATTAAATACACTGGTGGTAACCTTATAACCAGCCAATACGTCTTCACTACGTGTAAACAAGTGACTTTGCGGAGGGTTAGTGCCCCTCCTCGGAAAACAACTAACTAAAGAGACAAAATGCCTCGGACCACGAGTGGCTCATAGGTGACGACCTACGACAGTACAAAGGAACTGTGCAGGAGTAGTTGAGAATGAGAGGGCAAGAGAAGATGTATGTATTGCTGTGTGCAGGAGATGGAAGGAGAATATAAGACAGAATGGATCAGTTGGTTCAGGGACTGTGTGGGTAAGATTTAAAGTCTGAATATAAAAGTGGGCGATTGTGTTTGTATATGCACCCAGAGAAGACCGTGCACGTAGAGTGAAAGAAGAGTTCTGTGTAAATGTGGAAGCGTGCATGGAAAAGTTGAGAGGAATGGGAGAGTGTTTCTGATTGGAGATAAGAATGGACAAAGTAGGGAATGTAAAGGTGGATGGAGTAGTTGGTGAGTGTGATGTGCCTGAAGCAGTGGAAAAGAATGGCTGTGCTCTAGTGGACATTTGTGCGACACGGGGATCGTTGATAGTCATTACCTACTTTTGCTACGAAATGATCCACAAGTATTCGTGGCGAATGATGAGATAGCTGAGTGGTGAACTGAATGAACGGAAAGCAATGATTAATTATGTGTGTGTGGATGACAGAATGAGAAAGTGTGTATCAGATACGAGAGCTAACAGAGGTTGGAGGAGTGGACTTTCTTACCACATTTAGTGATGGTTCAAGTCAAGGTACAAATGAGATGGATGAATAGGAGAGAAGAATAATAGGAAGTACCTCTTACAAGGAGGGTAGAACGGTTGCAGGACGATGAGAAAAAGGAAGAATGTAAGAAGGAAATGAAGTAGCAATTGGGTATACATTATTTATAGCATACTGGGGAGGTGGAAGGTGTATGCAAAATGCTGACAAAAGCAATCTGTGCAGAATGTGAGGTGGGGTATGGGGTGACAAGATGGCGAAGGGGGTGCATGGAACAGCATGGTTGAATGAACAGGTGAGATAAGCTGTGACGCAAAAGAAGAAAGCATAGTGAATGGAAAGGAAGCAGAGGCATGGAGGAAGTTGAGAGACGGAAGAGAGAGCTATATGTAGGGAGGAATAGAGAGGTGAAAAGATTAGTATGAGAGAGTAAGAAGAGAGTGAATGGAGAAATTGGAAGGAATTTGAGTATGGAGGAAAAGTACGAAAATGTTCTGGAAGAGGGTAAAGAGAGTTAAGGAGGGTGATAAAAAAGTTAGTATGAGCGTGAAAGATAAAAATAATAGATTGATTGTGGAGAAGGGAGGAAAAGTGAACAGATGGGAAAAGTAAATTTAGGAATAGTTAATCATAGAGAATGAAAGTAATGCGGGTATAAGTGGCTGGGGAATGGTTGGGAGAAGGAGGGAGGTGAGAAGGAAGGGAGACATAAGTACAGGTAAATGCAAGCAGTGGAAGCAATTCAAAATGGGGAAAGCCCCAGGAATTGATGGAGTGTGTGGTGGAATCCTGAAGGATGGGGGAGAAACGGTAGGAGAATGGATATGGAAGATGCACAGATTGGCCTGGGAGAACAGTAGAGTCCCGGATGATTGACATTCAGATATAATTATTCCCCTGCACAAAGGAAAAGAGGAAAACGAAGTATGTGGTCATCATAGGGGCATTTGTCTTCATAGTGTAACAGGAAAAGTATATGGGAGGATACTTATTGATAGGCAAAAAAAGGAATTAGTTGGAAAAGAGCAGGGAGGTTTTAGGAAGGGAAGAGGTTGTGTGGATCAGATATTCATCCCCTGGTCTTTAGCAGAAGTGTTTCTAGGAAAGGGAAAGAAATTGTATGTGGCCTTCATGGATTTGGAGACAGCATATGGCAGAATGGATAGACAAGGAATGTGGAAAACATTAAGAAGATATGGAGTAAATAGGAAGCTGCTGAATGCTAAAAAAAAGTATGTATGAGGGTGCTAAGGCTGCGGTGAGTGTGGATGGTGAACTGAGTGAATTGTTCTCTCTGAATGTTTGAGTGAAACAGGGATTTGTCATGTCTCCATGGCTGGTCAATCTATATATGGATTGGCTAAAAAAGAGATACAAGTTAGGGCAGTGGATGTTGGAGTGGCCCTAATGAGAGAGGGCAGGATGTGTAAACCTCCTGTTCTGCTGTTTGCAGATGGTACTGTATAATTAAGTGATGATGAAAGAGAGTTGCAAGGCTTGGGGAATGAGTTTGGGAGACTGTGTAAGAAACAGAATCTAAAGGTGAATATAGGGAGGAGTACAGTTATGGTCTTCGAGAGGAATGAAGTCACCGAATGCTCACTGAGGCTGGATGATGAGGAGACGGAGTAGGTGAGTGTATTTAAGTACTTGGCTAGTGTGATGAATAAGGATGGAAGTTTGGAGGATGCAGTGCTTGAAAGGGTACAAAAGCAAAGAAAGATTGCTTGTTCTCTGAATGCAATTATAAGAATTAGGGAAGTGAGCATGGAAGTTAAAGAGTCGGTACATGATATTATTGTGAGACCAACTCTAATGTAAGGAATGAATCTTGGATCTTGTGGAAGGACACAAGTCAAGCGTGAGAACAGGAGAAATGAGTTATCTGAGAGTAGCATGTAAAATTACATGGAAAGAGAGTCAAATGAGAAAATGAAGGAGCTTTGTGGTGTGGATGTGATACAAAACATTAGGAGAAATATCACTGAGGTGGTTTGGCCATGTGGAGAGGATGGAGAGCGAGAGACTAACGACGAGAGTTATGTGAGTTCGGTGGAGGGGGGAGGGGGAGAGGGAGGCTGAGGATGAGGTGGAGGGATGGATTGGGGAGGTATATGAGAGAGCGGGGGTGAGCTGGGGGGAGGGCAGCGAAGTGGTTGAGGACAGGGTGACATTTTTCCACAGGGTGACATGGAGGTGATGTGGCCATCCCTTCCTGGATTAAGGCGTCTGGCAATAGATGGATGGATAGATAAAAATCTTCTTTCTCTTTTCTTCTCTTACTGAGCAGTGATAACATCAGTTTCTCTTAATTAGACAGTTTCTCAAACTTGGTAGCATCTTAGTCGCCATTCCTTAAATGCTTCTGTAAATGAGATAACCGTATCACTGCTGCATATTCTAAATTTCGCTTTATCTTGGACACAAATATCCCTCTCTCGACATTTGCTCTTATAAGTAGCTGAAAGCCACTCTCATATTAGTCATCAATCTATATGTCCCTCCAGTGATTTCATTATTAAGCTTCTCTGGCGATAGATTATCCTGTATCTTAGTCTTAAATCTTATTCTTCTTTTGCTTTGCTGATACTTTCTGTTCCCATATTATACTTACAGCTAGGGCTTTTGCAGCTCATTCCCATATCTAGGAAATGTGATGTTTTGTTGAATTAATCTCCATTTTCCAAGACTGGCTCTTACCCAAATCATTTTGAAACTCCTCACAACCTACACTGTTCTGGATGCGCTTCATGATTTTTACATTATCTGCAAATGTATTCATATACCTGTTTAAGCCTTTTGTCATATCATTTACATGTATTATAAACATAGTAGGGGTCAAAACTGAGCCTTGCAGTACATACTTGTCACAATCTTCCATTGTGAATATCTGTCAGTTATAACTACTTTCATTTGTCTTCCCATTAAGAAATATTTCATCCATTTTAGCAATTTCTCATTCATTCCTCCAACAGTCTTAAATTTTCATATCAGTCTTTTCTGTGGCACCCTACCAAACGCCTTCTTCAAATCCAGGCAGAGACAGTCTTCCCAGCCCTCTCTTTTTGTATGATATCCACCACCCAGATGTAAAAACTTAGCAGGTTTGCAACACATGATAAGCCTTCCCTGAATCCAAAAGCTGCCCTCTCTTCACCGGCTCTCAATTTCTTCTTGAACTCAACATTTTCAGTCTTAAATTTTTCCACTTCATTGCAGTTTTGTCATTTTCTAGTAACTTCAGCAAACTAGCATCACCTTCCTCAACTTTTACCGTTTCCCCTTTACCCGTACCTTCTTTCAGCCGACTCTCTGTTACTTCAGTTTTCATAAATAACAAAGACATTTTCAGTGTTCTTCTCTCCTCTAAACCCTTCAAATCCTTCAATAGTGTTGGAAGTTTCTGCACTCACAGTTTTTCTTTGAGATAGTTTCCCACCGCTCGGGTTCGTTTACTCCTCAAGGACCCCATATTGTTTACCTTGAAGGGACTTCAGCTTCTGTATTTGAACATCTGTGGTTCATTCCCTGGCCTTGATAGTCTTTTCAAAATGTTTAGGTAGGTTTAGCTCTCTTTAGGCCTACTATCTGTTGGTTAGGTTTATCGATGGTAGGGTCTTTGGATAGGTTTATTTTGTGTTTCTGAGCACATTCTTGCATTTTTGAATATTATGTTCATCCCTATAAACATTTATATATATGTAAAGTACTCACTGATATAAGTCATAATAAAATATTTGACAAAATACTCGTATAAAAAAGGGCAATAAAACTGAAAACATAAAAAAATTAACTGTAAAACTTAAAAACTAAAATTATTGGAAAAAAAATGGCTTAATGATCATGGCCCTAGGCTTTTGCTCAACAGCCAAAAATAAAACAAAATGGCCATGATTTTACGGGCCAGACTACTAAGCATTATTAACCTGCCGCATCCCAACCAATTTTTCACCACTCACCCCCCCCAATCCCGGCAGATTTTGGATTTTTTTTTTTTTCAGATCAAACCTCCGGTTTTTGTGAGAAACATTGGAAAATGCACCCCAGAATGCTCACCTGAGCTTAGAAGTGGCCTAAACAGGTAACCCTCTAAACACCTGGTACCATATTCTCTGGAGCCGCACTGCGAGTGTCGCGTTTTCTGTGGTAGGGAAATTATTGCAAGCCCCTCAGAATAGGTAGATATTTGTTCATTTGGTACGAATTTATATGTAGTACAAGAATATATTGGCCTTAACACAGTAATATAGGTGATATAAGCGTTGTTTCATTCACTGAACACATCAACATATCATACCTTCCTTGGCGACATTACCTCCTCATCACTTCTGTACTTTTCTACCTCTGGTGCCACATAATCTTTGTCCTCCACATCATCATCGCTTGGGGAACCACTCTCGCCTTGAATTTCATACCGTGGCGCAATATGTCTTTACTGGCCAGGCCACTGGTAACAGATGAGTTGCCGAGGAATGGCGTGTGTGAGGGAGGAGTTTGGGGTAAGGCAATGCTCCCGCCTGGCAGCAGGTAGAGGAAGGTGTCCCGCGTCTACGTACCAATAATTACGCACGAAATTTGAAAATTGTGGAAATGATGGACCTTGCAATTGCAAAACATATGGACACGTTATCGGGATTCACCGTGATAAAAACGTTGCAACGTATCCATACGTTATCGGGATGCCTTGGGTTAAAATCACAATACAGGATAGCACGTACCTCAATCTCAACACAGCAAAACTAGATAATCAGGAATCTGGAAGAGCTGTCTCAGGGTACGTCTGCTTCGTATCTGCCATCTGTGTGTGTGTGTGTGTGTGTGTGTGTGTGTGTGTGTGTGTGTGTGTGTGTCGGGGGGGGGGAAGATACGTGTTGTGCATTCGATGATATGGGTGCACTGCGGGTATAAATCAGAACGACTATAATATGGGCAGGAATAAGGAGCAAAAAATAAACATATACCTCTGTCACATAATCAGTGGAGTTTTAGTCTGAAGCAATGGGACTATTTCATAGTGCAAACATTCTTTTTAAATGTTTTTCTTCTACCGCCAGACACTACTGTTTAGCTATTAGAGGACCATATTTAACCCCCACAGTTCGAGGTGGAAAGATTTGACAAAGGAAAAAAAAAATGGTTCTGAAGGCACAGTCGTTGCAAGACAAAAAATCTTGAATCTTTAGCAGCTGTGAAAGAGCAGATATCGGTAGCAGTTTCTTTGTGTGGCCCATCTCTTTAGCCGTCTAATGATGTTTTCTTTCAGGTAAGAGATATCTATTGGCCTGGAATGGTTAGATGGTACTTTTAAATAAGTCCTTCGCTACCAGGGTGCCTCTTAATCTGAATTATATCACATTCCTCGCAAAGAGAATATACTATAAAGACACATCATGACACTGTCGGACATCTACCATAGTAAAAGAAAATCTTGAATCGTTGCCAATTACGGTAGTTGATGTGTGGATATCAGTGGTTATGCGATTTTTAAATAATTGTTGATTTCTCTCCACGGTTATATTCTTACAGTACTTCTCAAGCTAAAGGAATCAGAGGCATCCTTCATTATAAGAAACGTACTTCGAACTCTACCAAATCGTCTGTTCTATACCTAGAAGAAAGTAGAAATAACATTCTCATTGCATTACGGATAAGAAATACAGTTCCAGTCTTTTCGCTATCATAAGTGAATGCGTAAGTATCTGTGTTGGTGTAAACATGCGATGGGACTCTCACAAATCATGTAAATTAGGAACAAGACAAGATAAACTGACGTAAAATTTGATGAGGTGAAAGAAACGGCATAAATCTTTTCTTTTTACCGGCAGTGGATGTGTGGATATCAATGGTGGTGTCTGTGGGTGTTGGGGTGCTGTTCTACCACATCATCTATCACATCCAAGACGCTCTCATCACCTCCCGCCTTCTCTCCTTCAGTTCTTTCACCAGCGTGGTAGGCTCCTTCCTCACACAGCCAGTGAAGCAATTTCCATGGCTATCCACTGGCAAGGTAAGATTCAGGTTCCATATTTACAACTTGCATGAACCTAACCCCCTCGTGATCGCGCTTTCCGCTTTTACGTGTTCCAGGTGTTGCCAGACGGTATTATTTAGCTGGGTGTGTCACAGGAGGCTGAGCGAAAATACTGTGAACTCTGACCGTCTCGTGGACTTGGCAACTAATATTTCAGGCAACGCCAGATAGCTGTCTTTAAGTGATTGTGAGGAATAGGAGCCTAAGACGGAGTTATTCTTGATAAACACGGACCCTGGAAGAATTATACCCATATACCGACACTAATAATTTAGTATAAATCTTCCAATTTGGCAACTGACAAAACTGTGAATGATGACACACGCTGAGTTCATTCATTATACTTATGCTGCAGGAATGTGTGTGTTTTTTTTTTATTAGTTTGACTGAATGGGAACTTAATTAACAGATTAGGACACACAGTCTTCCACCATTTTCAGCTTAACATAATTAGACTTAAAACAAAAACGTGACAAGTGGTTGCTCTCCCTTTCTCCCTTTACCCATTGTCATATTCTGTCGACAACCCACCAAGCCTGTGAGTGTTAATGTTGGTAACATTAAGCCTCTTATAGTTAGGATAACTTTATCATTCTATTTCAGTTATTGCCAGGCGCTATTTACAATAACATTATGCAAATAGTCAATTATAGGAGTCTGCGTGCTAGTATTTAATAAGATTAAAAACTCTTTTAGCGAAAGGTGCTGCGGCAGAGATGCTCAACATGAGTGCGCACCCCGCAAAGGATGCTTGATCATTCTCCAAGAAGGGTAGGGGGTGGGGGAGTGAGGCCCCAGAAGAAAAAAATGGTCTGAACAAGAGTGTGTGTGTGTGTGTGTGTGTGTGTGTGTGTGTGTGTGAGTGTGTGTGTGTGTGTGTGTGGATGTGGGTGTGGGTGTGATGCTCAAATCTTGGAAGGGCAATTTTATTTAAACCAGTGTGATGAGATAGCTTCGTCTCTCTCTCTCTCTCTCTCTCTCTCTCTCTCTCTCTCTCTTTCACACATGACTGTCTTTCTCATCTCTTTCTGGTATGGTCGTCTGGAGAGAAACGTAGCGATCCCAAGAAGCCTTATATCCAAGGACAGAAGACTCTTCTGTACTGTAGCTCAACCTCTGCACATCAATTTTTTTCTTTCTAATTCTAATCAGTATACAAGTTTGCCCCTGTTTAGCTTCTGTTTACTTAAATATCCGACATGTAACGTATAACTCGAGCCCCACATATCCATGATGATTTATCTCTGTCTGTCTGCCTGTCTGTCTGTCTGTCTGTCTCTGTCTCTGTCTGTCTGTCTGTCTGTCTGTCTCTCTCTCTCTCTCTCTCTCTCTCTCTCTCTCTCTCTCTCTCTCTCTCTCTCTGTCTTTGTGCTTTATGTTTAATTACTTGTACAAAAAAAATACTTAGAAATACTTTAGTAATTGCAAGGAATGCTAATGGCCTTGCTTTCTGAACAATAAGGATACTGGACAAATTATAGGGGATTATAAACATACGTGTGACATCTTTGATTAATATTTTGGCCTGTGTAATGTACAGTAGCTTATGACCATGTGCCATTATGATCATTTGATAGTCTTCATGACCATACACACGAAATTTTGTTTATGACTGCAACAATGGGATGATATTACATGATGATGCTGGTAGCCATGCGGTCTTGTTTACGATCATGTAATCGTATGAATGACCTTCTCTACATGGTGGTCTCTACGACCACGACAGTGTGCTAACGTCTGTGATGATATGATGGTGCTTAGGCCCAGCAGTGGTGTTTATGGTCATACGGTGGTGTTCTTGACCCTCAACATTTGATGACGTTTATGACTATGTGAATGTGCCCGTATGTATGACCATGTTGTGGAATTAACAGCTATTATGTGGTGTTTATAATCACGTAATGGTGTTACATGAATGTGGAAGAGTTATAACCATGGGGTAGAGTTTATGACCATTTGGTTGTGCTTATGACAACAAAATGGTGTTTACTGCCACGATGATGTAATGACCCCTGATCCTGTGTTGTTGTTGTTAATGCTTTGTGGTTGTGTTTATAGCCATGTGTGGTGTTTAAGCCTATGGTGCGAGTTTTAAGAACAACTGGTGGTGTTTATGACTATATACTGGAGTTTATCAATATATGGTTGTTTTAAAGACCATGGTCATGTAATGTTTTTATGTATGATTATGGCGTTTATCATGTCGTGGTGTTCATGACCATGTGGCTGACTTTATGATCTCTAATGTTTTGGTGTTTAATATAAGTCTTTTCTTAATTTCCGACAGTGTGTGGATCCATGTCCTGGGTATGTGTCTGAGGCAAAATTTTCTGCCTTGGTCACTATCAGAAGCTAATTCAGAAACAAGAGTCAGTGCTAAGGAGCTTTGTGCATTGTCCTTGCAGGCATGGGGCGTTGCAGTCAAGATCGGCAGCAAAAAGCCAGTGTAAAGAATATTACTAAATGTGCTGTGTACTGGTCTGTTGCTCATGTAGCTCCTTTTACCCTGAAGCTTGCGGTTTAACAGAATTATATTTAGCTTTCCTATTTGATTCCGGAAAAAAAAAATGTTGATAATATGATGTAATTGGGGGAGGGGGGGTGGCGAAACTGCCAACCGCGGGAGGCGCGACTCTAGAAAGGTTGACAACCACTGTGTTAGAGTCTCCTAAGCCAAAGATAATACGTGACATTCTGTAGACTATCCACTACAGTCGATTTGTTTTAAAATGACGGAGCTTGGCCATTCCCACAACCTGAATGCTAAGTCGTGGTTGCATGGAAATATGAGCCCAAGTTATTAGAAATGAATGAGTCTTTGCGGTTGCTGGTCATCTCAACCCCGACTATTCTTGGCCCAGTTACACAGCTGAAAAGGATTAGGATTCTTTATCAAGTCAGAGTCAACACGTTATATATAAAGTGTTCTGCTTTCCCCACAGGTGTTCCTGGGAGTATGGTTCCTGTACTCCTTTCTAGTGACGACGTACTATAAGACCGCCCTCACCAGCACCCTGGCTGTGCCCTTCGCCTCTCCCACCATTGACACCCTGGATCAGCTTCTTCGTTCTGGTTTCACATACGGGATTAATGCCAAAAAGGTATCTATGCACATTCTGCACGAAACAACCTAACACCTCAGATGATGAATATTTACTTTGACCTGTTAAGTTTTCAGATTTTTTCAGCAAAACTGATATCTGCCAGGCTTCGAGAAATTAGTCCAGTTTTATGGACAGAAATTCTCCTCCCAGTTTTGTTTTAATGTTTGGCCTCTTTGCCATGTAGTCTCTGCAAGGCAGAGTAGCCTAGCTGGAGTTGAACAATGACAGACACACACATATGAGCTCAAGTTGTAAAAGGCCTCCAACGACATCTTGATAGTTTATTAAGGTCAGGTGTCTAGTTTCTCTCTAACTGTTACTACGTGGCTGGGGGTGAGCCAAGGGGTGATCACGTGCAGTAGGTGTCAGGCACGTTATAATGAGCCAATAAATACTCCAATCTGAACACCACCGGAACTTTCTCAGGACTAAGTACCACATTAGGAACTGGAACTATCCCAGCATTACGATGCACATTCGTGACAGGAACTCTATCAGCACTGTCTTACTAACTGCATCATACAATACCTGTACATCCAGGAATATTTACATCATCATACATATTGCAAATGTAAGTGAAAAGATACTGTTAATCATATATGAAAGTAACTTGTAAACGATGACACTGTTATCCTCAGTCTGTATTTGCTTCTGTTTATGAACCCATTTCTACTAATTGAAAGGATTCCAGACATGTCGAAATCAAAGTATCTTGATCTTGGTTTCTGATGTCCTGTTATTCTTGGAAAGAACAACTTTGCATGCTTGTAGTCTTTGGTTCATTCTTCTTTTCGTTAAAAAAATCTGGACAAGTTCTGAAACATGCCGAAACTATTTTATCCTTACGGTAAATACAATTTTAATATCGTACCATTTATAATGGCACTAATATGTTTTCATGCATCGGCCTTGGTCACCTAATGGTGGTCCTCCACGCTGCTAGATCTCGGGCAGCCTCCCTATTTAGCAGTCCCTTATCTCTGAGGTTACATGCTAGGACAGCGTCCTAGTTTAATCTTTTTTTTTTTTTTTCGGTCTGCCTTTCGCAACCCTATTCCCGAAGTTCAGACTTCTCACCTTCCACACGCAACTGTAATCCTTCATCCTCTCAAAAAGACCAAAAATCTCAATCTAACCCTCCTCATCACAACACCAGTATATTCCAGTCCCATCCTTTCTCAACTCTTCAGTCGTAATTTTAGTCCCCCAGGCCTCGCATTCAAGGACGCACTATACGCCAATTTACCCATTGTCTTTTCTGTACGTTTGAGTCCAGGAATATCCTCTTCATTTACTGCCCTCGTCTTATTACCACACAACATTGCATTCCTAACAATGCCGCATACAAAGTGCTTTTCGCATGGAGGAGGATACCCCAGGAGTGTCAACAGCTCCCTGATCTTCTCCAAACACTCCTAATCCTAGCCACAGAGCTAGTTCCTGGCACAGCTCCAGCACATAACTAGTCCTCCGAATTACAAAACTCTTCTACACATTCAAGTGACTTTCCAGCAAGATCAATCATTTTATGTCCGGGCATCTCTATATGCCCTCCCCAACAAACCATACACATGAAATCAGCATTATTTCGCAGTCTATCTTTAATACCATTACATCTCTTATGTACTCACTTATCATAGACACTGCACAAAATGGAGTTTTTTCCCCACATCCTGGTGGCAAACTGCACATGGCCACACTCCCTCTGCTTTGACAGTACCGCCACCAACCCTAGATATTATCACGTTTGTTTTTTCCGCATAAACCTCAAACCCTTGTCGCCCATTCCGTCTCTTTATTTCCGAAATCCTTCCTTTACCTCCTTCTCATTTGCTGCAATCAATACCAAGCCATCAGCATACAACATGTCCCATGGAAGTCATTTTTGAAGTCACGTGAGAGCTTCAAGCATCATAACAAACAAAAAGGCGCACAAGATTGACCACTGAAGAACTCATCACTCAAATTTTCATTCACTCTCAACTGGGTGTGAGCACCCACATGCATAGCTATAACCAACTCTATTGAGCCACTTCTCGATCTTAAACGTTCTCATTGCCCACTTCACTACCACCCTTGGGACTCTGTCAAGGGCCTTCTTCAAATCAACAAAGGCCTTCGGACAATGAATATGGTGATTGTGGCATCAGTGGTCCCTTTGTCTGTCATAAATCCAAACTGCATTATCATCAGTATTCACTCTTTCCCTTATCATACCTTCTAGGACTCTCTCCATTACTTTCATTGTCTGGTCCAAAAGCTTTATGCCTCTGTAATTTCTTCTTTGCAGGGTATCATCCTTCCCCTTGTACACATTTATAGTTGCACTCTTCTGCCAGTCATCTGAGACAACAAACTCATGGATAATCGTATTTTCAAATCAGTAACTAAACCCACTCCTGCATCTTCTAAGAGATTCAGTATTTCAGCAGTCAGCCCAGAAACACCCTCTACCTTCCCCAACAACACCCTGCTTAGTGCCCTGCTCACAGTATTAGCATCATTCATAGGCCAAGGGCCAAACATTGACCTGCTGACTCCAAACCTTCCATGTTTCAAACTCTTTATTCAGCAGCCAGTCATAATTCTCTTTAGGTCTCTTTAATATCTTCACTGTACACAAGTACCTTCTGTTCATCATTCTTCACACACTGCTCACCTACGATAACCCTATATTCCCTCTTCATGTGATGTCACCTTAAAACCATATTCATTCTTTCAGCACTACGTTATCCAGCAAAAGTCTCTCAGACTCAGGTTTTGCCTTGTATACATCCTTTCTAATCCTACGCTTGGCATCCATGTATCCCTGTCTGTTACCAACTCAATTCCATTCCTGGAAAAGTCCTCTTTTCTCACTAACTGCAGCTTCTACACCCTCATCCTGCCACCACGTTACCTTATGTCTTGAAGGACCCCTTCCCATCCATACAGTGAATCAGTAACTCTCAAGAGATTGTTCTTGAAAACTTTGTATTGTTGATTAACACTACTGTAAAAAGCTCTCTGCTCAGCTACCACTCTACACATCTTGTTGAAGAAGGCATCCCTTACCGCTTTATTTTTTCAACTTTCATATTTTCCTCCTGGGTGCTTATGTCCTCTTCTTCACCACCTGCTTTATAAGCACCATGGCACATTTTAGTAATTTGTGTTTCTGCATACTGCTGGTTGGTTGGTGTAGATTCGTCCATCTATAATGATAGTATGGACACGGGCAGATAAAGCCCGTCAGGGAAATAAACGAATGATGTTGAGGGGGGAGGGACGGCTGCTGCTGCTGCTGCTGGGCTGCTGGACTACGGTTGCTGTGCTGCTCCTGCTACTACTGCTGCTGGGCTGCTGCTGCTGCAGCCGCCGATGGCCCCCCGGCCCTCCTGCTGCATGCACTCTTCGCTCCCCATAACTTTAACATCCCTCACCAATTCACTATCAGCCCTCCTGACCAGAAAATAATTGTCAGTCTGCCTACTCTTTCCCCCAGAATCATATGTAATGAACCTACTCCCTCTTTTTCCAAAATGCATGTTGCACACAATGCTCATTGCTTCAGCAAATCCGAGTATCCTTTCCCGTTCCACATTCCCCGTACCATATGCACATGCCCTTCATATCACTGAGCACTTCATCCACATGATCATTTTAATCCCCCCCCCCCTGAATCACAGGCTCATCCCCCCCATGCCACCAACCACACGTAACAGGTCATACAAGGGTCTATCTAATTCTATATCATCCAAACGAGCCAGTGGAGCATATAGTGGTGTAAATGAAATCATGAGTTTATCGATTAATAATTCCATTGCCATAATCCATTCATTCACTTTCATTATATACATGACACATTCCACCCATTTCTCCTCAACCAGAACACTCACACCACCATATCCATCTACACTTTCTTGCCAAAATAGTTTATACAGTATCTGCAGTCGCTCCCAGCAATCATTCTAGTTGAACCTCCCCTAACCCTGACTTCCTGTGTGTAACCGACATCCACTTGCTTCCCACTCAACTTCTCTACCACTTTCCCCCACTCTACCCTCCGGAATTTTTTCATATGTCCAGATGTGCTCTTAATCTTCAGTATGCTTTATTGTTGTCTCCAGGGCTTCCCGTACCAACTGTTCTCCTCTTCGAAGATCCCACTCTACAAGGGAATGTTCCGACGCATGTCCTTCTATTCCCCTGAGGAAAGTATTCGACTTGTGGCTGAGGGCAAATATGCCTTCATTTCCTTCAAGAGCTACCTCACCCTTGAGATGGTCCTTCACAACAGCTACCCCAACAGAAAGACTGATTTATATGTGGCCAACGAAGAGTTCTTCCCTGGAGGATATGCATGGGCATTTCCAAAAGTAAGTCAGTTAATCTTGGTGTTGATCGGAGGCCATTCTTTGAACTTGCCATGATCCGCGAAAGTTATTTACTTTTCCTGTATAGTCAATGTAAAACTGCTTGAAACTTACGAACAACAAAGATAACAGTTTAATTATGTTCTGATCCTTCATTTCAGGCTTATAATGTGTTGCCATATTTACTCAAAGATGCTGTTGTCGTTGTCATTTCAGATTTCCTGCTCATATGGCATGTCAGTTTTTATTTGTTCCATGCACTCATTGAGCATATCATTTATGGTATTATTACTGTATATACTTACATAGAAATGACAGCCTCTCGACCAAAAAAGGAGTGGGCGTGAGTATTTTAGGGATTTGGTTGTAAGTTTTATATATTCAGTTCCCTGTCTATGTTGCTATAATAGATTTATTATGAGACTCTAAGAACTCCTTTTGCAGTGCCTGGTAATGGCTGAGAGAACTTTTTGTCAATGTGGGAGGATATTTTGCTGAATTGATGAAACTGGTATCATATCAAATGTTCAAGACTTTATCTAGCATGTTTGCATGTCATTACTTCTTTCTGTATCACCTCTGTTGGAAATGAGAAATTATATACTCTACTGTAAATATAGGAGACATGCCCTGCAATATAACCCAAAGTGTAATAAATAGCATACTCTTACGCTAGATTTTTGCATATAAAACCTCGGGAAAGATATGTTATTGCCAGTTATTTGCAATAGGGCAAGGTTATGTATCATATGTTCTGGAAGTTTTGCACAGCTATACCTGAATATTAACACAGGTCTGCTCTCCGTTGTGGAACTTTATATTTTTTATGAGCATAGTGAGTTGCTGCTGAGTTAGGTTCTAGGACTTGCCTGTTCATCTACTGGCAGGGTAAAGAAAATCTCTTGTTCTATCCAGAACAGTGATAAATAAAAATTAGGTCATTTAGCCTCTTCACTGGTGTGCATCTCAGCATATAAAGTCCCCCACACCAGAATCCTTGGTTGAGCGCAGACACGTCTGGAATTGGCAGTACAAATTCCACAATCCTCCTGTGCATGTTGGTATTTGCACCTCAGGTTTAACAATAAGGAATATTCATGCATTTTTATACCGGAAAAAGAAGTGGTTTTTGGCAATTAATAGTAGCTGTAACGTGCGAGAGGGAGTATAAAATATAAAATAAACTAAAAAAAATATCTATTTATCTATGTGTGTGTGTGTGTGTATATATATATATATATATATATATATATATATATATATATATATATATATATATATATATATATATATATATATATATATATATATATATATATATATATATATATATATACAGTATATATATGTAGCAGCCGTGGCTCAGTGGGTTAGAGTGCTCCGCTCTGACCGAAGGGTCGGAGGATCGAATCCACACAAGGGTCATTGGTAGACATCAGGAAGGGCATCCGGTCATAAAATGCTACACACTCCAAACCAAAGTCCTCTACCCAGGAGCAACGCCTTAGCCCTTATCCAAAAAATGGGTACCTGGCGTAAAACTCACACTCTATATATATATATATATATATATATATATATATATATATATATATATATATATATATATATATCAGCATCAGCCGTTGAGGTCCTTTGCAGGACCGGCCTCTCCCTACCGAGGCAGGGACGATACAACCAATGTATCTCCATCCAGTGGCTTAGGCTGTCTGGTAGAGACTGTATGTAGGGTAAGAAGTGCTTGTGCGTGTGATCGTAGTGTTGTAGTGGCTTTGGATATGTGTGTAGTGTATGAACCAAGTGTAATCGACCCTCCTTAAGCCGACTGGGTGCAAGCATATAGTATGCGACACTGATTCAACCACAACACCCCTTATGTCTGCCAAAGAACTAAGTGGCTCGGTGAATCCTTCCCAAAGTTTTTACAACTCTGGCGAGAGGCGAACCCGAGTCCACCAGCGTGTGAGATGCACACTACCATTGTACCACAGAGGCTATATATATATATATATATATATATATATATATATATATATATATATATAACGCGAACATATTATGACAGTCAGTTTCTTTGCCATAACATCTTTCTTAATTTCGAATATTCTTGAAATTATGCAAATATTCACTCTGTAACCAAAATATTGCTCTCAGTGTCAACATAATTAAAAGGCAATCCTACGAAAATTCTTTAAACGAGCAAAGAGAAATATGTCTTGTAGAACAGATATGTTCAAAAAGAAAAGTAAAGGAGGAAGGTAAAACGAGTCAGAAGGAGGAAGTGAGGGAGTGAGGGGAACAGGGGAGTGGAAGTACTGTAGTGAGGCTTGTATCTAGTCGAGCGGCATGAAGAATATTTGTTGGTCCCAGGGTTGTTTATCTGACCCAGTTTTGTTTTTACACTTTGAGAGTTATTATTATTGTTCTCCCAGTGTAAAGTAACGTTCTGACAATCACGGTACACCTGGATGATTGTAAATTTTTGTACTGACGAACAGTGAGGTAACACATTTCATTGATGTCTTTTTTATTTTCTCTTGCTACTCACAGACAACATTATCTACCTTAAGAGGTATTTTTCAGTTGCAAGGGGTAAGTATACAGGTGGCCAACAAGGAGCTTTCCATTGTTGGTTTGGCTACTAATGGATGTTCCCCAAATCAACTCGTTCCATTAACTGATGCCTTGTTAATTTTAAACTCCAGCCACCAGAGGAATTTATTTGACTTTTTATTAAGGATACACATTCTAAACTCAAGGGCCCAGATACAGACTTCATATTCATTTTCAATGAGTGGATCTCCTAGGCTGGGACAACCATCTGCTTCATCTGATAATAAAAGTATGCAGTATATGATAAAACAATCATCCCTTCTATCTCTTGCATTCTCCATATGACCTGATGTATGACAGTCGGCAAGACCATGGTACCATAGTTCATATTATTAACCCATTTTGGTCACAGATGTATTTCTTTTATTGTTGACTAGCAGGGGTACCCGGCGTTGCCCGGGCCAAAAAGGCGAGCACAATCCTATTTGTTCTACTTCAATCTTTCTTTCTACTCCAGTAAGACCATGTTCCTCTTATGCTTTTGATGAAGGATTATAAGAGGTCCAGCAACTTTCTATTTCAGCTTTAGCGGACCGACGCACATTATTTGTGCGCACTACTTTGCTGTTGCAGGTGAACTCAAATGACCTCGGAGGTCAACCTCACATAGCCTATGTCCGAACTGGAGGCAACGTGAGTCTCCATGCCAAAAATTGGGCTGCTGGATCCAGTCGTTTGAGCGTTTATTACCAGTGACTCCAGATGACTTCCAACCAGTGACCTCAAATGACCTCAGAGATCAACCTCACATAGCCCATGTCCGAACTGGAGGTCATATGAGTCTCCATACCAAAAACTGGGCTGCAGGAGAACCCGGCTTTGCCCGGATAAAAAAGGTGAACACTCTACTATTGACCTCAAATGACCCAGATCTGAATTTTGACCCGTCTAAAACCATCCTTGTGTCACCCTGATTCAGCATATACATGGGTCTGGGGGTCTCTGGTCCTTGGTTTGGGCGTGACTGAAGGACAAACAAACAAACAAAAAAAACACACTGCTCTTTTAATATATATATATATATATATATATATATATATATATATATATATATATATATATATATATATATATATATATATAGACAGTTGGTCCCGACATTTAATATATATATATATATATATATATATATATATATATATATATATATATATATATATATATATATAGATAGATAGATAGATAGATAGATAGATAGATAGATAGATAGAAAGATAGATAAATATCTCCTGATGGTTTCATTCATCTTACAGTAAACTTATTGAACTATATACTGTGTTGATTAATTCTTCCAATACCAGGAGGCTACTGTCCCAAACAAAATGGTCTAGTATCAGAATTAATATACTGCAGTATTAAGCAAAAGAATAGGTTATGCCTTGCCTGGACACCCTGCCTCCGTACCAGCGTTTTACGTCATAAAAGAGTCATCAGTCATGTCGTTAATTTTAACCATGGTGCATTGGTACATGATCTTCGAACTGATACTAATACCACATACTATCGATGCAGTAATGATCTAAAAAAGGATATAATCTTTCTGAAGGGATGACCTGTAGATCAGTACCCCTTTTACAAAGCCTTATTGGAATATTATTGTCTGAACACCATAGCGGTTGAATGGCAACATTTTATTTTTTATGATATTGCATCCTTCTTCTTCTTTTTTTTTTAACTGTGTTATAACTAGGTGTAATACGTTCACCATTAAAAGAATGAAAACCCCCTCCCCAAATACTGTATAAGTAGTTAAACAGAACACCATTAATAGTCAGGAATGAAAATAATCAGTTATTTTGTGACAAGTCTATCACAGTTTTGGAGACTGAGTGCTCCCTTAATCAGAGCTTATTTTTGCTACTAAGATAGCTCCACATAAACGACCATGCAACCCACTGAAAGGCCGATGTTTGCAGTTATCACGTGACCAAGCCAACCAATTTCCTCTTTCAATTCGTTGACACATTAATTTAGTTTATTCATAACGCCTTCATAGTACTGTTCAACTGATGAAACCCCCCTCCTATTGAAGAGATTAATGAAAGCTATACATTTTATTGAGAATATATACTATTCAGTACAAGTATCGACACTGGGAGCGTTTTCACACAAATGAATAGACATAACAACTAAATAAAATTCCCAAAGATGCGGTGAAAGATTTATCATTGACATTAGAGCAATTACACAGCAGCATGACCCATATTCACCTGAAAATCTAGAAATCGGAGTATTTTTTTTCCCCCTGACCCCTTAAAATTGTTCTTTTCTACAAGTATGAATCCTGGGAGAACTTTGAACGGAAATTATTAATATATAGAGATGGCTTAAAGTCATCATATTTGTCCCTCATATAACCTGTATTCACATGAGCCTTGTGTACTATTTCATAAACTCATTAGAGAATTACATCCACTTTACTTTAAGGCCAGACTTTATTACAGTCACACACAGTCATCAAATATAGACACTTGAAAATACAACGCAAATGAATCTTGGCTACAGACGAATCACAGGTCATGTGTTTTTTATAGGAGTGTTGATTTCTTCGACAGGTACCATAAATATCCGATCATCTTGCATGGCATGGTATACAGTGATATTTCACTGAGGCTATGCGTGAAGGTGCTGAATGAACTGAAGGCGTTGCTTGGTGTACTCGGAGCCACTGGTGCCAGAAATCAAGCTATGAGGTAAACCTTTGCGAGAAAACGTTTAATAACTCATAGTCCGTAGGCTTCCCTCGTCTTTCAAAGATTCTCTTACGTGAAGAGCTGAACGTTGAGGATGTAAATTAGTTTTGCCATCCGGCATGCTTGATACATTAGTCCAGGAGCTTGGAACTTCGTCCCATAAGGAAGTGTGTTTTCCACACACAGCATCACTAATTGTAGAAATTCACAATAATATTATCGTGGTTGGTGGTTTCACAGGTGTTTTTAAATGAATAAAAAACTTCATTCCTGGTATCTTGAATGCGGCAAACTTGTCCTAGAAGGCGTCCTAATACTTTTGTTTTTTGTTTTTAGTCTATAGCCATTGTGCGTAGAATGGTTAGAAAACGAGGACTGCTGATGCATTGGTGGGCCCCACACACTCGCCTAAAGCGGCAACCAAGACCATTTCCAGCTTCTGTGCTTACACCCTGCCTAGGCAAACTCTTTCGCCTTTGTCTGTCAACTTGTACCTTTCCTTCTTGCTTGAAGTTTGCTCTCATTCAGCCAGTCCCAAAGAAGGGTGACCATTCCCAACCCTCTAACTATCGTCCAATTGCTTTAACATCCTGTGTCCCAAAAGTTTTTGAGTCTATTCTTAATAGAAAAATTCTAAAGCATCTTTCCTATCACAACCTTCTTTCTGATCGTCAGTATGGGTTCCGTCAGGGACGCTCCACAGGCGATCTTCTCACCTACCTTTCTGACTCCTGGTCATCCTCCTTTCGGGACTTTGGCGAAAGCTTTGCCATTGCACTTGACATCTCAAAGGCTTTCGATCGAGTCTGGCATAAATCTTTAATTTCCAAACTCCCCTCTTACGGTTTCTATCCTTCTATCTGTGCCTTCATCTCTAGCTTCCTTTCTGGTCGTTCTTTAGCAGCTGTTGTAGACGGCTATCGTTCTTCTCCTTGATCTGTTAACAGTGGTGTTCCTCAGGGCTCTGTCCTATCACCAACTCTCTTCCTTTTATTCATCAATGACCTTCTAAGCTGTACATCTAACCCTATCCACTCATACGCTGATGACTCCACCCTTCACCTTTCCATTTGATTCCCGCAACATCCATCTCAGCAGTTACTTCAACAGGCAAGGGATGAGGCTATGGCACACCTAATGTCTGACTTGGCTCGTATCTCTGACTGGGGTAAAAATAATCTGGATGTTTTTAATGCATCATAGACTCAGTTTTTGCACCTATCAACCCGACAAAATCTTCCACAGGTATACCCACTAATGTTTAATAATATTCCGCTTAATCCTGCATCATCCTTGAACATGCTTGGGGTTTCATTTACTTGGGACTTGTCTTGGAAAAATCATATTACAACTCTTGTAAAATCTGCTTCCAAAAGATTGGGTGTGCTAAGCAAGCCGACTCCATTCCTTCTTTGCCCCTGCACAATTGTTGACTCTATACATGGGTTTTATCCGCCCCTGTGTGGAGTACAACTCTCATGTGTGGGGAGGCTCCCCACATACAGCTCTTCTCAATAGGGTGGAGTCAAAGGCTTTTCGTCTCATCAACTCTCCCCCTCTTACTGGCTCCCTTCAACCTCTGTCTCTTCGCCGCATTGTTGCATCTTTATCTCTTTTCTATTGCTACTTCAATGGTCACTGTTCCTCTGAACTATCTGCATGCATTCCTCCACTTCTACAACGGCCGCGTAGCACCCGTCTAGCAGCAAACTCTCACCCCTTTTCTGTCCAACTCTCTAATGCAAGAGTTAACCGTTACTCCCAGTCCTTCATTTATGCAACAGGTCAACTCTGGAACTGTCTCTCTCTGTCTGTGTTTCCTGCTTTCTATGATCTCCAGTCTTTCAAACGCAGTGTGTCAAGGCATCTCGAAATGAATGGATCTTGAATTTGTCTCTCTCTTGTATTTTGTTGTTCTCTTGGAAGGAACAGTTTTGCGGGCTCATTGCCTTTGGTTCCTTCTTCCCCACATAAAAAAAAAGAAAAAAAAATGTGGTGCTGACAGCCAAAGTGTATAAGTTGTCTTCCCAGTAGCTGTTCCGAAATTACCTAAGCCCCTGATGATCGTTCAATGTTGGAGGTAATTGTGTCAAAACACAAGGCACAGGCCAAACTGTCTACCACCCACTGGCGGATGGCACTGCATACAGTTTCGTCAGAGGGTTGGCCTAGCCAGTCCCTTTGAATATTTTCGATATCTTCTGCAGCTTCTCCCCACATTGTCAGCACCCAGATGGGTGGCTTTTACACCTTTCTGTTTCCTATGAGATCAGGAATAATCTTGCTGTTCCTGTGGACTACCAGGACTGTATGAGGCTTAAGTGCCTCACTGATTGTGACAGCAGCTGCTGCATGGAAATATTGTCAGTACAATGGTATGTTATTTTTCTTGTATATACTTACGTGAAAATTCTGCAATGCACCAGAAGGAAGATATCGCATAATTTCGCCCCTTACTTTTAAACAAAAATCACCTATATCGTACTGTACAGTACTGCCCACCTTAGTGGCTCAGTTCAGTCCACACATGCGTCGACCTGTGCAGGGTTGCAGGGTGGCTGTCTATAAACTCACAAATTGGGAGCTAAATATGCATCTTCTTCATTCACCCTAATGGTTTTTTATGAAGACTGAATAATTTTATAAGGTCTATTACACAGGGCTATATCTAACTCCTCTATATCAGAAAGTCTTTCCGAAATTGAATAATGTTACCTGGTGATGCCAGTAATAAAATATGTCATATAACTGATGTGGTTGACATTTATAGATTGCTTTATTTTCTCCAAGCTGACTTCATATACACGGCCCGTCGGGGCAATGATGGTGTGGTGTCTGCCTACAGTATATTTTCTGACACATCCAACTTTGGGAGGCTCACGGTTCCCGAGTTCAGACATTATTTATTCCACTAAGGGCGCTCCATACAGACGATCCTTCAACGTAGTGATGGGGAGGTGTATGCAGTTTGGCCTCATCACCAAGTGGCTTGCTGACCTCTACCCGATCTACCTGAAAGAACTGCCGGAGAAAAATACACCGAAGAAGATTCAAGAGGAAATGAAGGGAGAGGCTGAGACTAAAATAGATCCAAGATTGGTGAGTTAATAAGGGAAATAAGTCGAATGTAACTAATAACTCTACGTGTATGCTTAAACTATGACCCCTTCACTCCTACAATATATCGCATTTATTACTACATTCTCGGCACCATCAGACGATTATGTTAGGTGAGAAATGCTTTATATTGGCAGAGATAGTTATAATCTATAGTAACCCATTAACTACTAAGCTGTCCTCTTAAGCTCAGTAAAACAGAGTGGTAGCAGGAAAAACTGAAAAGTTTAACCTGACATTTTGAAGGGGAACTGAAGTCTCCAAATCCGAAGAAAATTTTCTAAATCATTATCGTAGTCGTAGCCGAGCTGTTATAACAATGAGTTGATATGTAGGAAATAATGTCAGCTGTACTTGTCGTCAATGACAGGAGAAATAGATGAGTCTGGGGTTTGACTGTAGTTTATTTTCTTTAAAGGGAATATCTCACGAGTATTATAGGCTCACAGAGCGATGAGAGTAACTTGCTAACCCACGTGCCTGCCCTTTCCCCACCATGCTTCTCTCTTTATCCCAGGCCCCCTTCTCGCTTCTCTCTCCTAACTCCTTCTGCCTGCTAGCTCCATCTCTCCCGTGTATAAGTGATGGTGTCTCGTGTAAGGCACGGCTGAGTGGAATATTCTCGATCCAATGGACTTTCCGATCAGGCGTCACACCTGCTGTCTATGGCGTTCTTAAGAGAGAATGTGCGAAAGCCAATTCCTCCAGCCCTAGCCATGACTTTCACCTAACCTCTAGATTACATATGTACGTTACTAGCTACTGTGTACTGGTTTATGATATTTTTGAGTCCTGACAGCATGTGTCAGACATGAAACGTACCTAGTCTTTTTATGTAGTTGCTAACTCCACTGTGTAATGCAGCATGCAGGCTGATCAGATCCAATAGCTATAGATGTAACATCAATGTCCATCAAAAATGAACTTGCTTTCCCTTTCGTGATATGTTTCTTTAAGTATATGGCCTAACTACTCAGGTGAGGAAAGCGTGGAGTATGAACGCATTATGAAACAACGCGAAATTGTTAAGAAACTACGATTTGTCATTTAACATGGACACCATACCATCAGAACGTGAGAGGGAGAAAGACGAGAAAAAGGAACAGAGTAAAAGAGACTCAAGAGTGTTACTATAATAAGATTAGCGAATAGATTCACTTTGACATAGCCCTCTGGTAGAGAAAATGTAACTGAGGGCATAATCTAACCGCTCCAGTATTAAAAGTCTACCCTTACCTTAGAAAGAAAAAAAAAATCTTGTAATGGTAACAAGAGTAAAGTTTTAAATAGTCGTCTTTGTACAGACGACTTAGTCACTACGATGGGTTCTTGTAATTTATTTTTGTTATAACTTTGCGATTTTTATCCACCTTGTTTCTGTCCCCGTGTAGTGACGTAATTAATGAAGGCAACATTTAACACCTACAGCTCAACAATTTTCTCCAAATCTGCACTCAGTCACCTAGTGGTAGCGTGTATATACAGTATATATATCCATCCATCCATCCATCATCCAACCCTACGTTGCCCCACGAGGAGCGTAGGAGCCCGGGGCTAGGCAGTTGGTCCTCACATTTAAGATGAGAGTGACCAACTTCACTCATCCCTGAGTGGCATCACGTGAGCAATAAACCCTAACCACCCCTTGGATATATATATATATATATATATATATATATATATATATATATATATATATATATATATATATATGTATATATATTATATATATATATATATATATATATATATATATATATATATATATATATATATATTATATATATATATATATATATATATATATATATATATATATATATATATATATATATATATATATATGTATGTATGTACAGTCATGTCGCCTAAGGCGCAGGTAATTGGTTCTGGAACAATCCCGCGCCATGGAAAACCGTGCCATAGAAACAACTAACTTACGGGAAAAGTGGAATTTGGTTTTGGACGTTCGCTCAAAGTCCCCCTTCTCATCCCACTTTTCCCAATTTGCCCCCACTTTACACAGGCACACAATCAAGCAATCAGTCAGTGCATGTATAACACGTAACAACAGGTACAAAAAACGGGAGGGTGATCAGCCTTGTGTCTACTTGAGCATAATACAGTCGTTTGTAAAATCGGCATGAACTGGTTAGTGCCGAAGCACCTATTTCTGAGCTAAGACGAAGTGTAATATCTCCCATAATCGTCATCACGTACTGTATATAAGAATGTTAATGTGTTAAACGTGAGTTTCGTTGACACTTGAGCATCCAAACTTCATCAAATATACTTCTTCAATCAATTCTGGGCCAGGCAGCGTCCGTCATCTTTAATGTTTTGGTCAGTCAGCTGATCAGCTACCATCTCTCAATTTCTTCCACGCCCCTATTTCTCATCCATTCATTATATGCAATTTTCTTTTGTGTTACAGCCTGTCTCACCTCTTCATTCCACCATGCTGTTCCTTGCACCTCCTTTCGCCTTCTCTTAACCCCACACTCCATCTCACATGCTGCACATATTTCTTCTGTGAATATCTTCCACGCACCTTTGATGTCCCCCATCTGCTCAAGTTAATATTTACCCAATCGTTCCTCCACTTCTCTCTTATATTCTGCCTTTTTCTCATCCTCTTGTAACCTTTCCACTCTCCTTACATCTACTCCTTCCTCCCGTCCTTCCCTTCTTTTGTTTCTCCATTTTACTTGGACCTTGATTCTGACCACCACTTGGTGGTGGTCAGAAAGTCCACTCCCTCAACCTCTATATGCTCTTGCATCCACTACACATCTGCACATCCTTTCATCCACACACACATAATCAGTCATTGCCTTCCTTTCATTCAGTTCACCATCCACCCTTCTCATCACTCGCCGTGTATACCTGTGGATCACTTTGTGCCTGAAGAGGGTATTAGCTATCACCAACCCCCTCCCGGCACAAATGTCCAGGAAAGCACTGCCATTCTCATCTATCTCAGCAGGCACACTCCACTCACCAACTACTTCATCCACCTTCACATTCCCTACTTTACCATTCATATCACCAATCTAAAACACTCTCTTATTCCTTTCAAACTTTTCCATGCACACTTCCACATTTGTCTAGAACTCTACTTTCACTCTGCTTGCATGATCTTGCGTTGGCATATACACGTACACAGTCGCCCACATTTGTAGTCCAACTTTCAGTCTTACCCACACAATCCTTGAGCCAACTGATCCATACTCTCTTATATTCTCCTTCCATCTGTTACTCACAACAATACACACTCCTTCTTTTGCCCTCTCATTCTCACCTACTCCTGCACATATACCCCAACCATACTCCCATTCTCTAACACACTCGCCTCCCTATTTAGTTTCAGTTACTCCATATACATCCACTTTCGCACTTTCAAACACCTGGACAATCTTTCTCTCTTTCGCCTCATCATATGCACCCCTTACATTCCACGTCGCCATCCATATCATGTCCTTTGTCTGGTCCTTGGTCGTCATCTTTTGGTCAGTCCTGGTCTGAGGATTTATGTTCGTATTTTTAGTTAGTTGTTTTCTGGGGAGGGACACTAACCCACCACCAACTCACTTGCTGTCACGTAGGGAACACGTGTTGGTTGATTCTAAGGTTACCACCCAGCGTTGTAAAAGATTTCCTGGTTTACAGGAAATCATTTGTCTTTGCCACTCGATGTACAGCTACCCTTTAAAACAGGGTACCACTACACTGAGTGGGTGATGGGCACCCCCACCTACCACAATACCCAAATAATCTTTAACATCTCCAATAACATTATACCATTTTACACTATACTGAACTGTTTTTACGTATTCACCTGCCTTTCGATAACATTTAGCTTAATGTTAGCGCTTATTTACGTAGTGAGTGAACTCGCTGTGACTGTTGTTTCAACTCATATTGTGTTTTTTCAACTTACATAATACTTTCCTAATAACATTATACACTTTTTCACTTTAGAGAACTGTTTTGAGATAGTTTCAGGCCTTACGATAATATTTAGCGTAATAATAGCGCATAATAACACACACGGTGAAGTCGCTATGAGTATTATTTCAACTTACAACCTATTTTTGTACTTATATAATACTTTTCCACTAACAATACACATGTTTCCACTTGATATCATTGCTATCACATAATTGGAGACCTTACTATTCTACTGAGCGTCATATTATCGCATATTTACACAGTGAGTGTTATCGCGATATCATTTGTTTCATCTTACACTAGTATTCAACTTATAAATTACTTTCCTACTAATATTACACCCTTTTCCACTTTATATCATTCCTATCACATACTTACATACCAGAATGTTCTACTGAGCGTAATATTTTCGCAGATTTACACAGTGGGTGTACTCGTGACATCAATTGTTACAAGTTACACTATTTTTCAACTTATACGTTACTTTCCTGCTAACATTACACCCGTTTCCACTTTATATTCTTGCTATCACATATTTACTGACCAGAGTGTTATACTGAGCGTCATATTTTCGCAGATTTATACAGTGGGTGTAGTTTTGATATCACTTCTTTCAACTTACACTATTTCTCAACTTATACATTACTTCCTGCAAACATTACACCCATATCAACTTTATATAAGACTTAGCACATACTGACTGGCCATACCATTATATTGAGCGTCATATCGCCATCCCACACAGTTTCAGTAGTGTAGGAAGTTATGGTACTCTCTGAAACATGGCTGAAGGCACAACGCAACATTGCACTCTGCACATTCGTACCTTGTGTCTTTTCTCTGAGTGGCTGGTCTGACTGTCGAGTGCTTGCATACATGGCAGCGGCGCTGGGGTTTACGACGGTTTGGTTGGGAAGGGATTGTGCTAGTGTAGTGGCGTCCTGCGAGGCGTAGGGGAGTCTGGGCAGCCCTGGAGGTGCGTGTGCGGTGTGTGGGCCTGTCCTGGGCATGCCTGGCGATTATTTCACGTGCCAGCTCCCTCACAAACCCCTCAAAGGTCTCTGATATTCCCGTTGTCATGGCGTGCAGGTAGTGTGCGTTCAGGACCGTGATGTCGAGCAAGTGGAAAAAGAACTTTTTGTACCACTTCATCGTGGTCCTGGCACAGTCAACACTGGAAATCATCGAGTCTGACTGATCCACTTGCCTCGTGTAATGTCACTCAGGGATGATTGAGGCTGGTCACTCTTGTCCTAAATGTCAGGACCAATGGGCCTACAGTAGTTCCGGGCTCCTGAATGAAAGGATACATATATATATATATATATATATATATATATATATATATATATATATATATATATTTCTTCCTCTATCGATTGTGTAATTAGGAATAATGTGGTGAAGAATGTAGAAAACTTTAAATATCTGGGAACGATTGTATCGTCTAATGGATCATTAAACAATGAAATTGAGGAGAGGATTAGACAGGCTTGGTGAACTGTTTGAATGTTGAAATCTGTTTGGAATAATAATATGCTTTCGGTACATACTAAAGTGAAAATTTACAAGTCCATGGTTAGATCAATTTTAATTTATGGGTCATGGTACAGTACAATTGCAACAGATCAGAAAGTATTAGGATTTGAGAATAAAATACTGAGTAGGATTCTTTGGGTAAATTGGCAAGAGAGAGTTACAAATGAAAGAGTAAGGCATATTATGAGAGTGGCACCAGTTAATGAATATGTGAGACTGTCTCGCTGGAAGTGGCTGGGGCACATGTACAGAAAACAAGGCAGTTTAATACAGGATGTGCCAGAGTGGACTGCTAGAGGAAGAAGTATATATATATATATATATATATATATATATATATATATATACATCTATATATACCTCTCTCTCTCTCTCTCTCTCTCTCTCTCTCTCTCTCTATATATATATACTTCTTCCTCTAGCAGTCCACTCTGGCACATCCTGTATTAAACTGCCTTCTTTTCTGTACATGTGCCCCAGCCACTTCCAGCGAGACAGTCTCACATATTCATTAACTGGTGCCACTCTCATAATATGCCTTACTCTTTCATTTGTAACTCTCTCTTGCCAATTTACCCAAAGAATCCTACTCAGTATTTTATTCTCAAATCCTAATACTTTCTGATCTGTTGCAATTGTACTGTACCATGACCCATAAATTAAAATTGATCTAACCATGGACTTGTAAATTTTCACTTTAGTATGTACCGAAAGCATATTATTATTCCAAACAGATTTCAACATTCAAACAGTTCACCAAGCCTGTCTAATCCTCTCCTCAATTTCATTGTTTAATGATCCATTAGACGATACAATCGTTCCCAGATATTTAAAGTTTTCTACATTCTTCACCACATTATTCCCAATTACACAATCGATTTGGTTCTCCACGTTCATATTAATAATTTCAGTCTTTCCACAATTTATTTCCAATCCCACCTTTTCTCCTTTCTCCACCAGACAATCAAGCACCCTCTGCATCTCGTAAATACTTATGCAAATCAGTACAATATCATAAGCATAGTCCAAATCCATCAGCTTCTTATTTTCTTTCCAGGTAATTCCTGCACCTGTTCTCCTTACAACCTTTCTCATAACATAATCAATAACCAAAACAAACAGCAATGGCGAAAGTACTCCTTGAATCACTCCTGACCTAACTTCAAATGGATCACTCAAATAACCACCCACCATTACCTTACAAAAAGTACCTTCATGCAGGCTTCTAATAATATTTAAACACTTTTCTGGTATATCATAGAATCTCATAATTTTCAACATAGCTCCACGTGAAACACTATCAAACGCCTTTTCAAAATCCACAAAACACATACTAAGTGGCATTCTCATCTCATTAGCTTGTTGCATTAGATGCCATACAATAAAAATCTGACCATTACAACCTCGACCCTTTCTAAATCACGCTTGTTCTCCTCTTAAAAATTTGTCCATTACTGGCTCTATTCTGTTCAGCAAGTTTTTGGAAAAGACTTTTGCAACTTCAGGTGTCAAAGTTATCCCCCTCCAATTGCCACACACACTTAAATCTCCCTTTTTTGGTATTTTTATAATCACTCCATTTATCCACTCTTCTTGAATTCCACCATTTTCCCATGCCACATTAAAAAGTTTCAAAAACGCATTCATCAATTAGTCATTTTCCACCTTAAGCATTTCAGGAAATATTCCATCCTCTCCTGGGTCCTTAAAATTCTTTAACTCCTTTATAGATTTTGCTACCTCTTCCAAGGTTATATCCCCAGTTTCTATCAGCAGATCTCTCTCGGCTGGCAAAATGTCCTCTTCAGCTGGGATTGGTCTATTTAGAACAGATTCAAAGTGCTCTTTCCATCTTCCTTTTACATCCAAATCTTTAGTCATCAAATTACCATTTCTATCTCGTACAGGTAATTCCTTCCTTCTCTTTTCAGTCCCAGTTAACTCCTTTATGACCTGATACGCTTCTTATGTGGTCTGACCGTCATTTTTACTTAATTTAATTTCTGTTTCTGTTGCCTTTTCATCATATTGCCTCCTCTTATCACGTCTAACGAGTCTTTTTACTTCAGGATGTAAACTCCAATATATATATATATATATATATATATATATATATATATATATATATATATATATATATATATATTGTATATATATATATACTGTATCTATCTATCTATCTATACAATAGATAGATAGAAAGAGACATATAGATATAGATATAAATCTATACAGATAATACAGATAGATAAATAGATAAAAGTTATTATCTTACTATAAAATTTCCAGGTCATTATAGTTTATTCCTGCTGATACAGAGAATTTCATCCAAGTTATTACATGCACCTCATAAACAAAAGTGTAGAGATTATGTCCTAAGTTGCAGAAAATCGTCAAATGTTCATGAAAGCATTATAAAACAGAAAATTAGCATATCACATTTTTAGCATGCAAACAATACCACTGATTAAAGCATTAATTCCTTTTGCAGGTTGTCCTTAACTTGAACCATCTTCAAGGGCCCTTTTTCATCCTCGTCTTGGGCTGTGGATGCGGAGTGTTGCTGTTAATAGTAGAACACTTTGCTGTTTCGCTCTGGACGTCATCGATATAGAAATGAGAGTCACCACCAGCACTAATTTGATAATCATCAATACCTAACAATGGCCGCTGTTTTCGAATCACCATCAATGTCTACTTCTGAAATGCCATGTACTCAAGAACCGCCACAAATTCATGCAAAAATTGCCAGCACTTTAGAATCATCATCAACCCAAGAAAAAATTACCACTAATTCAGAATCACAAGCAATAGCCGTTCAATAATCTTCGTTACTTTAAACTCATCAAAACCACCTTCTCTTGAAATGACACTACTTTAAATCAGCCACCAAGATAAATACTAGCCACTCAAGAGTCGTCGCTCCATTTATTTCCCCACCACAGACACCCATTGAAAAAAGGTCACAAACGTCATTCAGATTCATCACCAGCTCTCATCCTTGAAGCAGCACAACTCTAAGGTCACTGCTAACTTCCACTTGCTACCAATTTAGGATTTCCACCAATGTCCATAAAAAACTTCCACTACTCAAGAATTGTCACCAACTTCCACTCGTGAATCACCATAAACTCCCAATCAAGAACAACCACAAATGCTCATTGGAGAATCACCGCTGAGCAGAATCACCATGGTCACTAAACTCTGGCCAACATCGAGCAAAACAGCTTTCTGCACCCTTTACTGGAAATCTTAATGGGAGTAATATAATACATGTGTTGAATAAGACAAATATATAATATGAAATTTGCTATCAATATTAAAAATAAAAATGCTCTCAAATAAGATTTTAAAATACCATATAGTATATTCATAGTAATTTTAATCGTGTAAGAAATTGAAAGTTTACCAGACAGATTTTCACAGTTTGTATTGGAAATCAGTATCCAGTGGGAATTAACACACGGTAATATAAACTTTAAACTATAGTAACTTACATAGGATGTCAGAGTAAATCTGTTTGCTCAGACTTGCAGCCATATACTTAGGACAGTTCGAATAGGAAATACAAGGTTCACATTCTGAGGACTTAAAAATGACACATGAGGAAAGAAGGTGTGATTACCCAGCAATCAGAAAAGCAAGATGCAATCAGCAACTTACTAAAGAGCTAATACTCATTTCAGGTATACTGCAATTATTATTATTATTTAAACAATTGGGAAGTATTTCCGACACGACATTTTTAGTCAATAAAAATACAGCGAACACGCAGTCTGCTATTGTTACCTAATTTTTATAATGATTTTATTAAGATAATATATTTTTCAATGCTTGCTCTTCCCAGATGATTCTAACCATATCTATATAGATATATATATATGTATATATATTGACACATATATACATATATATACGAATATATATATTGTTACGGAACAGAGAGAGAGATAATGAACACTTCAAGTGAGAATACTAAAATCACTACTGTCCCGCAAAGTTCCAGGTTCAAAACAAAAGACTTAGGTAAAATTGCAAGTTAAAGTTTAATGCTCAAACTAACAACTAAACATTCAGGACTCATAAGGATAATGTAATGGCAAAACAGGTTACATATATAGTTAACTGCAATAGCCTCTATTAACACGAATTTAGCAAGAGCAAATTTACCTAAGTCAGCCCTGATAAAATGAGAAACCCGGATAATGCTGAGTTAAAGGAAGATATAATATTATTACAGATACAAAATATTACTAATACTGGCTGACAGTATGGAACCAATATGAATCATAAAAACTTTACCAGGCTTACGAATTAACGCCTTAGGCTATACAGTACAAGAAAAATGGTAATAACACTTATACTCAAATTATACAGCAGCTAGATGGCTGGAAACTTCCTGAGCACTCACAAAAATAATAATATACTGTACAGGGGAGGACAGAGATGTGAACAGAATGAGGAGTAGATCTAAGTGGCAACTAATGCAGAGACTGAGCTCATTATATAGGGGCCGGCAGAGCTTGATTCAACTTGTAAGAAGGACGCGCATGTGAAGGCATAGGGGATGAAGAGTTGACAATCCTGCTCTGAACAACAGAAAGAACGACTTACTCTACTATAAGGGGGAGAAGGGGGGAGTGAGGTAGAACACGCAAGCCTGGTCACTATGGAAGCCAAGTGGCGAATCGTGAACAAACATGCAGCATACTGTACATTAGGGTTATACAGAGGATGATTCAGTCATGAACAAAACTGTATCATAAGTTAGAATTATACAAGGGATGATGAAATCATAGGCTATGTAACACCTCCCCACAAAGAAAAAGAAATTTACAAAGGAAATTTCTTATTACTCTAAAACAATCTGTCTAAAGTCTAGATAAGCAATCTGCAATAACATTTTCTTTCCCCTTGACATGTTGTATGTCTAATGAATACTCCTGAAGAAGTAGACTCTATCTTTTCAATCTCTGATTTTTATCTTTAAACTTACTAAGGAATTTCAGTGGGTTATGATCGGTATAAATGACTATGGGGTCAAAACCAGAACACAAATAAAATGAAAAATGCTGTAAACCCAAAATCAATTCCAAAAGCTCTTTCTCAATAGTTGAGTAGTTCTTTTGAGGTGGAGTGAACTTCTTACCGTAATAAGATACAGGGTGTTCAATACCCTGATCATCCTCTTGCAGCAAAACAGCCCCAGCTCCTGTATCACTTCCTTCAACAGCCATCTTAAAAGGCTTAGCAAAATTTGGAGTAGCGAGCACTGGCTGACTTAATAGGATAGCTTTAAGTTTACTGAAAGTGGATTCACAGTTATCGGTCTAGACAAATTTAACTCCCTTTTTCAGTAGGTCTGTAAGTGGTGATACAAGAATTGAAAAGTTAAGAACAAATCTCCTGTAATAACCTACCATTCCCAAAAATCTTTGTAGCTCTTTCCTACTTTTAGGTCTGGGAAGATCACTTATAACCTGAACCTTAGCTCCTGGTGGTGCAACATGTCCATCACCAATTACGTACCCAAGGTACTGAACTTTAGCTTGACCAAACTCACACTTTGATAAATTAGCTACAAGATTAGCCTGAACCGAACGCTCAAGAAAGTTACTGACATGGCATAGGTGATCTTTCCAGTTGTCACTGAAGATTAATACATCATCAATATAAACAACACACTCTGCCAAACCCTCTGTTACAACATTCATGAGCTTCTGAAAAGTGGCTGGTGCATTCTTCATATCATGTGGCATTACAGAACATGCAAAAGTCTTTCCTAGTGTTACAAAACATGAGATATCCCTAGCACTTTCAGTCATAGGTACTTGCCAGTATCTCTTTAACAAATCAAACTTACTTTTTTTTTTTTATGCGAGGAAGAAGGAACCAAAGGCCATGAGCCCGCAGTAACAGTTCCCTCCAAGAGAAAAACAAAATACAATATAGAGCCAAATTCAAGATCCGATCATTTTGAGATGCCTGGACACACTGCGTTTGAAACACTGGAGATCATAGGCAGCAGGAAATACAGACAGAGGGAGACAGTTCCAGAGCTGACCTGTTGCATAAATGAAAGACTGGGAGTAACGGTTAACTCTTGCATTAGAGAGTTGGACAGAAAAAGGATGAGAGTTTGCTGCCAGACGGGTGCTACGCGCCCGTCGTAGAGGTGGAGGAATGCAAGCAGAGAGTTCAGAGGAGCAGTGACCATTAAAGTAGCGATAGAAAAGAGATAAAGATGCAACTGTGCGGCGAAGAGACAGAGGTTGAAGGGAGTCAGTACGAGGAGGAGAGTTAATGAGACGAAAAGCCTTTGCCTCCACCCTATTGAGAAGAGCTGTATGTGGGGAGCCTCCCCACACATGAGAGTTGTACTCCACACAGGGGCGGATAGAACCCCTGTATAGAGTCAACAATTGTGCAGGGGTGAAGAAAGAGCGGAGTCGGCTTAGCACACCCAATCTCTGTGAAGCCGATTTTACAAGAGATGTAATATGATATTTCCAAGATAAGTCCCCAGTAAATGAAACCCCAAGCATGTTCAAGGATGATGCAGGATTAAGCTGAATATTATTAAACATTAGTGGGTATACCTGTGGAAGATTTTGTCGGGTTGATAGGTGTAAGAACTGAGTCTTAGATGCATTAAAGACAACCATATTATTTTTACCCCAGTCAGAGATACAAGCCAAATCAGACATTAGGTGTGCCACAGCCTCATCCCTTGCTTGTTGAAGTAACTGTTGAGATGGGCGTTGCGGGAACCGAATGGAAAGGTGAAGGGTGGAGTCGTCAGCGTATGAGTGGATAGGGTTAGATGTACAGCTTAGAAGATCATTGATGAATAAAAGGAAGAGAGTTGGTGATAGGACAGAGCCCTGAGGAACACCACTGTTGATAGATCTAGGAGAAGAAAGATGGCCGTCTACAACAGCGGCTATAGAACGACCAGAAAGGAAGCTAGCGATGAAGGCACAGATAGAAGGATAGAAACCGTAGGAGGGCAGTTTGGAAATTAAAGATTTATGCCAGACTCGATCGAAAGCCTTTGAGATGTCAAGTGCAATGGCAAAGCTTTCGCCAAAGTCCCGAAAGGAGGATGACCAGAAGTCTGAAATGTAGGTGAGAAGATCGCCAGTGGAGCGTCCCTGACGGAACCCATACTGACGATCGGAAAGAAGGTTGTGATAGGAAAGATGCCTTAAAATTTTCCTATTAAGAATTGACTCGAAAACTTTTGAAATACAGGACGTTAAAGCAATTGGACGATAGTTGGAGGGTTGGGAGTGGTCACCCTTCTTTGGGACTGGCTGAATGAGAGCAAACTTCCAGCAAGAAGGAAAGGTACAAGTTGACAGACAAAGGCGAAAGAGTTTGCCTAGGCAGGGTGTAAGCACAGAAGCACAGTTCTTGAGAACAACAGGAGGGACCCCATCAGGCCTATATGCCTTGTTAGTACTGAGGCCAGTGATGGCAGAAAGTACATCAACTGAAGAAATTTTAATGTCAGCCATGAGGAAGTCAGAGGGGGGAAGTGATGGAGGAACAGCACCGGAATCGTCTAAGATAGAATTGGAGGAGAAAGTCTGTGCGAACAGATCTGCTTTATCAGTAGAAGAAATAGCTACAGAACCATCAGAGTAGAAAAGAGGAGGGAAGGATGATGAGGTAAAGTTGTTAGAAAGATTTTTGGCAAGATGCCAGAAGGAGCGGGAAGAATTCGAGTCGGAGAGTTGAGAGCATTTAGTATGGATGAAATTATTTTTAGTAGAGCGAAGAACAGACTTAGCACGATTCCGGGCAGAAACGTAAAGATGGTGTGATTCAGGGGTGGGTTGGCTCCGGTACCTTTTGTAGGCCCTCTCCTTGTTGCGGACAGCATTAGAACAAGCGTGATTAAACCAAGGCTTTCTTGCATTAATCAAAGGATATGAGAAAGGAATGTATGCTTCCATGCCCGAGAGAATAACCTCCGTAATGCGCAAGGCACACTCAGATGTCTCACGGCCATGGAAGCAATAATCATTCCAGGGAAAATCAAAGAAGTACTGCCTGAGGGCCTCCCAGTCCGCGGCTCCAAAATGCCACAGACGACGTTTCACTGGAGGGTCCACAGGCCGTACCTGAGTGATAGGACAGGTTAAGGTAATAAGGTTGTGATCGGAGGAGCCCCATGGAGAGAAAAGATTAACAGAGTAAGCAGAAGGATTAGTTGTGAGGAAGAGGTCAAGTATGTTGGAGCTCTCTCCAAGGCGGTCAGGGATACGGGTAGGGTGCTGTACAAGCTGCTCTAGGTCATTAAGGATAGAAAAGATGTAGGCTTGTTCACCAGGTGGATCCGTGAAAGGAGAGGAGAGCCAAAGGTGGTGGTGAACATTGAAATCTCCAAGAATGGAGATTTCAGAGAAAGGAGAAATGGATAGAATGTGTTCCATCGTAGAAGTAAGATAGTCGAAGAATTTTTGATAGTCAGTAGAATTAGGGGATAAGTAAACAGTACAGATATATTTAGTCAGAGAATGACAGGAAAGCCGAAGCCAGAGTGTGCAGAATTCAGAAGAATCAAGTTCAGGAACACGAGAGCAAGATAAGTCGTTGCGTATATATACACAACAGCCACCTTTGGCTTTGAAATGAGTATAGAGAAAGTAGGAGGATACAGAAAAGGGTTTGCTGTCAGTTGCCTCAGACAGCTGAGTCTCCGTTAGAAAAAGAAGGTGAGGTTTAGAGGAGGAGAGGTGGTGCTCAACAGAGCGAAAGTTAGAGGAAAGGCCGCGAATGTTGCAGAAATGAAGAAGAAGAGAGTCAGACCGTGGTTCCAGGCACCTTGAGTCGTCACCGGGAGACGGGCAGATGGTGGGGGCATTTATGGTCCCCCCCCCTGGGGACTCCGAGGCTTGATAAGACAACGCCATGTTGGTAAATTTTGAATAGGAAGTGTAGTGTGTACTTATGTACCTAGCCTTTCCGATCTTGTCTATGCAATCTTCCATGTGAGGGAGAGGGTAAGTGTCTGTTTTGGTTATCTGTTTAACATGTCTGTAGTCGATGCAAAGCACCTGTGACTCACCTGGCTTAGGGACTAGAGTGACAGGAGAACTCCACTCGCTCTGACAGGGCTTAATCATCTTGTTGTCCAACAGGTAGCCAAGCTCCTTCTGGATGAGAGGAACTTTCACTGGGTTCACACGGTAAGGAGGCAGTTTAATTGGCTTTGCGTCTCCAACATCTACATCATGCATCAACACAGTGGTTCTTCCTGGAGTGTCACGGAACACTTGCGGATACTCCTGCAGTAATGCCGAAAACTCCTGCCTTTCCTCGGGAGCTAGATGAGAAAGCTTAGTCTGGAGATCATTCATGATATCAGGATTTTCCCCAAACTATCACTCAGGTTCATACTGCATGGGAGAGCTTCACTTGCAGACTCGGGTGGAACAGCTACAGTGCAGACTGGGTTATTTTCGTCCCGCCTGTGATATAACTTTAGCATGTTGATGTGGCAAAGTTGCTTGTTCTTTCTACGATCTGGTGTGGCGATGACATAGTTGACATCACTGAGTTTCTTTTCCACGAAATAGGGACCATTAAACTTGGCTTGAAGAGGTTGCCCATGCACTGGTAGCAGAATCAAAACCTGATATCCTGGCTGAAAGTGGCGTAACCTGGACTTCTTTTCATACCAAGTCATCATCTTCTCCTGGGCAGCTCCTAAATTCTCTCTCACCAGCTGTAAAGAAGTGGACAGCCGTTCTTTGAACTTCATCACATACTCCAGCAGGTTGACGTCATCTTCCTCCGACAGCCAGCATTCCTTGAGTAGCTTAAGGGGTCCTCTTACTTCATGGCCAAACAGTAGTTCAAAGGATGAGAAGCCCAGTGATTCATTTGGAGATTCTCTTGCGGCAAATACAACGAATGGAAGACCTTTGTCCCAGTCTTTCTGATGTTCCAAACAGTATTTCCTGAGCATCGATTTGAGTGTTTGATGATATCTCTCCAACGCTCCATGGGTCTGGGGATGGTAAGCTGAAGACGTAATCTGGGTGATGCCCAACTCTTTCAGAGACTGCTTGAAAACATTTGTCATGAAATTACTTCCCCGGTCTGACTGTACCTCCTTAGACAGACCAAACTTGGTGAAGAACCCTAGCATTTCCTTAACCCGCCCAATCCTGATGTTTTCTGAGCTTTGGTCCGCCCCAGTCCCGGCTTTTTTGGACCATTTTTTTTTTTTTTGCTCAAACATTCACTTTTGGTCAGAAACCAAGGAAAATCACAAAGAAAGGTGTCCCTTGGGTCCAGAAATGGCTTACCTGGAGCAGGTAAGTTTGACAGGTACTGCCAGGCTCTATGAGTAGTCTTTTCACCGTACATTTTCTATGGTGGCACGGGTACTCTGAACTGATGCAGTATACGTTTATTATCATGTATTCATATATTGGAAATATGTATACCCGAAGTATATTGGGTTTTATACAGAAAAAACTGAGAAATAAGGTACGTACCATTGTACGAGCCTAGCAAAATCAGTCGATTATGTTACCGGTGGATAACAAACATTGTTATTTCATCAGCTATTGTATTTTTTCATGTTCCATATTACTTCCACAATAACATCATACCATTTTCAACTTTACATAATTGTTTGTACATATTTTGAGGCATTATGACAAGAATTAACATAAAAGTAGCGCTTATTTACCAAGTAAGATCATTTTATTTCATGCTTTTTTCAGCTAAAGATTCTATTTTTTCACCTTTTAGATTACTTATAATATATAACCCACTTACAAGTTATACAATTAGTTTTATAGATGTACTTGCTTTACGAAAAGAATTAGCATAAGAATAGCGCTTATTTACCAAGTGACAACTTGGTCTTTCATGCTTTTTTCAACTCAGATTCTATTTTTTCATCTTTTTGATTACTTATAACATAACATATTACCCATTTACATGTTAGACAATTGTTTTTACAGAAGTACATGCTTTATGAAAAGAATTAGCATAGAAGTAGCGCTAATTTACATAGGTAAATCGTGTCATGCCATTATTTTTTCACCTCTGAATTTATTTTCTCCCCCTTTATAGTACTTCTCACATTACATTCTGGCCTTTTCCAAGTTAGACATTTGCTTTCACAGTAGTACACGATTTACAGTAAGCCTTATCCTAATATATATATATATATATATATATATATATATATATATATATATAGAGAGAGAGAGAGAGAGAGAGAGAGAGAGAGAGAGAGAGAGAGAGAGAGTGAGGTGGGATGGTGGTACACTGGGAGACAGCTTATCCCATAATTGGTGGCTAAATTTAGAGCCCTTGGGGAATTTCTCACTCCTCTTACACCGTGAACAGAATTACTGACTGTATGTTCTATGACTTTCAACTTAGACTATTTTTCAACTTACATGCTAACTTTACAGTAACTATACCATTCATGCTTTTTTCAACTCAGATTCTATTTTTTCACCTTTGTGATTACTTATAACATATAACCCATTTACACGTTAGACAATTGCTTTTACAGATGTACATGCTTTATGAAAAGAATTAGCATAGAAGTAGCGCTAATTTACGTAGGTAAATCATGTCATGTCATTATTTTTTCACCTCTGAATTTATTTTCTCCCCCTTTATAGTACTTCTCACATTACATTCTGGCCTTTTCCATGTTAGACATTTGCTTTCACAGTAGTACACGATTTACAGTAAGCCTTATCCTAATATATATATATATATATATATAGAGAGAGAGAGAGAGAGAGAGAGAGAGAGAGAGAGAGAGAGAGAGAGAGAGAGAGAGAGAGAGAGAGAGAGAGAGAGAGAGAGAGAGAGAGAGAGAGAGAGAGAGAGAGTGTTGCCTCCCTCACACCACTCTCGCTTTCACGAATCTGTCTACGCTCTCCCGCCCCAACACTTTCACTTTCTGCTGCCCTAACCATCCCCACACCACTACTTCCTGCCACAGAACACATAGAAGGAACATACCTGTGGAACAGTCGCGATGTGACGTCTGTCCCAGTCCCACGTGGCGGTATCTTTTCCTTCCCCAGCCAGGAAAATACTCCACCATGTAGAGCTTCCTCGTCCTCGTCCTCATCTGATGGTATGTGTTGCTGCCTAGATGCAGCACGTGGTGCAGGCTGGCCGTCCCCTGCCCTCCTATATGTTATATATTTGACCTTCCTTGGGGAAGGGACCTCCTCATCACTGCTGCTGGTAACCTCCTCGGCTGCATGTAATCAACATCGAAGGTGTCGTCGTCCAGTGGGGAATCACTATCCCCTGTAAAGGTATCCAGGGAGACTTGTATCTCCTCGTCTGACAGCCCACGACGCGCCATGTCTGACCTGGGTGACTGCTGACAGGTAAGTGGAGGATCACAGGGTCAGGTGGGATTAATCTGGGTCTAGGGGATTATCCGCCTGGCGGCGAGTAGATGAGGCTTGCGTAGGCAGGCGAAACAAAAATCAGGCACGAATTTTGAAAAATGTGAAAATTATGCAACTTGCAATGTTGCCGCATTAATTCACGTCGCCGGGACATGAGTGCACATCATGTGCGGACGTTAATTCACGTCGCCGGGACGGCGCGGGTTAACCACGTTCTTTGCTGAGATATTTCTAAGTGGAATGGCTTCAGGATAACGAGTAGCCATATCAATCAAGGTCAACACATAAGAAAATCCTGAAGAAGTCTTAGGAAGAGGGCCCACAATATCCACCAACACACGGGTGAATGGCGCCTCAAAAGGAGGAATGGGAACTAGAGGTGCAACCTTTTTGGTATGATTACACTTCCCCACAACTTGACAGGTGTGACAAGACTTACAATACCAGGAAACATCTCTGAAGATACCTGGCCAGTAGAAGTGTTTCAAAATGCGTGCCACAGTCTTCCTCACTCCAAGGTGTCCTGCCAAACTGGAATCATGAGCCACTCTAATGATATCCTGCCTACAAACACGAGGGATGACAACTTCATGTACAACCTCCCATTCACAGTTGGCTGATGCTGTTGGGGGTCTCCACTTCCTCATAAGTACTCCTGACTTTATATAATAACAAGTAGAAGCACCAGCTGACTCTTCCTCACTGCAAGCAGAGTTAGCTAGACCATTCAACTCAAGGTCAGCAACCTGCAACTCAACCAACTCTTGACGAGACAAATTATCAACACTACGGGGTACTGCCTCATTTGGTGAGTGGTCCAAATTAGCAAGAAAAGTGTCAGCTAGGATAACATCATCATCATTATTATCCTCTAAGTCACCAGTAACTTTAGACAGCCCTAGTGACCGCACATGCAGAGAACACATCAGGGACATCACAATCCTGGGTCGCAGTCACTGGTTCACTAGACAACTGAGGAGCTGGACACACTTGACTTCCACCAATATCATTTCCAAGTAAGAAAGTTACACCTGACATTGGGAGTGTCTCAACCAACCCAACCATAACGGAATCATTAACAAAACCAGACTCTAAATTCACTCTGCACAGAGGGACAGAGAAGTAATTATTCCCTACACCTTGTAAGATTAGAGTTTCATCAGAGGAATTAACATTAGAGCCTAGAACACTGGTCAGCATAAGGGATTGGCAAGCACCTGTATCACGATATATTTTAACTGATTTCCTGTCATTACTGTCCAGAGGACTGACAAAACCATCAGACAGGAAATTAGCACATGAACTCTTGAGAGTGTCACCCATGTTACTGCTCAAAGAGGAGCTTCATCATGAGAATTTAATTTACCCCTCAAAGCAGGTTCAGTTAACTCGGTTAAAGAATTCTGGGAACTCTCAAGGGTGGACATTAGACCAATTGACTGAATATTTAAAGACCCCTTTTTGTTCACATCACGCTGTCTCCTGAAACATTTCTCCGTAGTATGACCAAGCTTACTACAATAAGTACATTTACTTTTCTGAAATCTAGAGGTGGAGCTGGTATTTACTTCCTGAGAAACATCATCTTTATTCTCTTTCCTGTTACCTGTACTCTGAGTAGAGGCAACATACTTACTCTCAGGTTTCTTTTTTTTTTTTTTTAGAATATCTCTTGTGAGTGAGAACATATTCATCAGCTAAAACTGCCGCATCAGACAAATTATCTATTCTTTTCTCAAGATATAGGCTTACATCTTTATTAATACACCTTTTGAAGTCCTGCTTAAATTTATCAAAATTAGAATTTACATTCTTAGAATTTAACCAGTGCTCTAACAGATCTTCTTTGATTTTTGCATACTCAACATGGGATTCCTTATCTTGCTTATAAGTTGTCCTAAATTTTACTCTATAGGCTTCAGGAACAAGCTCATAGGCCTTAAGAATCAAGCTTTTAACTACATCATAATTATCAGATTGATCCTGAGGCAAAGATGCATAAGTTACTTGAGCTTTACCGGTGAGAACAGTTTGAAGGAGTACTGGCCAATACTTTTTGGGCCAATTAAAACCTGTAGGTACCCTCTCAAACAACTGAAAATACTTTGGTAAATCAAATTCATTAAAAGGAGGGACAAGTTTAACATTATTAGCCACATCAAAATCATCAGAGCTAGATGATCCAGTTCCACCTTGTTTCATGCGATACTCATGGTCTGCCTGAATCCTAGCAAGTTCAATTTGTGCCTGAGCCTGTGCCTGTGCCTCCTGAATACGAGCCTGAGACTCAGCCTCCTTAGCATTTGCCTGAAACTCAGCCTCCTTAGCACGAGCCTCCTGCAGGGCTAGCTGAAACTTAGCTATTTCAATCTGCATTTGCACATCTGGAGGAGTTACATTAAACAAGCTATTATTAATCATGCCAACAATTTGATCTTTAGAATGATGAGAGTGAACAGGAATTCCCAATTGTTCAGCAACAAGCTTAAGTTCATTCTTTGTTCTGTTTTCTACATCACACACTGTTTGCACATTTGACAAAAAATCTTTGGCTTCATCAAGAGTAGTAATAGTAGACATCATGAATAAATCACAGTCACAAAATATCAAGCAATATCCTTATGATAAAATCCTGAATATCCTGATAAGAGGTCGCCAAATTAATGTTACGGAACAGAGAGAGATAATGAACACTTCACGTGAGAATACTAAAATCACTACTGTCCCGCAAAGTTCCAGGTTCAAAACAAAAGACTTAGGTAAAATTACAAGTTAAAGTTTAATGCTCAAACTAACAACTAAACATTCAAGACTCATAAGGATAATGTAATGGCAAAACAGGTTACATATATGGTTAATTGCAGTAGCCTCTATTAACACGAATTTAGCAAGAGCAAATTTATCTAAGTCAGCCCTGATAAAATGAGAAAACCGGATAATGCTGAGTTAAAGCAAGATATAATATTATTACAGATACAAAATATTACTAATACTGACTGACAGTATGGAACCAACATGAATCATAAAAACTTTACCAGGCTTAAGAATTAACGCCTTAGGCTATACAGTACAAGAAAAATGGTAATAACACTTGGACTCAAATTATACAGCAGCTAGATGGCTGGAGACTTCCTGAGCACTCACAAAAATAATAATATACTGTACAGGGGAGGACAGAGATGTGAACAGAATGAGGAGTAGATCTAAGTGGCAACTAATGCAGAGACTGAGCTCATTATATAGGGGCCGGCAGAGCTTGATTCAACTTGTAAGAAGGACGCACATGTGAAGGCATAGGGGATGAAGAGTTGACAATCCTGCTCTGAACAACAGAAAGAACGACTTACTGTACTATAAGGGGGAGAAGGGGGGAGTGAGGTAGAACACGCAAGCCTGGTCACTATGGAAGCCACGTGGCGAATCATGAACAAACATGCAGCATACTGTACATTAGGGTCATACAAAGGATGATTCAGTCATGAACAAAACTGAATCATAAGTAGAATTATACAAGGGATGATGAAATCATAGGCTATGTAACAATATATATATATATATATATATATATATATATATATATATATATATATATATATATATATATATATATATATATATATATATATATATATATATATATATATATATATATATATATATATATATATATATATATATATATATATATATATATATATATATATGAACCAGGGTTGCAATTCACATCTTTATTCATGATGTTAACCCCATCATGCACCGTGTCTCAATATGAGTCAAAACAGTTTTAGTCTGAAGAGGAACCAATGATGCATTATGATGCACATGCAGTGGTGGTCTGAGGGATGCCAATTAGGCAATTCTGGACAAAAATATTCATCAAAACTTATGTTATAGCATGTAATGCATCAATATTTAGTGCGCCATATGTGAGGATGTTTATTTCCAGGCCAACACTATCAAATAGTCGGAATTCTCTCAGTTTTTAATTCAGGGAGGAGAGGGGGCACACGTATGATTTTTGGCGATTTACCAAAAAACTATTGCTCGTATCAGAATCCCACTAATATCACGTGAAAGCTCATGAAATTCTGCATCTAGTATTATGCTTAGCTGTTGCATCATGCAGGCAAAGTTTTGTGCTACAGTGTAGAACAGTTATTTTCACTGCTGAACAACAGTATTCTTACCTCAATTCGGTACTTGCACAGCAGCCTACTTTTACTCATCAGTTTTGTGTGTTTTTATTAGCTTACAGTATAGTATAAACCTTAGGAATGATGATGATATACAATTTATACCATGATACCCAATTTCTGGGGCAAATAAAATACGTGGGAATGTTTTCCTTTATGTGCGAGTCCAACCTTCTTTCGCATCATTTTCTCTGATCATGTCACACACTTTTACAGAAACTTATCGTGTGCAAGCGGGTACATACTGTATATATATATATATATATATATATATATATATATATATATATATATATATATATATATATATATATATATATATATATATATATGAAAGGAAGGCAATGATTGATTATGTGTGTGTGGATGAAAGGATGCGAAGATGTGTAATGGATCCAAGAGCTTATAGAGGTTGGGGGAGTGGACTTTCCGACCACTGCTTGATGGCCAGAATCAAGATCCAAGTAAGATGAAGAAATAGAAGAAGGGGAGGACGGGAGGAAGAAGCAGTTGCAAGGAGAATGAAAAGGTTACAAGAGGATACGAAAAGGCAAAATATAAGAGAGAAGTGGAGGAATGATTGGGTAAATATGAACTGGAGCAGATGGGGAACATTAAAGGTGTGTGTAAGATATTCACAGAAGAAATATGTGCAGCATGTGAGGTGGTGTGTGGGGTGAAGAGAAGATGGAAATTGGATGTAAGGAACAGCATGGTGGAATGAAGAGTGAGACAGGCTGTGGCACAAAAGAAGAAAGCATACAATGAATGGATGAGAAATAGAGGCGTGGAAGAAGTTGAGAGGCGGAAGAGAGAGTTATATGTGGAAAGGAAGAGAGAGGTGAAAAGATTAGTAAGTGAGAGTAAGAAGAGAGTGGATGAGGAACTTGGAAGGAATTTGAGTGGAAAGTGGAGGGACTGTAAGAAAATGTTCTGGAAAGAGGTGGAGAGAGTAAGACAGGGTGGCAGTGAAGTTAGTAGGAGAGTGAAAGATAAAAATGGTAGATTACTAGTGGAGAAGGGAGAAAAAGTGAGCGGATGGAGAGAACACTTTAATGAATTGTTGAACACAGATAACGGAAGTAATGCGAGTATAAGTGGCTGAGGAATGGCTGGGAGAAGGAGGGAGGTGAGAAGACAGGAAGAAATCAGTAGGATAGAAGTTGTTGGAGAAGAACAGCAAGGCTTTAGGAAGGGAAGAGGTTGTGTAGATCAGATATTCATTCTTAGATCTTTAGTGGAAAAGTTTCTAGAGAAGGGAAAGAAGTTGTATGTGGCCTTCATGGATTTGAAGAAAGCATATGATAGGGTGGATAGACAAAGATTGTGGAAAGTATTAAGAGCATATGGAGTAGATGTGAAGTTGTTGAATGTTGTGAAGAGTATGAATGATGGTGCTAAGGTTGCAGTGCGTGTCGATGGTGAACGGAGTGATTTTTTCTCTTTGAAAGTTGGGTTGAAACAGGGATGTGTCATGTCTCCATGGTTGTTCAATCTGTACATGGATGGGGTAATAAAAGAGATACAAGGTAGGGCAGTGGATGTTGGAGTGGCCTTTGTGAGAGAGGGTAGTGTTTGGAAACTCCCTGTACTATTGTTTGCAGATGATACTTTGTTAAGTGGAGACGAAGGGGAGCTGCAAGGCTTACTGGACGAGTCTGGGAGAGTAAGAAACGGAATCTAAAGGTGAATGTAGGGAAGAGTAAAGTGATAGTGTTTGAGAGAAGTGAAGTCAATGAATGTACAGTGAGGTTGCATGGTGAGTAATTGGATAATGTGAGTACATTGAAGTACTTGGGGAGTGTGATGAGTAAGGATGGAAGTTTGGAGGGTGAAGTGCTTGAAAGAGTACAACAAGGAAGAAAGGTTGTTGGTTCCTTAAAAGCAGTGATAAGAAACAGGGAAGTGGGCATGGAAGTGAAAAAGGTACTACATGACAGTATTGTGATACCAACTCTAACGTATGGAAGTGAAGCTTGGACGCTGTTTGAAGGACACAAGTCAAGAGTGAGAGCAGTGGAAATCAGTTATTTAAGAGGAGACTGTGGAGTCACATGGAGAGACAGGCTGACAAATGAGGATATAAAAGAGCGTTGTGGTGTGGATGTGGATGTGATAGGAAGCGTTAGGAGGAACACACTGAGGTCGTTTGGCCATGTCAAGAGGATGGAGGGTGAGAGACAGACGAGGAGAGTGTATGTGAGTGATGTGGAAGGGGGAAGAGGGAGGTTGAGGCCGAGGATGAGATCGAGGGATGGAGTGGAGAAGTATATGAGAGAGAGGGGTGTGAGTTGGGAGCAGGGCAGTGAAATGGCAGGGGACAGGGTGACGTGGAGGCGACTTGTTTGTGGCCACCCCGTACGGGCTTGAGGCGTTTGGCAATATATATATATATATATATATATATATATATATATATATATATATATATATATATATATATATATATATGTGTGTGTGTGTGTATTTATACTGAACAGGGAGCCGTAGACAAAGGCGTTAAAGAACAATCTATTGAGAGTTGCTGATGTAATATGCGGTTGGACAAGAGGACAACCAAGACATAAAGTAACTTGGTGGTGGAATGAGGGTGAAGAAGCTGCAGTTAAGGAGAAAATAAGGGTTTTCCGGAAATGGAAGAAGAGTGGTAGCAAGGAGGAATACATGGCTGCCAAGCGTAGGGCTAGATGCGAGGTATACAGGGAAGTCTGAGTCACATAGACTTTTACTTGATAACCCAAATCATGGGGAAAAAAATATATATATTTAAGGTGACAAATCAGATGAAGAGGGATAATCGGAATATTATAGGTGAGTAGTGTGTGAAGAATGATGAAGGAAGGGTAGTGGTGAACAGTGAGGATATTAAAGATGCATGGAGAGAGCATTATAGCCGGTTGTTGAATGAGGAGTTTGACTGGGACAGGGAAAGTTTGGAGCCAGCAGATTCAGTGTTTTGCCCTTGGCCTTTGATTGATGCTGCTACTGTGAGTGAGGCACTAGGCAGGACGAAGGTGGGGAAGGCAGCAGGTGTGTCAGGGTTGACTACCGAAATGCCGAAGGCCTCAGGAGATATAGGGGTGAGGTTAGTCACTGACCTGATAATTATGATTATTTATGACTGTTGTCCCAGATGATTGGCTGAAGAGTGTAACTGTAAATATGTATAAAGGGAAGGGTGATGCCCTGGAAAGAGGAAATTACAGAGTTATAAAGCTTTTAGAACAGCTAATGAAGGTAATGGAGAGAATTTTAGAAGGTATGAATAGAGAAAGAGTGAATATTGATGAGATGCAGTTTGGGTTTATGCCAGGTAAGGGGACCACTGATGCCATATTCATTGTTCAAGAGTTGCAGGAAAAATATTTTAGTAACAAAAGGGATCTGTATTTTGTTGTTGTTGATTTGGATAAGGCCTTTGACAGAGTCCGTTGAGAGGTGGTGAAGTGGGCAATGAGAAAGCTTGGCTTGGAGCAGTGGCTGGAAAGGGTGGTTAGGGCTATGTATGTAGGTGCTCGCACCCAGGTAAGAGTGAATGCAGATTTGAATGATGAGTTTTCTGTGAACGTTGGTGTGCATCAGCGGTCAGTTTTTAGTCCCATGTTGTTTATCATGGTACTTGAAGCCCTCTCACGTGACTTCAGAAACGGACTCCCATGGGAGAAGTTGTATGCTGATGATTTGGTGCTGACTGCGGAGAATGAAAGGGAGGCGGAGGAAACGTTTAGGAAGTGGAGAGATGGTATGGGACACAAGGGCTTAAGGGTAAATGCAGATAAAACAAAAGTGATGATACCTAGGGTTGGTGGTGGTACTGTCAAAGAAGAGGGAGAGTGACCATGTGCCTTTTGCCACAAGGGCGGAGGAAGTAATTCCATCTTGTGTGGTGTTTGTGATAAGTGGGTGCATAAGAGAGGTAGACTGAGAGATAATGCTGATTTTATGTGTACGGAGTGTCGGGGAAAGCAGGTGAAGGTTGTCAGGCGCGAAAGGATTGAACTTGCTGGTGAAAATCTTGAGTGTGTAGAAGAGTTTTGTTATTTGGAAGACATGTTGTGTGCTGGAGGTAGGGCAGGAGCTAGCTCTGTGGCTAGGATGAGAAGTGGTTGGAATAAGCTCAGGGAGCTCCTGCCTCTCCTGACACTGAGAGGGCTCTCCCTACGTGCTAAGGGGTCTTTGTATGCAGCATGTGTTAGGAGTGTAATGCTGTGTGGTAGTGAGACCTGGGCAGTAAAGGAGGAGGATATTCGCAGGCTCAGACATACAGAAATGACAATGATTAGGTAGATGTGTACTGAGACCTTGCGTGCAAGATCTGGGCGGGCTGGGTTTACGATGGAAGCTTTGAGAGGTAGGATGGGACTGGAGTGTATTGGTGTTGTGATGAGGAGAAATAGATTGAGATGGTTTGGACATGTGGAGAGGATGGGGGATGATAATTGGGTGAGGAAGGTGAGATGTGTTAATAATAGGGGTTGGGTTATGAGGGGTAGACCGAGAAAGACATTGGACGAGGTCATTAAGTGTGACCTCAGGGTTAAGGGACTCAGAAGGGAGACTGCAATGGATCGTGCAGCATGAAGGGCCGCCATTAGGTGACCAAGGCCGACGCATGCAACCATGTTGGAGCCTTTATAAACGAAACGACACTGGACATATATATATATATATATATATATATATATATATATATATATATACACAGTATATATATATATATATATATATATATATATATATATATATATATATATATATATATATATATATATATATATATATATATATATATTTATCTATCTATCTATCTATCTATCTATATATATAAAAACCATGGTTGCAATTCACATCTTTATTCATGACGTTTCAGAACTAGTTCCATCATCAGGCTTAGTGATGAAGAAATAAAATACATTCAACTCTCGATTTCCCGGACTAAAGGAGGAGACCAGTCCGGGAATCACAAAAGTCCGGGAATCGCAAAAGTCCAGCCCCACGCCTCTGACTATTACCATACTTTGTCAAAATTCTCCAATACTGTCCGGCAATCAATCTGATACTCTAGAGCATTCTGGAATGAGGGCTACCTATACCAACATAACTAATATATCCATCCATCCATCCATTGCCAGACGCCATGTATCCCAAACGGGGTGGTCAAGGGCTTAGAGTTAATTGTTTTACAGGGAGGGGCACTAATCCTCCACCAACCCCACTTGACACGTAGGGATGCCAACAGCACCTGGTGTTCCCAGGCGGTCACCCATCCAAGTACTAACCAGACCCAACGTTGCTTAAAAATCACATGCGAAAATTGAAAATTGTGCAAATTAGGGACCTTGCAATTGCATGACGTACCAGTACATCGTAGGGACTGGCAAATGCAAAATGTTGCAACGTACCCATACGTCGATGGGACGTCTTGGGTTAAGGGACTGAACGGGGAATCAACTTGTTCCTTACTTGAAAATGTCCCTTACTTGAAAATGTCCCTTACTTGAAAATGTCCCTTACTTGATAATGTCTCTTACCTGAAAATGCCCCTTTCTTGAAAATGTCCCTTACTTGAAAATGTCCATTGTTTTACCACATATAAAGACAATCTTATTATGAAATGCAATGATTGTTTCACTTATCTTACTTATTTATATGGTTATGAATATTATTTTACAGTTACTGTAAAAAGAAATATATTAATGTGTACGGTATAACCTAGACATTATGTATCATTTTTGAACGGTTGTAGTTTTTTAGAATATGGAGTTCCTTAAATCCAAAATCCCTTAAATGGAGGTCCCATAAATCGAGGTTTGAGTGTTTAGACTTATTGATACTTATTAGACGAACTTGCATGTTTCATGGAATTTTCCCTCACTTATGATGTAGTATGTCAAGGTTACATGATAGCCAAATTTTAGGGTCAGGTTAGAAATAGGGGGTAACAATTTAGAAACAGGTGAGAATAAGTCAGAACCATTTTGGCTGTTGACCAGTGTAAGCTATCAATCTGCTAAGACTTTCTCAAGAGGTTCTGAATAATATTCTATAATGTATACTACAGTACTTCACTTCGTAAATGTTTGGAATCACTTAATTTCATTACCAGTAAGTAGCAGGTATTTCATGTTATTTCATTAAATTAGGATATGGATGACACATAGGTATGTCTCAGACCTGCTATCAAGCAATATTCTCTTATATATATCAATGGCCTCTTGATAGTGAGAACGAAGGTAGTGTATGGAAGCAAGGCTCAGCTGGTCCTCAATGACATCTTCCAGTTGCTGGTGGTGCATCATCAGTCGCTTCTCATCATTGAACTTGTGTGCAAGGTGGAAAAAAAGTCTGGTCCGAAGAGGTGACTTTGGTGCTTTTTCCGCTGCTTCCTCCGCCTCTGGATACATGCCAAGGTAGAAGTAGCAACATGCTAAACTAATCCAGTTGTCTGGGGCTGGATTTTTGTGATGCACAGTGAGTTTCTCAAACTCACTCAATGCTCGCTTGTAGTCCCCCAAGTGGAATGCACAATACCCTATCCACTGGTCTGTCTCCTCATTACTGTTGCCACTGTTACGCTCAAACTCCAATAATGTAATAGCACCTGTAAAATCTCTTTTCTTAAGAAATTCTTCTAACTTTGGAAGAGCCTTTCTGCCACCTCCAGTGCTGACTTGACTCACTGCATTTGCTCCCAAAGCTGGCTTTGCTCGAGAAAGAATCATGACGAAGGATAAGCACCCAAAAGGCTTAATTACGCTCTACTGCTCCGCTTTTAGACATAAATCGTACATAATAAAATAACACTGACAGAATAACAATGATAATAACTGACACAATAGTGGTATTTTGCTAGCTACAACCCTAAGAATGGTTGTTTGGACAGTTGTTGATGAGAATGTGGAGGGTATGATAGAAGAAGATCAGAAAGCTGAAGAAAAAGAGGAAAATGAACAAGGAATGGAGCACCACAAGGTGAGCCAACCACTGATCAGCTGACCGAGATACAAACACACAAGCATCGAATGTAATCTCAGTCTTGGACCGAATCGGCAATTTTATTTGGAAAACATTTTAATCTTTATCACCATAGAGGTTTGCACACCTAATTACTTGAAATTCAGTCAAAATTTTTAGCTTAATTTAATTATTAATAACAAATCAGGAGTCAGAGTGAAAATTTCTTAGTTACCAGAAGTGTCTTGCCTCTAGCCTAACAACTCGCCTTGACGGACTTTTGTTTTGTATATCAGTTTACAATGCAGAAACATTTTTTTTTTTCTGTACTCAAAATAAATATTTATGCAAAATAGAAGTCTGCCAAGGCGTGCTGACGATCTGAAGGGGAAATATCTGCTAACATTGGCCAACCACTGAACAGCTAATTGAAATACAAACACTGATGATCCGAAGGGGAAATATCTGCTAACATTTGTGCATTTTAGCTCTGAAACCTAATTATTTAAGTAATTATAATTAAGTACAATTTTTATATGGATTTCAGATAATAAAGTGTGCATGAACCACTGTGGCAAAAAATAAAAAAAAATAAAACACTTTCCAGTGAAAAGTGCTGATTCATTATTTAGTAGCACCGAGTTGGGTGAGCTGACGATCTGAAGGGGAAATATCTGCTAACATTGGCGCATTTTAGCTCTGAAACCTAATTTTTAAAATAAGTTATAATTAAGTACATATTTTTTTTTTTGCATATTTCAGATAATTAGGTGTTTATGAGCCACTGTGGAAAAAAAAAAAAAACACATTTTCCAGTGATAAGTGCCGATTCGGTATTTAGTAGCACCGAGTCAGGTGAGCTAAGTGAGTAGGAATGCATCCCATTGACTTTGTCCATAATATATATTTTTAATTACTTATGAATCTTACTGTGTCCAAGCCTTCCTTTCATTTTATTGTGTTATACAGTAGACTATTTATAGTGGCATTTGAGAAAGGTAAGAGGCAAATGGGATATTGCCACGACTTAGGAACTGGTGGCATGAAGTAGGCTGGTGGCCAAGATGCATTTCATGTATGAAAATATATTCTTGAGTGTGTTACAAATGGCCTTTATCAAGTTCAAACCTTGCTAAAATTATACCATGTTGTGCAGCAGACTGCTTATGGTTTTATATGAGACAATAATGGCCGGACTTTCGTGAGAATCCCAGACTTGTACGGGGATTTGTCCGGCATTTGATAATATTGTTTGGCCTCAGCCTGTGTCCGGGAAATCCGAAATTCGAGAAATAGGGGTCTGCCAAATCGAGGGTCGAGTGTAGTAAGAATAACGACAAAAATTATATTAAAATATTCGAATAACTCTAGCCTGCATCTCAAACACAGACATCCACAAAATAAGACATCATGAAATTAGTGCACGAATAATTATAGAAGTAAAATAAAATGGAATGAAAATAAAATCTACGAAAAGAAAATAATACAAATAACACTTACTAAAAACTCATTAGCAATACTGACGACTCACAGTTGCCAACTTCAGGCTTTTGTACTGCCTAGAAAATGCTCTCCATAACAGACAAGTCCATGTCATTCAGATCTTTTTTTTTTTGGTTTACTGGCTATCGACCATAAAATTGGTTAAGCCAAAATGTCAAATATATATAGATAGATAAATATAAACAGTCAGTATAATAAACAGTAAGGAACAAAACAGGAGCAGGAAAGCAGGGAGACAGTGGCAGAAAGACCAATGGCTGAAGGCTGGCTAGATGGTAGAGGCACACGAGTCGAAGTCGGAGCTAAGGCCCGGTGGAGAGATGAGACGTGCCAACCCTGAGGGTTTAGGAGAGGATACAACACTCCTCAGGGTTGGTAACAGCCTGGAAGGATCTCGGGCATAGCTCAGTGAAGGAGAGCCAGGCCACTAGATGTTCCCCCTGGTAAATTCCAATGCAGCAGGCTCCTCTGGCACCAAGGTCTCATAATGACTCACCTGGTCCTCAAACATCTTTAGTCTGAGCTGGGGAAGGGAGGCAAAGTCACCCCAAGAGAGTTGCTGGGCAGAACGGGAAGGCTTGGGACACACCTGTGCTTAGACCCTCTGGTGGAGGAGGAGGAGGAGGAGGAGCCAAAGCAGGGTGCATCACAGAAGACACAGAGGTGGCAGGAGTTGCAACCTCAGATGACGATGAGGGTGCTGCATCCTCCACTTCCATGGGCACCTATGAAAGGGGCTGAGAGGCAGACCAGAGGGAGACAGCATGCCCTGACAGCTGGATTCTCATCAGGGGAGTAGAGGGCTCCAGCTGCAGCACCCTCAGGACCAAGGAGGTGGGGGTCGCAGGTGGCCCAGGGTGACACTGAGGAGCCCTCCTCCCAGGCCTCCTCTGCACCATGTGTGTGGAGGAAAAAGACTAGAGAATGGAGATGGCAGGGAGCCCGTTGGTCTGGAAGGTGATGGGCAGGTGCCGAGCAAATATTGCCAAATCACCCCCCAAGATGGCTTAGCACACATGGCAACGATGGTGGAGACAGAAGAGGCAGGGAAGGAAGCAGGAGCACCAGGTGGAGGCTGACGCCTACTTCGATGAAGGCAGAGGGCATGGAGAAAGCCCAGTACTGCCTGACCTGCAGGACAGGTGACAGAGGCAGCTACAGGGACCTTCGCATCCACATCTACAAAAGACTCCACTACCTTGCCAGCAGCAACAGAAGGCACAAGGTGGGCAAGGTTAGGATCCACAATGGAGCAGTGGAGGAACACATCCTTACCTGTGACCCAGCGAGTCAGGAACCCATAGCCCATCCGGACTTGGTACCACAACCTTGGCTGCCATGATGGGAAGAGCTCCTTTCCTCTGGCAAAGCTGGACCGCCTCCCCTGTCGGACCAAGGTAGAGAGCAATGGCATAGATGTGGCTGCTGGACTCTCTGCTGATTCTCACTCTAGCTAAAACTAAGAAACAGTCCTTATTTATAGGGTGATCTGATTCACTCATATGTTACGGATTGCCGAGTGAAGTGGCTTCGATACACAATGGCCTGTTCTAATTGATTTACCTAAATGTTCAAATATCCCAGTTCTATGATGCCTTTTTGCCTTATAGTCCAGCAGATAAACACATAAATATAGTGAAATCGTTTACTTTTTCATAGAAGCATGAAACCTTGCCCATAAGGAAGACATATGTGCCAGAACATTCTCTAATATGCCAATTGAAATTTTTCCATTACTGCCTTCCATAGCCCTCTATAGGAAGAAAAAATAAATTCGCATATAGATCATATTTCTGATGATACCTTGTACACAAAAAATGATTCCATGCAGACAGACAAACACACAGAGCCCAAACATGAATATCTGTCCTTCGATGACCAGTATTTTCTTTCTGTGTTTTCCCGGCTTTAGAGTATCAGCTAGTTTGAGTGCATGAGTGAGTGAGTACTCGTTTATCTTGTAAGAATTAATTTTGTTTGCCATTAACATATTACAGTTTTTTTCTTTGAATTTAATTAAAAATAAGAATCGTTTTTCATATTACTAGAGTGTTCTTTAGTTTGTTTAATTCCAGTTTTCTCATACTTCTTATATTAATCACGACTGGTAGTTATGCCAGTTCTTTCATATTAATTCATAAATCAGCTTGCACCAGCCAGGAGTTAGTATAAAAAAGAACCCATTTGTTATTATTATTATTATCGATTGCCACTGATATGGACACTCTGAGAGGCCAACAGTATTAACAATTCAGCATTCGTGAGTAATTAGTGTCCGCTGTATACTGTTGAGAAAGTTTATGAAATTCTCGTCTTTAGAGGATCAGCGACGTAAGCTGGCATAAAGTAAAAACTCAATATTTTAATTCCACAAGTCTATCCCTCTCGTGTCAGGGGCGACTCTCCTTTTTCTCCTATAAGTGGTGGACATAATTTTTTTTTCCTCACCGTGATAAATGACGACGTATTGGCAATTTATTCTTATTTCACTTCCCCCCTTGACATCTGGCCACCTCATTCCAGGATATAACTCCTAGGACTATCTCACTCCAGGATATTTACTCCTAGCATTCAAGTTATTAATGAAATAGTAGTAAACTCACTCATAGCTAGTAATTAGTTATAATCGATAAAGTTCATAGGCACTACTTAATAGCGGTCATTTTTCCGGCTTTGTTGATTATTGTAAAAGTCTTTTCTTAGCCAGTGGTAATCTTTTTTCTTTCCTTACCTGTTTAACTCGATTAAACTGGTCACCACCAGCCTATGTTTATATTCTTACTTTTCAAATAGTAGCATTCGACTGCAAAACAGCAGGCAGTACGTCAGTCTTTAGTTCACTCAGTCTCAATCTGAGTTAGTGCCATGGCTTCAGACTCGTTTATACAGGAAGCCAAGGATATGGGGCTTACCGATCCCCGGAAATCGAAGACTGTGCTTTCGTGGTATGCTTGTGAACAGCAACTTGAGAGTGATGCCCAAGAGGAGCAGAGAGAACAGCGTGAACACGACCGTGCCGAGCGAGAGGCACGTGAGAAACACGAGCCTGAGCTACTGAAACTCAAGCAAGACTCCTTGGCTTCAAGGAAATCCGGTGCAGCGGACCCTAGCTCCACGAGTGCTCTCCCAGCACCCGTTTTGGCAATCCCGCGCCTCAAGCTTCCTTCGTACGAGGAAGGTGAGCCAAGCGAGCCATTCATAGCTCGTTTAGAGGACATTGTGCAATTGTACCAGCTGGACGTGGCAGCTAAGTGGGTTCAGTTTCATAGATTGTTTGAGGGCTCTACCCTCAGCATTCTCCAAAGAATTCGTGGAGACAATCTCACCTAGGAGATGATGAAGGCTGCACTCATCAAAGTGTACAGTCACACAGTTGATGATGCCAGGAGTCAGTTTACAAGGGTGTGTATCCAAGAAAAGGAGACTGCTGTCCAGTTCCTTGACCGTCTCCCTTTCTTACTTAGATAAGTGGATATATAAAGACGAGACCTCTCACACTCAAGAGGGAATAATTGGCCATATGATGCATATGCAGTTAGGAAAGTCGTGGCCCACTGAGCTCATGATTCAGCTAAAGATTTGTCAAATAAAGGATGCCAACCAAATGATGGAAAAGGTTGACACATTCTTCACTGCATATGGGTGCCAGACTCGTAAGCAACAATCTTGGAACAGGAAAGATACTGCCAAGTCTGGAGAGCCATCCCACAGCAAACCCAGAATCAAGGCCGTTCTCAGAATGATGGACATGGTCCAGACAAATCGCAGAAAAAGGACCAAGGGCAGAATGTTCAGCAACCTGGCTGAAAGAGCTACACCCGAGGAAAGTTCCGTCTTATACACCTGCCTGTCAATTCGGACCTTTATGCGTGAGACAACAACTAGTGAACCAGTAACCAGACACTCAAATGTCTGGTACTGCTGAGTGAAAGGGGAGAGGAGGAAGTCTGGGGGAGCTGATAGCTCCTACCCCTTCCTCTTCTATCCCCATCTTTCTCACACAGTTACCAGATAGATGAATGTCAGCTACTGCTTTGCTACTACTTGTCTCACATTTATTATTTTGAAGTGGTATGCAAGCGTATAACACAGAATTTCCTCAGGAGGAGGAAGGCTGGGGGAGCTGATTGTTCCTACCTCTTCCTCTTCCATCCCCATCTTTCTCTCACAGTTACCAGATAGATGAATGTCGGCTACTGCTTCTATACTACTTGCCTCACATTTACTATTTTGAAGTGGTATGCGAGTGTATAACATAATTTCCTTGGGTGTACAACAAGTACCCTAACCACCAGCAATATCAGCCATGCAATCAACAGTCGGGACAATCTTCTTCGGCACAAGCCCCAGTGTTTTGGAGGCAGGAGGCAAATGCCACCTTCATTCCCCAACAGTCGCACGGTGATGTCGTCCCTAGCAGCACAGGTCCTTCTCCACAGGTAACTAGTATCAGACGGTGAGCCCTTCTCAGCAAGTGGTCAAAGCTCCAAGTCCTCAGATGGTGAGTATGACCCCTCAGTCATCTAGTCCTCATGGCATCACATTAACAGATTTATGTGCTATGCAGCCTTTTCAATGGCTGGCCGCTTCCTCCACAGGCCCTCCTACAGGTAACAGTGCCTTCCTTGTTCAGCCAGGATTTGTAGGGGGTGTTTCTGTAAATGTCCTGAGACACAATGGTTCCACAGGTTGCTCTGTCAGGGAAGGTCTACTTCAGCCTGAGGAGTAAACGGGTAGACAGATCCATAGAGAGTAGGCCAGCATGCTCTCCAATACAACACCAAACTACATGCACAGTACACACCACACTTCCTTTTCCAAAATTAGAAAAACAAAAATCATGGCAGCAAAACACGTGCTCTCGGAGCCCCCAAGGGGGGGGACCATAAATGCCCCCACCTTTCGCCCCTCTCCCAGTGACGATTCGAGATGTCTGGAACCACTGTCTGACTCTTCACTTTTTCATTTCTGCAACATTTGCGGCCTTTCCTCTAACTTTCGCTCTGTTGAGCACCACCTCTCCTCTAAACCTCATCTTCTTTTTCTAACTGAAACACAGCTGTCTGAGGCAACTGACGGCAGACCCTTTTCTGTATCCTCCTACTTTCTCTATACTCATTTCAAAGCCAAAGGTGCTGTTGTGTATATATTCGCAACAACTTATCTTGCTCTCGTGTTCCTGAACTCGATTCTTCTGAATTCTTTACACTCTGGCTTCAGCATTCCTGTCATTCTCTGACTAAATATATCTGCACTGTTTACTTATCTCCTAATTCTACTGACTATCAAAAATTCTTTGACTATCTTGACCTCTTCCTTACAACTAATCCTTCTGCTTACACTGTTAATCTTTCCTCTCTGTTGGGCTTCTCTGACCACAACCTTATCACCTTAACCTGTCCTATAGCTCCCGTACAGCCTGCGGACCCTCCAAAGAAACGTCTTCTGTGGTTCTTTGGAGCTGCGGATTGGGAGGTCCTCAGGCAGTACTTCTTTGATTATCTCTGGAATGATTAATGCTTCCATGGCTGGGAGCCATCTGGGCGTGCCTTGCACAGTATGGAGATTATTCTCTTGGGCATGGAAGCATACATTCCTTTCTTATATCGTATGACTAATACAAGAAAGCCTTGGTTTAATCACGCTTGTTCTAATGCTGTCCACAACAAGGAGAGGGCCTATAAATAGTACCGGAGCCAACCCTCCCCTGAATCACATATTTTATACATTTCTGCCCGGAATCGTGCTAAGCTTGTTCTTCACTCTGCTGAAAATAATTTCATCCTTACTAAATGCTCCCAACTCTCTAACTCGAATTCTTCCCGCTCCTTCTGGGACTTTGCCAAAAATCTTTCTAACAACTTTACCTCATCATCCTTCCGTCCTCTTTTCTACACTGATGGCTCTGTAGCTATTTCATCTACTGATAAAAGAGATCTCTTCACTCAGACTTTCTCCTCCAATTCCACCTTAGACGATTCCGGTTCTGTACCTCCATCACTTCCCCCCTCTGACTTCCTCATGGCCGACATTAAAATTACTTCAGCTGATGTATTTTCTGCCATCACAGGCCTCAATACTAATAAGGCATATGAGCATGATGGAGTCTCTCCTGTTGTTCTCAAGAACTGTGCTTCTGTGCTTACACCCTCCCTAGGCAAACTCTTTTGCCATTGTCTTTCAACTTGTACCTTTCCTTCTTGCTGGAAGTTTGCTCTCATTCAGCCAGTCCCAAAGAAGGGTGACCATTCCCAACCCTCTAACTATCGTCCAATTGCTTTAACATCCTGTATCTCAAAAGTTTTTGAGTCAATTTTGAATAGAAAAATTTTAAAGCATCTTTCCTATCACAACCTTCTTTCTGATCGTCATTTTGGGTTCCGTCAGGGACACTCCACTGGCGATCTTCTCACCTACCTTTCAGACTCCTGGTCATCCTCCTTTCGGGACTTTGGGAAAAGCTTTGCCATTGCACTTGACATCTCAAAGGCTTTCAATCGAGTCTGGCATAAATCTTTAATTTCCAAACTGTCCTCTTACTGTTTCTATCCTTCTATATGTGTCTTCATCTCTAGCTTCCTTTCTGGTTGTTCTATAGCCGCTGTTGTAGACGGCCATCGTTCTTCTCCTAGATCTATCAAGAGTGGTGTTCCTCAGGGATCTGTCCTATCACCAGCTCTCTTCCTTTTATTCATCAATGACCTTCTAAGCTTTACATCTAACTCTATCCACTCACATGCTGGTGACTCCACCCTTCACCTTTCCATTCGGTTCCTGCAACGTCCATTTCAGCAGTTACTTCAACAATCAAGGGATGAGGCTATGGCACACCTAATGTCTGACTTCCCTCGTATCTCTGACTGGGGTAAAAATAATCTGGTTGTTTTTAATGAATCAAAGACTCAGTTTTACACCAGTCAACCCGACAAAATCTTCCACTGGTATACCCACTAATGTCTAGTAATATCCAGCTTTATCCTGCATCATCCTTGAACATGCTTGGGGTTTCATTTACTTGGGACTTATCTTGGAAAGATTATATTACATCTCTTGTAAAATCTGCTTCCAAGAGATTAGGTGTGCTAAGCCGATTCCGTTCCTTCTTTACCCCCACACAATTGTTGACTCTATACAGGGGTTTTATCTGCCCCTGTGTGGAGTACAACTCTCATGTGTCGGGAGGCTCCCCACATACAGCTCTTCTCAATAGGGTGGAGTCAAAGGCTTTTCGTCTCATTAACTCTCCTCCTCTTACCGACTCCCTTCAACCTCTGTCTCTTCGCTACACTGTTGCATCTTTACCTTTTTTCTATCACTACTTCAATGGTCATTGCTCATCTGAACTGCTTGCATGCATTCCTCCACGTCTACGACGGGTGCGTAGCACCCGACTAGCAGCAAACTCTCATCCCTTTTCTGTCCAACTCTCTAATGCAAGAGTTAACCGTTACACCCAGTCCTTCATTTATGCAACAGGTCAACTCTGGAACCATCTCCTTCTGTCTGTATTTCCTGCTTCCTATGATCTCCAGTCTTTCAAATGCAGTGTGTCCAGGCATCTCGAAATGAATGGATCTTTAGTTTGGCTCTCGCTTGCATTTTGTTTTTCTCTTGGAAGGAGCAATTTTGCGGGCTCGTGGCCCTTGGTTCCTTCTTCCTTATAAAAAAAAAAAAACTCAATTATTGAAGGATCAGTGAGACTCTTTCCTGAGGCTCATATCCAGGTAGCATCACCCTTCTACACAGGGTCAACAGTAGCAGTCGTCGTGCTAGAACCCTTGTTTGACCTTGTTATAGGTAACATACCAAGTGCCAAATGCAGTTGCACTGTAGATGTCGGTACTCAGACTTCGGCTGCAGTAACACGAACCATGGCCAAGGCTCCAAACTGTATCACCTCGCTGACCATTGCATTGCTGCAAGATCTGATTTGTAGTCAAGATGTTGCCCGGGAACACCAGTCTGACTCAATACTTGCCATAGCATGTGAGAAATTCTTGGATAATGTGATAAAGCATTCATAGGGAGGTCAAGCCATGTTCCTTCATAAACAAGGACGGCTGTACCATGACTCACAAACCCCCCAGGGCAAGGTTTGACTGCAGTTCGTCATTCTCGCAAAGTATCACCAAGCAGTGTTCAAACTGGGTCAGTGTTCAACACTGGGAGGTCACATGGGCAAAAAGAAAATCCTTGGCCATATCTGCGATGACAATTTCTGGCTAGGAGTGTGACAGGAAATACACAGGCTTGTGCATTCCTTCAGTGTGTGTTGACGTGCCACTAATCAGGGTTGTTTTCGTCTTGTGCCGTTACAATCCACGCCCGTAATCTATGAGCTATTTGAAATAGAGAGCAGTGGCAATGTAGGCGCAGACATCTCACCCGTTGGTCCCACAGGATGCATTATGTTCAGGGCCTGTACATACATATGTACCGTAGGTTACGGGGAACGTTTCAGAGCCCCACAGAGGCAATCTGAGGCTGCATCTGAATTACCTTGTGGTGCTTCTCGAACTGTGGGCCTTTCTGAGGACTCTGGAGAATAAACACTTTATCCACATGAGTATTCATACCCATGCTGGGTGTTAAAATGTAACCTGCCCGAGTTTCCATAGGAATTTTCAGCTTAACGATGTTAGTTGTAAGTGTGCAAGTAGATGTCAAGGGAGGAAGTGATATATGAATAAATTGTCAATAAGTCGTCAGTTGTCACGGTGGGAAAAGAAATATATCTGCACTACTTACCGGAAAAAACAAAAAACAAAAAAACAGAAAGTCGCCTCTGACACTAGAGGGACCGACTTGTGAAATTAAAGTATTAAGTTTTTACTTTATGCCAGCTTACGTTGCTGATTCTTTAAAAACGAGAATTTCATAAACGTTCTCAGCAGCACACAGTGGAAACTAGTCACTCACGAATGCTGAATTGTTAATACTGTTGACCTCTGAGAAGGTGGCCTTATCCCTGACAATGATAATATTAACAGTAATAAATGGGTTCTTGCTTATGCAAACTCCTTGCTGCTGCAAACGGATTTATGAATTAATATTGTTAAGAAGGTGGATTACTAGTTAGGCTGTACTGAAGACTTCTCGACGATTCTCGTATTTTTTTTACCATACGTGTCAGAGTTCTCAGTTGGCCTGCTATTGTGAGAGTCATAATTTTGTAAGTTGTACATCAATTTTTATGCTCTTTATCTTTATAATGTTTTATTTATGTGACTGTTAAATTATTTACTATTATCTTAGTTTATATGCTAAAGAATTTAGAGTGTTACATCGTGTATAGTGCATGTAAACTTTGGCATGTTTTGGATGTCTCCTAGTTGGTAACTGTTGTAACAGTTGCTCCCTCGGGAATGCAGGAGAACTTTGTGGAAGTAGTAGTGACTAGAATATAAGACACATATATAAGGATGGGGAAGAGACTAGAGCAGTTTCAGTCAGTTTTCCGTTCAGTTTGAGTGTCGTGCAGTGACAATGCAGTTAGTGAAGTTTGTATTATCTTTGGCCAATCTATCTATCTATATACCTAGACTGCTTCAAGGAAAGGGAGGTAGCCGAGACAGGGCGACACACTGCCCTTTTACTCATCCATTCAAACACATTCATTCGCATTGTATCCCCAAAGGGAAGAAGAGATAGAACCTCACCGCACCACACCGCACAAGGGTTAATTGGGTTAACTGCGCAGTGCAATCAGTGGCATCCGCAGCAGTGCCCGACAGCAGAGCTGGTTTACCTCTGCCACATCATAATAGACCCATCCCCTTACCCGCACCTGACCTGACTAGCTGATCAGACCAAATGAGGGAGAATATCCCCTCAGGGCTGCGTCATCATTTATTCATTCATAATTTCTCTCCATTTATTTCTGTCACGCACAGCCACTTTTCCTTGCTCTACAGACATCCCTCTCACATCCAGTGCTCTCTTCACACTGTCCATCAATCCTATTCGTGGTCTCCCTCTCAGCCTTACACCTCCTCTCACATCAGATCTAGTTATCTTTTTCACCAATCACTCATTATCCATTCTCTCTATATGCCCAAACCTTCACAACACCCTCTGCTCAACTCTACCAGCCATCTCCCAAACAACTTCATTTCTCCTTCGCACTTCATCATTTCACACTCGATCCATACGCGTCACTCCACACATATTCCTCAGACACCTCATCTCCATTACATTCAAACCTTTCCTCTCTGCTACACCCATATTCCATGTTTCAGCCCCATATAACGCAGTCGGTACCACAACACCCTCATACAGCCTTCCCTTTACATCCATTCTAAGCGAACGACATCTAAACACTTTTTTCATTCCTCCCAGCACCTTACCTACTTCATTCATTCTAAACTTCACTTCTGCATCTATTCTTCCATCCACAGCAACATATGACCCTAGAGATTTAAGACACTCTACCTCCTCAAGCAACTCACCATTCAAAACTATGTTCATCCTCCTACCATCTACCAACCTCGTACACTTCATCACTTTACTCTTATTCTCATTTACTTTTAATTTCCTCCTTTCACACACCCTTCCAAATTCCTCTACCAACTGTCTCAATCTCTTCTCTGAATCAGCCACCAGTGCAATATCTTCGGCAAACAGCAGCTGCTTCAGATTCCACTCTCCACCATCAACATTCACCAGACTCAGACCTCCACATAAAACTCTTGCATTCACCTCCCTTACAACACCATCCATATAAATATTAAACAACCAAGGCGACATCACACATCCCTGTCGCAGCCCCACTTTCACGGGAAACCAATCACTCACAGCATTTCCCACTCTTACACACGCTGTACTATTAACATAAAAACTTTTCACCCCTTTTAGTAACTACCATCAAGTCCATACAATCTTTAAACAGTCCACAAAGCCTCCCTATCAATTCTATCATACGCTTTCTCTAAATCCATGAATGCCCAAAACACATCCTTGCCTTTCGCTAAATACTTTTCACATACTTGTCTCACAGCGAACACCTGATCCACGCATCCCCTCCCTCTCCTAAAGCCACACTGAACATCACCAATCACTCCCTCTGTACCCTCTCTCTCATAATTAACACTCTACCATACACCTTACCTACATCACTCAACAGACTTATACCCCTAAAGCTGGTACATTCATACTTATCACTCTTACCTTTATACAACGAGACCACACAAGCACTTGTCCAGTCAACTGGCACCATACCTTTCACAAAGTGCACATTAAACAATCTTACTATCCTGTAAACAATAGTCACTCCACCACTCTTCAGGCATTCCACAGCACACCCATCCATACCTGCAGCTTTCCCTGTTTTCATCTCCTTTACTGCCTACTCCACTTCCTCCTTCGTGATCAATGAATCATTCAACTCTCCCAACACATTTAACCCTTGCACTCTTCCATCTGCCACAATCTCAGCCACCCTTTCCTCGTATACATTTAACAATCTTTCAATATACTCTGCCCATTTCTTCCTTACTGCATCCATCTCTTTTAACATCCTTCCATCCTCTGCTTTTACTCGCTCTTCCTTACCAGACTCTCCTTTTTGCACCCTTCTAACCTCCTTCCAGGACATTTTCTTGTTCTGTTGAAAATTCTCAGTCAGCCGCCTACCCCACCTCACATCTGCTGCCACTTTAGCATTACGCACAGCCCTTCTCGCCCTATTCATCTTTTCCTTATACCTCTCATATGACACCTCATCCTTCCTCTGCAGCCACACTTCATATGCACGTCTCTTCTCAGGCACAGCCTTACTTACTTCCTCGCATCACCATTCACTTCCCTTTCTTACACCACCACCCACACGTCTCGCATCACTCACCTCTTCTGCATGCCCCACCACAGCACTCTTAAACAACTGCCATTCCTCCTCCACACTGCCATTTTCCTGATCTTTCACGGTGTTCCACTCATCTTTCAATTTCTCCTGATACTCTATCATTTCCTCTCTTTTATCCAACTCACTCACTTTCAAAACCTCCATGCCACATCTAACCCTCCTAGCTTTCACCCATCTCTTACCTACTCTTAACTTTCCCTCCACCAGGTAGTGGTCAGACATACCCCCACCCTCCCCTCTCTGAACCCTCACATCCAACAATCTTCCTATTACATTCCTAGACACAACCACATAGTCCATCAATGCTTTATCCACAACCATTCCACCCTCCTGTCTCACCCATGTACACTTATAAATATCTTTCTTCTCGAACAAGGTATTTCCAATCACCATCTCTCGCTCAACACACATCCCTATCATTCGTTCCCCATTTTCATTTCTTCCAGGCACACCATGCATACCAACTACACCTTCAACTGCTACATTTCCCACTCTAGCATTCAGATATCCCATCATTATCACATTCACATTCGCTCCAAAACTCTGCAGACACTCATCAACATCATTCCAGAAAGACTCCCTCTCTTCTTCATCCCTTTCACTACCAGGCCCATATGCACTCACAAACACCCACAGCTCACGTTCAAAATTTGCTTTCACCCACATCAGTTTCGATGACACCTCCTTCCATTCAGTTACACACTGCTGTACTTCCGGACTCACAAACAAGGCCACACCTTCTCTTGCCCTTCCTCTATCAACACCTGACAATCTTCCATTCACACTTCCAAACATAGACTCACCCTTCCCTTTCATTTTCGTTTCACTCAAAGCTAACACATCCAACTTTCTTCTCACAAACATTCTCCCGATCTCCTCCCTTTTAGCCTCAATCGTACTACATCCACGCACATTCATAGACCCAATCTATGGTACTTGCGAAAATAGTGGTGTTGTTGGCAAGCATTAAGTGTAACTGCAGTTAGTAAAGTTTGTATTATCTCCGATACTTGTGAAAGTAGTGAAGTGTTGCTGGCAAGCATTAAGTGTAACTGCAGTTAGTAAAGTTCGTATTACCTTCAGTACTTGTGAAAAACAGTGAAGTTGGCAAGCATTAAATGTAATTAATTGGGATATAAAGACAATGAACTTAAGAATCCAGGTTTATTTTCAACGCCTGTACTGCTGTGTTGTTGTACACTGAAAGGCTGCCTCTAGGAAGAATAACTCACTGTACTACTGCTGTCGGAGCCTTTTGCAGTGTGGGATGGGGACATAACAATACGAAAGAACTGGCTTAACTACCAGTCGTGATTAATATAAGAATTTTGTGCAAACTGGGAGAAAACAGACTATAGATCAATTTAGTAAAATGAAAAACGATTCTTACATTTAATTATCCTCAAAGAAAGGAACTCTAATTTATTAATGGCAAACAAAATGAATTCTTACGTTACAAGATAACTTAAACGACTAATCACTCACTCACTCACGCAGTCAATCTGGCTAATACTCTTAAGCCTAGAAATCACAGAAAGAAAATACTGATCAGTGGAGAGAATGGAGACACGGATATGAAATGACTAGGTGACCGTTGCCCAGTGGGCACTGCACTACACACAGCATGTGACGTCCACTGATTGCCGATAACCAATTCGGTGGGGCGATGCAGGGGTCGTAGAAGTGTTAGAGACTGGGTGATAAGCCGCTGTGACGGAATGTTTACTGCACTGCACTGGTCTCAACGTCCTTTTCCCATGAATAGTAAGTGATGCTGTTCCTTCTGGTTCTTCTGGCTGCCATGCCTTTCATTCTGATCCTGTTCCAGGCCAAGGTCATCATGGAGGTGCTGCTTCCTTCACCAGGATATACCATACAGTCATCTGGACATCTCCACTCCCCGTCAGGTTGTTGCTGTCCGGATGTTTTTATGTCGGCAGTATACAGTTTGCAGTCTTTATCTTCCTCCTAGAGCTAATGTTGAAAGGGCGGATGTGGAACGTTGCATTCTTGATCATCCTTCTCCCTTTCTGTTACTGGGAGATATGACTGGTCACCATTCACTATGGGGAAAAAATGAGGCCAACTCTCGGGGTGTTTAGTGGAAGATGAGGAATTGGGCATTTTCAACTCCGATAAAAATGAATTATTTCCAGAGCCAGACTGGAACTTTTACTACCATTGACTTGTCCTTATGCTCAGCTGATGCTCTTCTAGATTTTATCTGGGATGTGTTGCTAGAACTGTATGGCAGCAACCATTTTCTGATACTCTTAAATGTTAGTGCAGGTGGACCTCAGCCTCGTCTTCCTCACTGGTTTCTGGATAAGGCTGACTGGCCACGTTTCAGGGAATTAAGCTCCATTTCCCTTTCTGTCAATGAGTTTGGCTATTTTACTGAGGTGGTGTCATATTTCACTGACGTGTTGCACTCAGCAGCCTTAATATCTACTCCAAGAACGAGGGGTCAGTTTCCTAAACGTCTGGTTTCTTGGATTGCAGTTTGGCAGTAAGAGCCAAACAAGTAACCTTCTGTCAACTTTGTCGTCGTCTCCATGGGGATCCACAGTACTTGGTTGCATATCAGAGGGCACGAGCTCATATGAAGCACGATTTAAAGGAGGACAGACATTCGTCCTGGAAGGGATATGTTTTCCTCAATCAGTTCAAGGATTCGCCTACTCAGGTGTGGAACCAGATAAGGAAAATACAAGGAAAATTTACTGTTCCCTCTCCTCCTGTTTTAGCTGCAGCAGGTGGAACTGGCTGATCTTTTCACTGTTGTAGAGTTGTTTGCTGATCATTTTGTCAGTGTGTCACAGAAGGATGCAGATCCATCTTCGGCTTGCCATCGTCAGCACCTACAGTCTTGTGGTCTCAGTTTTGACTCTTCTGGGGGAAAGTCTTATAATGTTCCCTTTTCTATATCTGAACTCCAGGCAGTTCCGTCACAGTGCCATGATTCCTCTCCTGGTTTTGTTGATAGTCCTTATGCCTTTTTATGTCAGGACTCCATATTATAATTACAAATCATGAGAGATAGATAGATAAATAGACAGAGCTCCAAGCAAGCCTGGGAAAGGGAAATGATCTTGCAAGTTAACTGAGGAAATATTGACAATACACAGGAAGTAGCAAGTCAGGGGATGATGTAGCTAGTGTGTCAGCAAGATAGCATATGAACAAAGCCTAGTGACATACACACATACTCACACACAGGTTTCTAGAACTTTCCAACCACAGTGTAACACACATGACACGACCCTTCTACACCAGAATTTAGGAAGCAGAGCTGAGAAGGAGACAGGCCATAGAACCGGCAGGTAGTAGGGAGAACGAGCCTAGCAACATGGGCGAGAGGGAAGAGAGAGAGAGAGCTAGACAAGGAGGTAGCTCGAGGAACTCTACTTATACTTCACTCGTGTGTGAGACTTTGTTAATATTTCCAAGACAAATAAAAATAGTCCCATACTATTCTTTACTTCTCCTGTCATAACATGACAAATGGGAACGAAGATTATCTACTTACAAAGCTATTCACGTATAACAACCGCTCGTCCTTGAGTCTAATATATATATAACTGAACTACAAAACATCACTACAAGAAGCTACAAAGTTATTTATGACGTTTGTGCCAACAGCATCTGGTGTTCCCAGGCGGTCACCTATCCAAGTACTAACCAGACCCAACGTTGCTTAACTTCGCTGATCGGACGAGAAGCGGTGCTCTCAACGTGGTATGGCCGTTGGCACAAATGTCATAAATAACTTTGTAGCTTCTTGTAGTGATGTTTTGTAGTTCAGTTATATATATATATATTAGACTCAAGGACGAGCGGTTGTTATACATGAGTTGCTTTGTAAGTAGATAATCTTCTTTCCCATTTGTCATACAATGACAGGAGAAGTAAAGAATAGTATGGGACTTTTTATTTGTCTTGGAAATATTAACAAAGTCTCACACACATGAGTGAAGTATAAGTAGAGTTCCTCGAGCTACCTCCTTGTCTAGCTCTCTCTCTCTCTCTCTCTTCCCTCTCGCCCGTGTTGCTAGGCTCGTTCTCCCTACTACCTGCCGGTTCTATGGCCTGTCTCCTTCTCAGCTCTGCTTCCTAAATTCTGGTGTAGCAGGGGTCGTGTCATGTGTGTTACACCGTGGCTGGAAAGTTCTAGAAACCTGTGTGTGAGTATGTGTGTATGTCACTAGGCTTTGTTCGTATGCTATCTCGCTGACACACTACCTACATCATCTCCTGACTTGCTACTTCCTGTGTATTGTCAACATTTCCTCAGTTAACTTGCAAGATCATTTCCCTTTCCCAGGCTTGCTTGGAGCTCTGTCTATTTATCTATTTATCTATCTATCTATCATGATTTGTAATTATAATATGGAGTCCTGACATTGCTCGGCCGCGCCGCTGAAGGTCCTCTGACAGCAATCATCATTGACATATGCTAATCTATTAGTACATAATATTGATTATAATATTGTACACATACAATATTCATAGTAAATTGCAATGATCCAGTAATATTACATTTTAAACAAGTTGTACTCTTATTTGAATAAATGCAATGGTTGTTGTATGACATTTTGTAAGATGTGTATGTAGAACAGACATACGCATATAATTGTGCAATGGTAATACTGTTAGGTTATACATTACATATTGAGTTATCCCTTTAGAAATGTCCAATATTTCACCTAACTTGAATGATGATACTGGTAATACAGAATTGTGGTATAATTGTATGACTTATAATATTGTAGTAACATTGTGGTAATACATAATTGTAACATTGTGAATTGTTACATAATTATATTGTAATTGTTACATTGTAGTAACATTGTAGCAATACATAATTGTAACATTTTATGAATTGTTACATAATATTGTGGTAATGCATAATTGTGTTGGCCTTATAATTGTAGTTACATTTTGTTAATGCAACTGTTACATAATTGTTACATATTGTTTTAGTTACATAATTGTAGTTAAAGTTACATAAAAGTTACATCTTGTTAATGCAACTGTTACATAATTGTTACATATTGTTTTAGTTACATAAAGTTACATCTTGTTAATCCAATTGTTACATAAATGTTACATATTGTTTGTAGTTACATAATTGTAAAGTTACATAAAAGTTACATCTTATTCATGCAACTGTTACATAATTGTTACATATTGTTTGTAGTTACATAATTGTAGTTAAAGTTACATAAAAATTACATCTTGTTAATGCAACTGTTACATAATTGTTACATATTGTTTTAGTTACATAATTGTAGTTAAAGTTACATAACGTTACATGTTGTTAATCCAACTGTTACATAATTGTTACATATTGTTTGTAGTTACATAATTGTAAAGTTACATAAAAGTTACATCTTATTCATGCAACTGTTACATAATGGTTACATATTGTTTGTAGTTACATAATTGTAGTTAAAGTTACATAAAAGTTACATCTTGTTAATGCAACTGTTACATAATTGTTACATATTGTTTGTAGTTACATAATTGTAATAACTGCAGTCCTGACATCGAATCCGGTCATGCTGCGGTCGATGATATGATGTGCCATGCCACTAGCTTGTGGAGACAACAATTTGCTTTTTTGTTTGTAGTTTATGTGGTATTTTTTCATTTGTAGTAACACTTACACTTATTTTCATTTGTTTGTTATGTGATTTTACTGTATTTTTATTTTATTTTTTTTGATTTTCTATAGTTTGTTTATCTTCGTTTGTCTACGCTTTTTCTGTGTTGTTCATGGTTGCATAATTGCTGGTTAAATCCCTTGGGACCCTTTTTTTAAGATTTGGTTTATATTGCACAGATATTACTGAAAATGATAATATATAGTCCCATATTTTGTTATTTTATATAAAAAATATATATACATTATATACAGTATTAACTATATACACCGACTTGTTCTTCACTTGTACCTATCGTGGGCAATGTATGTGTCAGCACTGTGTGGAAATCATTGTCTTCACGATTGTGTTGAAGATGTTCATTCTTGCTAACGTCATTTGTGTTGGCCATTTTTTTTTCTTTTCTGGTTTTCCTTGTAATTTAATTTATCTGTTTCCACTAGGTAGCTTTAATTAATCAATGTTTAATACAGTTCTTTTATTCGCTCACTGAGTAACTGTGATGGTATATTTTCTTTATTACTTTGTGGATGTAATAATGTATAGCTGTATGTATGCAACATGTATTTTATGTAGGTATAAATGGTAACACTTGTTGGTAGTAAATAAATGCTATAATAAATGAATGAATATATACAGTGTAAAATATTTATTGTTGGTGCAAGTATTTCGTGATTGAATTATGAAGATAATTGAAGTAGGTATATGTATTTAAGTTGTAACTATACAGCACGTTTTATATGTTTGTGCAGAAGTTTTTTGTCTCTCACTGTGTATTGTATAAATGAAGTAACTATGTAACTCACTAATTTTTACCGTGGTGGAAATGGTGTGAGTGGTGTTGCTCATGGTGATAGCGTTGTTCTTCACGGGTTGATTGACGTGTTGTGGGGTGTCAGACACACGTTGATACGTATGGTGACGTCGACTTCTCACACTGGTAGCTGTGGTGAGTAAATGAGTAGCGATGAGTAACTTGAGTAAAGATGAGTGAGTAAGATGAGTTGTGAATATGGGCTTGGTATTTGCTTCGTCGTCTTTACCTCTTGACTCCTGCGTCAGCGGTGGAGGTTGGGTGATGGTAGGAGAGAAAGGAGGGTGAGGTCTGGTGGTTGTGACTTGTGAGTCGTATCTCACTCTTCGTTTGTTTGTTTTGTTTTTTCTTTCTTGATGTATTCTCGGTCCTTTTTTCTTGTGATTTACTCGTTGTGGGATGAAGACTGCCGCTACTTGTAGGAGCGTGTAGAAGATTATACAAACGCATCATAGAGTTGTTACCTGTAATTGACTGTAGATGGTTGTAGTTCATTGGTTCGTCGTAGAAATTGCAAGATTGTTTGGCAAGGCATCCTGTGACCTCTTCACCTCTACATCAGCATGATGATCGGGGAGATGGAGGGGACTGGTTGGAGAGAATACTGTCAGGAGCTGGTTGTGAGTTGTTGGTTGTGGGAGGTATTTTTTGTTTTCAATCTTGATATTTTGTAGGAATTCACTGTTGATTCGTAGACGAGATTCGTATAAGTTCGCGGCCAACCAAATGTCATAAAAGACTTTGTATAAACTTGTAAAGAAGTTTTGTTGTTTATTTATATATATATTGAACTTGTGGACGATATTACTCAGGAAATTCCATGGCCTGGTGCTTGTGGTGGTTAACAGCTGTCACAGGCAAACCTCAGCATAGAACGTCGAATTTCGAACTCAATACTGTGGAAATAAATGAGTATGAGTAGGAGCTATGTGAATAATGAGTAATGAGTAGTGGGTGAGAAGTGCCTGGTGTCAGTCACACGTTGCTTGGCGTGGCCCTAAGTCAGCAAACTCGCGTTGTGATGTCATCTCAGCTCGTTCTCCCTACAAAGTTATTTATGACATTTACACCACCTGTCTGATTAGCCCCTATTGTTTTTGCTTTGATTATTTGATTAGATCTGGTGTTCTGTGGAGTTTCTGGCTTGTTGGGATGTTGCTGCAGTTATCCCCATCGCCAAACTAGGTAAGGACCACCTACAGACGACGAATTATTGGCCTTTTTCTCTGATTTCTTGTAGATGGTCAGTGTAGGCTTGTGTGGTTTTTGCGGAATGGTGACTTCTTATCCCCTAATCAGTATGGTTTTCGAAAAATATGATCTACCTCTGATGCACTACTGTCCTTGAAATCCTCTGTCTTTGAAGCTTTCTCCACTAACCAACACCAGGTCTTCAATCTGGAGAAAGCATATGATACTGCCTGGCATCATGGCATTTTCTTCCTCTTCATGAGTTTGGTCTTCATTGGCCTGGGCTATTTTCATTCAGCATTTTTTATCTAATCATTTTTTAAGGGTCCGAGTGGGAGGAGCGTTTTCTAATGCTTGTGCATTAGAAGTTAGAGCACCACGGGGGAGTATCCCTAGTGTTACTCTCTTTGCTGTGGCCATCAACAGCGTAACCAGTATGCTTCCTGATGGTGTATGAAGCTTACTATATGTCGATGACCTCCCAATTTCATGCACTGCATCTAGAATGTCTCTGATAGAGAGGAAATTGCAGCTGGCTCTTAATAGAATTTCTGAGTGGGCTGAGTCTCAAAGCTTCCGTTTTCCTTTAACAAAGACAGTCGCTATCCATTTTTGTCATTTCCGAGGGGCTCACCCAGACTCTGACTTGTATCTATGGTCGGTGAATATCCTGTGTGGAAGAGACACGGTTTCTGGGTCTTCTATTTGATAGATGACTAACCTGGGTTCCTCATATTCATCTGTTAAGGCAGCTTGTCTTAAAGCTTTGAGTCTGTTAAGGGATTTAGTTCATATCTCTTGAGGTGCTCACCAACAGACCCTCCTCCTCTTGCATAGGTCTCTTATTCTTCTTACACTTGAATATTGGTGTGAGGTCTGCCCCTCTGCAACAGATGCCCACCTCCAGTAATTAAATTCTGTGCATCATACTGGTAAACGTGTGGCAACCGGGGCATTCAGGTCATCCCCGATTTCAAGTTTGTTGGTGGATGCTGGTGTGCTTCCCTAGATTTGTGACACCATTTGTTGCTGATGAGGTGTTGGTATCATCTTCACCACATTCCAGACTCGATTTCTTGTGTTATCGTCTCCCCGGATTCCCGATCTTCTGTTTATGACACCGGTCCTAGTTTCCTGAAGCCCTTTGGGTACAGGGTCCAGTTTGTTATGTTAGCGTTCTCTGTTCTGAGACTGGCAGTTTGTCCACATCGGATCCCAAGGGTGGGTTTTGGGCTGTTCCCTCGTGTGACGTTTTGTAGGTCCGTTGTTGGTAAAAAGGGCTGACTTCCCTCTCAGGTGTCCATCTCTCCGTTTTTAGACCATGCCTCCACTCATGAGGGTTTTGTCCCCGTCTATATTGATGAGTTCAAGACTGATACTGGACTAGGCTTTGGTGTTGTCTTCCCTTCCTTTAGTAGAGGCGGTAGCCTTCCTGGTATTACTGCAATGTATACGGTGGAACTGACTGTGATTTTGATGCTCTCAAAATAATTTTTACTCTCCCCCAACCTGTTTTGGTGATTTTTAATGGCTCCCCTAGTGCTCTTTCTGCACTGGAGTCGTTTAATGCATCTCATCCATTGGTTTTATGGATTTCAGCGTGACTTTTTCTTCCGGCCGTTGTGACCGTCATGTAGACTTCTGTTGGGTTCCTGCACATGTTAATGTGGTGGGCAATGAGAGGGCAGATACACTAGCTAAAGCTGCATCTTCTCAACAGACCCCAACTGACTACCCTCTTTCAGCATCTGATGTTACACCATACTTGCGGTACGTGATTCGTAAGTGTTGGTAGAGACACTGGGATGGTGTTGCTCATAATAAGTTAAAAATCTTTCAGAGAGTGGTTGTGCCAAGGGTTCTTCCCTCCATGCCTCAATGACTGGAGGTGGCTCTTGCCAGGCTTCGCATTGGGCACTCTCGGCTTACACATGGGTTCCTGATGAGTGGTAGAACTCAACCGTACTGTGATGATTGCCTTGTTCCCCTTACTGTCCGTCACTTGCTGGTCAAGTGTCAAAGTCTGGGGGACCTATGTCAGATTTTCCTCTGCAGGCACAAGGGGGCAGATGGTGCCTACTGTCTGTCCTCGATGCTTGGTGAAGCCTCCGGCGATTTTACTGATGTTTTTAATTTTCTTCAGGAGGCGGGCCTCCTTCCACTTTTAGAAGTAATTGATATTTTATACTTTTGTTATTTTCAGTGTTTTATTCCTACTAACGGGTATTAACTATATTTTGAATATGCACTTTTTATTTGTGGCGTCTTTTACCTTGTTGTCAGGCGGCATATGACCCTGGCAGTTGTGCCGCCAAATTTTAATTATAATCAATCAGTCAATTAATCTTTTGCCATGGCAGCACTAAACACAGTAACTAATGTTCTCAAACCAGCCACAAAGAAATTCATGATCATCGGAAGTAGGTGGAGTTTATCTTTAGCAGCTAGAGTGGCAGGGCACAGGGACGATAAATACACAAAAAAATATCACTCAGTAATGCACCAAGGGTGTGCATTAAAAAAAAAAAAAAATCACCAGCGAAACAATAACAAATGTTTTGAGAACAATCCCGTTCGGAACATTGTCAGGACGGTTGGCTGAATGAATATTTCCGTTTTTTTTTTTTTCAATAATGTATCGTGAGTTTCCATAATAATACAGCGTCATGAATTTCTATAAAAACACAATGTGGCGAATTTATGACAGACCCCACTATTCACCTTTCCATTCGTTTCCAGCAGCAGCCATCTCAGCATACTTCAACAAAAAAGGGATGAGGCTATGGCACACTTAATTTCTGACTTTGTTCATATCTTTGATTGGGGTAAAGTAATCTCGTTGTTTTTAATGCATCGAAAACTCAGTTCTTACGTCTATCAACTCAACTCCTTTCACAGGTGTAACCTCTAATTTTTTTATAATAGTCACCTTAATCCTGAATCATCCTAAAATATACCTGGAGTTTCATTCCCTCGGGATTTATCTTGGAATGAATGCATTACCTCTCTTGTAAAATCTGCTTTTACGATAATAGGTGTGTTAAGTCGAGTCTGTGCTTTCTTTATCCCTGCACAGTTGTTGACTTTATTCACGGGTTTTATTCGTCCCTGTGTAAAGTAACTCTCATGTTTGGGGAGGCTTCCCACATACAGCTGTTCTCAACAATGTGGAATCAAAGGTTTTTCGTCGTATTAACTCTCCTCTTACTGGCTCGCTTCAACATCTCTTCGCAGCACTGTTGCATCTTTATCTCTTTTCTATCGCTACTTCAATGGTCACTGCTCCTCTGAACTGTCTGCTTGCATTCCTTCACCACTACGATGGGCACATAACACCCGTCTAGCAACAAACTCTTATCCCTTTTCTGTCCAACTCTCCAATGCAAGAGTTAACTGTTACTCGCAGTCCTTCATATTTGCAACAGGTCAACACTGGAATTTTCTTCCTCTGTCTGTATTTCCTACTGTCTATGATCTCCAGTCTTTCAAACGCACTATGTCCAGGTATCTCGAAATGTGTGGAACTTTTATTTGGCTCTCTGTTATCTTGTTTTTGTTTTTTCTTGGAAGAACAATTTGTGGGCTCATTGCCTTTGGTTCCTTCTTCTTTGCATACAAAAATTAATAATAATATCAACAATACCAATAAGAACTCCACAGAATATGGAGTTCTTCATAATACGTTTAGGGTTATTTCGAGGGAACAGTTATTTCACGTCAGAGGCGAACTGGTGAATAAATAAAGGAATGGCTTCATATTCAACAAGCCTTTGGAAGGAAGAAGAGACGGAGGAAATACATTAGCTTTCCACAGTCTTCCCTAATAATAATAATAATAATAATAATAATAATAATAATAATAATAATAAATAATAATAGTAGTAGTAGTAGTAGTAGTAGTAGTAGCAATGCTACAACTGACATGATCAAGGAAATCACTCGCCTAATAGCCAATTACAATAATAACTCACCCATTGCCTCATTCTCTCTTAAGGTTCTTGCACTGATACCACATATCTTCCTCAACAAGATTCGTCCAAGAACAAGCATTGGGGAAAATACTGAGGCTATCCAAAGGCTGGTTGAAACATGGAAAAAGAGGTGAAATCGACAACCTACTTCAGGAAGCCAGGGCCTTGCAGATGAGAATAAACAACCGAGGCAGAAGAAATCACAAGACCAACGATGTGGCAAGGATTTTTGGCAGCAATATGATACAAGGGAAGGTCTCGATGACGACAAGATCCCTGTCAGCTGAATCACCAAACGGAGTACTTGACATGACAGAGAAAACAATGCAACAACTAAAAGAGAAACAACCGATTGCACGACAAGCAAGTGCCCAAGTGAAGCTTGAGGGGAGCTACACTCCACTCAATCCCATCATATATGACAGGATAACTGGAGATATGGTGTGGTGGAAGGCAATACATACACACGGAGGGGCAGGACCGTCAGGTCTGGATGCAAAATCTTGGCTAGTAATCCTCAATTACATCAAGTTTAGGGAGGCAGCAACAGACCTTGTATAACACCATTGCCTCACTGGCGAGGAAGCTGGCTTCAAGTTAATGCAACAACATCGAAGCACTGACGGCTTGCAGACTAATCCCCTTTGATAAGAATCCTGGAAGTAGGCCCATCGGGGTGGGTTAAGTCTGAAGACAGATTATAAGTAAATGCATCATGGAGGTGGTGAAAAATGATGTGAAGCAGGCGGTTGGCAACCTCCAAGTGTGTGCAGGCCAGCAGGCAGGAGGTGAGGCAGCAGTACACTCCATGACGAAAATATATGAGGAAGAGGACTGTCAGGCAGTATTATTAGTTGATGCCTCAACTGCATTTAATTCCATCAACCGGGAGGCAATGCTGCACAACATCAAGGTGAAATGCCCAGTATTTGGCCAATATGTGGAAAACACCGACAAAGAACCAGCAGACCTCTACATGGTGAGTAAGACAGCTGTTTACTATGTCGGTGTATTCTATTCCACAGATGGAGCTACCCAGCGGGACCCCATTGCCATGGCTCTGTATGCCCTGGCTATGACAGTGCTGCAACAACAGATCAGATACGAGGCCACCAACGTAAAGCAGGTAGCCTATGCAGATGATCTCACAGGTGCTGGCAAGATGAAGGATGTGAGGAAATGGTGGGACCTTGTAACATCCCATGGTCCTGAAATAGGTTATTGCCCTAATGCAAGTAAGTCCATCTTGATCGTGAAACAAGCTTACTATCAAGATGCACAGGAGGCCTTTAGAGGCACAAACGTGATAGTGACTAAGGAAGGTCAGAGGCATCTAGATGCTGTGATTGGAACTAAGGAATTCAAAGAGCAAAATGTGAGTGATAAGGTTAAGACATGGATAAAAGAAATTCATGTATTATTCAGCCACGCAAAAACAGAACCCCATGCAGCATACTGTACCGTGCATTTACGTATGGTGTAAAGCACAAGTGGACCTTCGTGATGAGGACTATACCAGACATCGAGTTGCTGCAACAACCACTGGAGGATGCTATCAGGGATTCATTCCTCCCATCACTGACCAATGGCCACATTCCCAAACCAGAAGAGAGGGACCTTCTAGCACTACCACACAGGATGGGAGGCCTTGACATTATAAATCCAGTAGCCGTGGCAAGCTACGAACATAGAAATTCACTCAGGCTCACCAAATCCTTGTCACGGAAGATTTACGCCCAGGTTGAGACGAGTGAAATCGACCACCAGAGGCAGAAAGACATAAAGACACAGGTAAGTAAGAAGAGACAAGCAAGACAAATGGACCAGCTGCAGCACATAGCCGAACATCTAACACCAGACCAGTGCAGAAGAGTTGAAATTGCACAAGAGGTTGGCGCTTCGAAGTGGCTGACAACTCTGCCTCATAAGGCAAAAGGCTTCCACTTCAACAAACAAGAAAATATTGACACCATAGCCTTGAGATAAGGGTGGCCAATAGTGAACCTACCTCAACACTGTGCCTGTGGCACTGCTTTTGATGCAATCCATGCAATGGTTTGCAAGAAGGGAGGCTTTGTTTACATCAGACACGATGAAGTACGCGACCTCACTGATATAATGCTGCAGGAAATATGCCATGATGTTACGACTGAGCCAGCTCCACTACCCCTAGATGGCGAGCACTTCACCCACAGAACAGCAAACATCAAATGATGCAAGAGTGGATGTCAGTGCTCGAGGTTTCTGGACATGCGGGCAGTGGGCGTTCTTCAACATCAGGATATTTGATCCCATGGCAGCTTGTCATCGTGAATTGTCTCTCGAAGCTGCACACGCAAGGAATGAACAAGAAAAAGACAGAAACTATCAAGAAAGGATCCAACATGTGGACCACGGTTGATTCACTCCCCTTGTGTTCACAGCATCAGGTGGGATCTGTCCAGAGGCGGGGAGATTCTACTCGAAACTGGCAGAGGTCCTTTCTGAGAAGAAGCATCAACTGCAGACTTCTATTATGGCCTAGAAGAGATGAGTGTCATTCTCCCTCGTGAATTCTGCACTCCTATGTCTCAGGGGCACAAGATCATCAGCTCCCAGGCCTGTCTCTCTGGCGGGTATGGATTACGAAGCTACTGTGGTTAAGAGTCGCATAGACCAGCGATTCCAGTAGATTAATGTCTTTATTAGCACAGTAATATTAATAAATATGAAATAAAGTAATAAAAGTAGTTTAGTAGATGGTTGGTAACCACAGCCATTGGCGTGCTAGGGGCCAATGGACTGTAATATGAGAGTTAATGTTAACCTTCACCTTACAACTCCAAATGGTGAACTGTATTAGGAAGGTTGGTTTTGATCTTCACAATATAATTCCCCAACGGATGGAGGTGATTTTAAAAGTAGTAGTTCAATAGTGATGGTAGTACCGTAGTAGTAGTAGTAGTAGTAGTAATAGTTGCTGTTGTTGTTGTTGTTATTGTTGCTATTGTTGTTGTTGTTGCTGCTGTTGTTGCAGTAGCAACAGTAGTCTCATAATTACTTTGTAACTTCTTGTAGGGAAGTTTTGTAGATCAGTTATACATATATTAGACTCGTGGACGAGCGGTTGTTATACGTGAGTAGTTTTGTAAGTAGATAATCTTCGTTCCCATTTGTCATGCAATGACAGGAGAGGTAAAGATGAGTATAGGACTATTTTTATTTGTCTTGGAAATATTAACAAAGTCTCTCACACACGAGTGAAGTATAGAGTCCCGCGAGCTAACCTCCCTGTCTCGCTCTCTCTCTCTTTTCTCTCTCTTCCATCCTCTCGCCCATGTTGCTAGGCTCCTTCTCCCTACTACCTGTCGGCTCTATAGCTAACCTGTTCTGAGCTCTGCTTCCTAAATTCTGGTGTAGCAGGGGTCGTGTCACGTGTGTTACACTGTTGTTGGAATGTTCTAGAAACCTGTGTGTGAGTATGTGTGTATGTGTGTGTATGGTCACTAGGCGCTGTCGTGTGCCTATAAAGCATTTCTTGAGTTAGAGTGTGTAAACATGTTTAGCATTGCTCGATTCTCGCAGACACAATACCTTCTCATCATCTGACTTGCTGCTTCTATCTGTCTATCTATTTATTTATCTATCTATCTATTATGATTTGTAATTATAATATGGAGTCCTGACAGTAGTAGTAGTAGTAGTAGTAGTAGTAGTAGTAGTAGTAGCAGCAGTAATAGTAGTAGTAGTAGTAGTAGTAGTAGTATCAGTAGCAGTGGTAGTAGTAGTTAGCTACGGAGTCAGAAGTATGACCAAATTATTTTCTTATTCAGTGCGCCAAATGCTATCGCATCTTCGATGCAATGAAATGTCAGTGTCACACCAACACCACCAATATCAACAACAACACCAACAACAACACCAACAACAATAACAACAACAACAATAACAACAACAACAATAATAATAATAACGATAATAATAATAATAATAATAATAATAATAATAATAATAATAAAAATAAAATTTGAGTAACGATTACCATATTCATTACTCAGAGTGCCAAACATCACCGCACTTTCGTTGTGGTGAAGTATCATTGTGTGCAGACGAGACTAATTACCAAGTGGACCAGTGACCTGTTCTTCCTCTACGTCAAGGAAGCACATGAACATAAGTCCCACCAGGAGAGTGAGAGAACAGAGGGAAAGGCGCTGGAGAAGAAGGACGTTGGTCATGTGAGGCGTGAGTACTGAGAAAGGCGATTTCACCTTCGTTATTTTACTCAGTACAAGTCAGAACACTCGGGAAGACGTTGTCACTAAAGGCCAAGCAGTAATGAAACAAAGTAATATACTCGTACACTGACAGGTACATAGTTCTCGGAAAGTAACATTCATGCTCTCCTTTTCTTTCACTGATCTACTTGGTGAACAAGCCTACGTCTTTTCTATCATTAATGAACTAAAGCAGCTTGTACAGCACGCTACCCATATCCCTGACTGCCTTGGAGAGAGTTCCAACATACCTGACCTCTTCCTTTCCAGTAATCCTTTTGCATATAGTTAATCTTTTCTCTCCACTGGGCTTCTCTGATCACAGCCCTTTTACCTTAGCCTGCCCTATCGCTCCAGTAAGACTTGTGTACCTCCTCCCCCCCAAGTCGAGGCACCTGTGGCACTTTGAGCTGCTGAATTGGAGGCCCTCAAGCAGTACTTCTTTGATTTTCCAGGTAATAATTATTACTTTCATTGTGGAGAGCCGTCTGAGTGTGCCTCACGCATTATGGAGGTTATTCTCTCGGGCATGGAAGCATAATTTCCTATCTCTTGTCCAGTAACCAACGAAAAAAAAAAAAATGGTTTAATCACGCTTGGTCTAATACTGTCCAGCTCACAAAAGGTACTGGAACCAACCCACCCCTAAATCTCATCCCTTTTATGTCTCTACCTGGAACCGTGCTAAGACTGTTCTTTGCCATACGAAAGATAGTTTCATTCGTACAAAATGCCTTGAACTCTCCTGCGTAGACTCTTCCTAACGCTTCTAGCACTTTGCCAAAATCCTCTCTAACATCTTATTTCATCATCCGTCCCTCCTCGTATCTGCACTGATGGATCTGTAGCTGTTTCTTTTACTGAAAAATTTTAACTCTTTACTTAAATTTTCAACTCGATTTCCACCTTATACGATTCCGATGCTGTTCCTCCATCACTCGCCCCTCTGACTTCCTCATTGCTGATAATAAGATTTCTTCATCTTCTGCACTTTTTGCCTTCAATGTCATTAATACTAACAAGGCATATGGGCATGTTGGGGTCCCGTTTGTTGGCTTTGAGAACTGTGTTTCCGTGCTGACACCCTGCCTAGGTAAACTTTTTCGCCCTTGTCTGCCAACTTGTCCCTTTCCTTCTTGCTGGAACTTTGCTTTCATTCAGCCTGTCCCAAAGACAGGTGACTATTCCCACCCCTTTAACTCTTGTCCACCTACTCAATATCTGTGTTTTAAAAGTTTTTCAATCCATTCTTAAAAAAAAAAAAAAAAAACCTATCATAACCTTTCTGATCGCCTGTACGGGGTCCGCCAGGGACACTCCACTGTCGAGCTTCTCACTTTCCTTTCAGACTCCCAGTTATCCTCCTTTCGGGACTCTGGCGAAGCATTGCCATTGCACGTGATATCTTTAAGGCATTCAATTGTGCCTGGCGTAAATCTTTAATTTCCAAATTGCCCTCTTATGGTTTCTATAGTTCTGTCTGTCCCTTCATTTCTAGTTCCCATTTTGGCCGTTCTATAGCTGCTGCTGTAGACAGACACCGTTCTTCTCCTGGAGCCATCAAGAGTTGCGTTCCTCAGGGATCTGTCATATCACCAACACTCTTCCTTCTATTCATTAATAACTTTCTAAGCTCTAGATCTAACCTTATTCAATCATACGCTGATGAATCTAACGTACACCATTCCATTTGATTATTGCAGCATCCATCTCCACAGTTACTTCCAGAAACAAGGGATGAAGTTATGGCACTTAAAGTCTGACTTGGCTCATATCTCTGATTAAGGCAAAAGAAATCTTATTGTTTTTAATGCATCAAGAAATCAGTTCTTACATCTTGTGACCCATCAAAATCTTCTGCAAAAATATCCTATATTATGTTTACAATATCCAACTCCACCTTCTTTATACATACTTGATCTTTCATTCTTTCGATATATATATATATATATATATATATATATATATATATATATATATATATATATATATATATATATATATTTGATGGTTCATATTACTTTTCTTGCGTGTTAAGGTGACTGTACCTTCTTTATCCCTGCACAGTTGTTAACTTTATACAAGGGTTTTAATATATATATATATATATATATATATATATATATATATATATATATATATATATATATATATATATATATATATATTTGATGGTTCATATTACTTTTCTTGCGTGTTAAGGTGACTGTGCCTTCTTTATCCCTGCACAGTTGTTGACTTTATACAGGGGTTTTATTCATCCCTTTGTTAATTACAACTTTCGTGTGTGGGAAGGTTCCCCACATAAAGGTCGTCTCAACAAGGTGGAGTCATAGGCTTTTCGTTTCATTACCTCTCCTCCTCTTTCTGATTCCCTTCAACCTTTGTTTGTTTGACACATTGTTGCATTTTTATCTGTTCTCTATCGCTACTTCAGTGATCGCTGCTCCACTGACCTGTCTGCTTGCATCCCTCCGGTACTACGGCGGATGCGGAATGTCCGCCTAGCAGCAAATTATCTAGTACAAGAGTTAACCGTTACTCCCAAGCCTTCATGTATGTATTACAGAAAGCGTGGAACTGCCTTTCTCTATCTGTTTTTCCTACTTCCTGTGACCTCCAGTCTCTAACGTAGTGTATCCAGGCAACTCGAAATAACCGGTTTTTGAAACTGGCTATTTTTATTTCTTGAAGGAAACAATCTTGCAGGCTTGTTGCATTTGGTTCCTTCTTCCGTGCATTAAAAAAAAAATACCTGGTGTTATCTTAAGTGTTTGAGGGACGACTTAGACTGTGGATGCGGCAGTAGGTTTGAGAATCCAATATGTTATGATATCGCTGAGAGAGCCGTCCCCTCAACACACGAGAAAATTTCCAGCAATGTCTAGGAAACTGAGAGAAAATAAAAAAATATGCAGTGTTTTCAACGAAGATTGTCTCTTTCCTGAGGTGTGATGGTATGTTATGTGAACTTTAGTTGCTACGTCTGTCGTGTGATCGTTAACTGCACCTCCCTTTTTGTGATCTTAATTTTCACCTTCCGCCCTGTGACCTTTAATTGAACCTTCCGTCCTGTGATCTTTAATTGCACCTTCTGCCATGTGATATTTAATTGCACCTTCTGTCACACGATCTGTAATTGCACCTTCTGTCATGTGATCTTTCATTGCACCTTCTATCAGGCACAATGAAACATCACATAACACATCATGACACCTCAGTATATAATCAAATTTTCTTTGAAAACACGGACAGAATGAGACAATACACTGGACACCTTAAACTCCTAAATACTGAAGCGTTTTTAATACAAGGACACACACCCACATAAACAACCAAACCACCGGACAATACAGAACCCTCAGAACAAGACCCCAAACGTACCACAGAAAACAGGCAACAGAAAGTCACCATGTTCACACACATACACACCTAACCACACGAGTCAACGCCAAGGTAACAACTCTCCATACATATATATATATATATATATATATATATATATAATGTGTGTGTGTGTGTGTGTGTGTGTGTGTGTGTGTGTGTGTGTGTTCTCCTAACTGAATTACAAAACTGATGGTTATAAATCATTATTCATTTTCATGCAGCTTACATACCAAGTTTAAGAAAAATATAGCTAATCATATTGAGGGAGTTTGACATATGCACAGACAGACACACATATTGAAAGGCAACTATCACTCATTCGACTTTGAGGAATAATAGATATTATTTCCTTTTATGACTGTAATTTATGCACACATTACCGAACTTATCAGATAAGTAGCGAAAATTCTAATGTCTTCATTGATAAGACAAAGAGTCCTCACTGAAAGTCAGATATATCTCAATAATATTTCAAGCATTTGCCTCATGTTACTGTAAAACTGTACGAGAATAACATACCAGCAGTCCATGTAACATTGAAATTTTGAGAGGCAATTTTTCTTCAGTTCACTGTGGAATTTACAGAAAAGAAAAAAAAGGAAAGAATATTACCATAAAAAATATGTCCATATCCAGGATTTACTGATACACACTCCTTCTTGCCAGACTGTTCTCAGTCCGAGTCACCTACAGCTAGCTTTTTTCCTCTTCCTGGGCATTGCTGGTGGGCTGCTGCTGTTGCTCATGGAAGTGTTCGCTAACTGCCACGGATCAACTGGAAAACTATGAATTCACTTACATTTTGTCTCTTACACCTTTGTCCGGGTTCAGTCGGCAGTGCCATACAACTGGGGACCTGGTTGTAAAGCTGATTGTTGCTGGTCATGTTCGTGGGGAAGGTTGCCGTAATGACTCTCGTGCAGATGATGGGCATTATTCTAAGCCTTGACCAGTCATTGGCTGATCATATCACAAATAAAACTTGGCCGTAATTTGATTTTTTTTTAATGACAATATGCGAATTATAACAGGGACGATTGGAACTGTATGTCGATTTCATAGTGCTGTCAGTTGTTGAAAAGGACGAATTGTATTTATATACTGGCCTTGTCCTGTTGTGAAGAGATGGAGATGCTGTCGAGGGACGTCTTCATGTAGTGACAACGGTATAGCCAGGTGGCTCGACTGCCTAATTACACCAACCTCCCTTAACTACTTTCTTAACCTCAGAAAGGAGGGTGGTGGACTGCAAGAGATACGTAAATTAAGCCCGCAGCCCACCGAGTTCACGTTTCAGTTGAGTCTTGGGTCAAACCAGCAAGATGGAGTATTTTAGGCCAGTTTTTGAACAGTATTAGTATTCATCCAAAGCTCGAAAGTGTCTCTCAGAAATAACTTTCACAACTACGAGGATATAATGACAAGGAGCGTGACCTCCATAAATAATTTGCTTGGATATTTTCTTTACAGTACGTAATTTAGAGACGAACTGTCATGAACCTGATAACAAATATATATATATATATATATATATATATATATATTTATATATATATATATATATATATATATATATATATATATATATATATTTATTTATATGGAGAGACTCAGTTTCTTTATTTTTTTTTTTTTTAGACCAGTTTAATCTTTCAGTACGAGGACGTCATATTTTGTTATATTCTTGCCACATCCATACAACTGTAATAAAGTCTTAAAGGATTTCATCACAACACACACACACACACACACACACACACACACACACACACACACACAACTCTGTGCGTATGTAACCTCCTCAAAATAATAATAATTGGAGGGAGGTCGACGAGAACCGCCTTCCAGCCTCCACTGTAAGTTTACGCTAGGTTGTGGTGGAAAGAAAGCCTGCATTAAATTTGCAATCTTGCGATAAAACCATAGAAAGAGGCTTTCTAGGTAAAAAAAAAGTCACTGCATAGATTCCTTCTAATGTGCAACCAATCTTATCAATGGCTGTGTTACTTTGGCCTTGAAGGGGAACAAAGGTATAAAAAGGCCATTTCAAAATTTTATTTTCTTAACAGTCCATGAAAGAGACAAAGTTCGAGGACAAGTATAAAACAAAGTGTTCCTCGCCCCCCAAAACAGTGGCATGGACATTATCAGATTTTACATGGAAGGTCAAACAAAGTCAGAGTCAAACAAAGTCAGACAAAGTCAGAGTTTGCCCATAGCGAAAAACGAACGAAGAGAGGTTGTGTGTGTCAAATGCATATGTTACGACAGTGGCCATCATCGTTATTGATACGAATCGAGCCATACTTGTTATAGGCATTAATCACTTTTTGAGTGATCAGAGCAAAGATAAAAATTGTTTATGATGTGCTAACGTGGTGCAACATTAATTTGTATTGTTTGGCCATCCCCCCAAAAAGTCTATATTCATGAAGTGAATCTGTGAAAAAAATAATTTTTTCATAAAATTCTCTAAGTACTGAGTAGGTTACTACTACATATAGGGGACAGTTTAATTTGCAACTTTTTAACATTTGGACGTTACGAGTAGAATAACAGTAGTGATGCGAGCGCCGTAAAGCCTCCAGATACTGTAAAATATCCTACTACGTCTTCCCGCTCTTTTATGCAAATTTTTGCGCCCCCCTTTATCAAGGTAACTCCCCCAAGTTAACCGCCTATCTGAGATTATATCTTAACTTTTATAATTACCACTTACTGACGATTTTATTCTATTCCTGAACAATCGTTCTTGCTCAAAAAGTTCGTTAGGACCATATTATGAAAGTGCCCAGTTTAAGAGAAAAAAATGTCCTAAGTTAATTTACTGTACATCTTCTGGAGGCAGCTAGAATATAATATAGGAGATGCCTTTAGCCTGAGTTGGTTAAGCCATCTCTCCTAAGCCTTGTTACAGTGTATATCACCAAGCGACTGAAATAGAAATATATTGGCTAAATAAATAAATAAATATTAATCCATAGACCAGTTTACTGTAGAATCCACGTACAGTGTTATGTGATATGATCAGATAGGCAAATACATTATGATATAATCAATTTGTACACGCATTGTTTGTTAAGCTTAATGTACAGTCTCTCTCTCTCTCTCTCTCTCTCTCTCTCTCTCTCTCTCTCTCTCTCTCTCTCTCTCTCTCTCTCCTTGCGAATATACTCTCACTATCGAACTAAGAAACTGTCCAATCAGAGTTGCAGTGTGCGTGACGTAATGAAGGGGGCGGCTCTCTCGCCCCAGCTACGTATATATATTAATGCTGGTCGTGGCCAGTCACTCCACAGACACCAGCCGTTTCCTGAGCAAATTTTACACCGTAAGTCCATGGTTCGTTTTCTCATCGATTTCACTCCGAATATACCTTTCGCACTTCATCCCTGCTATCTAAATACGTTTTTTTTTCTGTTAGGAAAGACATACCGAACTGAATGGGGTAGGGTGAGCTTTCTTTAACTGGGTTTAGCTATGCTGGATAAAATCGCATTGTAGTAGAAAGACGGATATGTATGAAGACATAGTTATTCCGACAGTGCTGTATGTCTGTGAGGCGTGAACACTAATCGGTAGGATCCAGAAAAGCTTTTAAGTGCTGCAAATGAGGTGCTTAAGGTTTCAGTGTGGTGTTAGATGGTTTGACAGTGAGAAAAATGACACTGCAAGTTAGAATGTGAAAGCAGACTTGACAGAAGGGAAAGAACAGATTCGGGTTTGTGAAAGTGGTACGGTCATATTGGAAAAAATGCATGAAGAGAGAGTGATAGAGAAAATTTACGATTTACGTATAAAACCTGGAGGGAGAGAGAGGAAGAGGGAGGCCTAGGAGAAGGTGGAAAGATAGAGCAAGACATACCGTTTTTTACGTCGCCTGGACGGTGTCCGATAAGGTATTGTTTTTGTTCGAATTAGTTTGTTTGTTTGTTAGCATCATTATGGAAAACGGCTGAATAAAATTACATGAAACTTTCAGGATATGTGGGCACTGGTCCTCAAAGAAATGAATAAATTTTGGAGGTAATCGAGTGAACCTGAAAGGTCAAACTCATGGTCACGGATTTTCAAAGGGCTGTAACTTGAAAACTGTTGACAATAGAGATATTTAGTATTAGGTATATAGAGGAACTCGTAATTTGGGTTTTTGTTTGGCACCAAGACCTGTGACCTTGAATGAACTTGAAAGGTCAGTCTGAAGGTCACGGATTTTCAGCAGGCTATAACTCGAAACTGGTTGAAGATCTATCTATCTATCTATTGCCAGACGCCTCAATCCCGTTTGGGGTGGTCACAAACAAATCGCCTCCAAGTCGCCCTGTCCCCCGCCATTTCACTGCCCTGCTCCCAACTCACACACCCCTCTCTCATATACCTCTCCACCCCATCCCTCCATCTCATCCTCGGCCTCCCCCTCCCTCTTCCCCCCCTCCACCTCACTCACATACACTCTCTTCGTCAGTCTTTCGCCCTCCATCCTCTCCACATGTCCAAACCACCTCAGTGTGTTCCTCATAACGCTTCCTATCACATCCACATCCACACCACAACGCTCCTTTATATCCTCATTCGTCAGCCTATCTCTCCACGTGACTCCACAGGCTCCTCTTAAATAACTCATTTCCACTGCTCTCACTCTTGACTTGTGTCCTTCCAACAATGTCCAAGCTTCACTTCCGTACGTTAGAGTTGGTATCACAATACTGTCATGTAGTAACTTTTTCACTTCCATGCTCACTTCCCTGTTTCTTATCACTGCTTTCAAGGAACCAGCAACCTTTCTTCCCTGCTGTGCCCTTTCAAGCACTTCACCCTCCAAACCTCCATCCTTACTCATCACACTACCCAAATACTTAAACGTACTCACATTTTCCAATTCCTCACCATCTAACCTCGCTGTACATTCACTAACTTCACCTCTCTCAAAGACCATCACTTTACTCTTCCCTACATTCACCTTTAGGTTCCGTTTCTTACATACTCTCTCAAACTCATCCACCAAGCCTTGCAGCTCCCCTTCGTCTTCACTCAACAACACAGTATCATCTGCAAACAACAGTACATGGAGTTTCCAAACACTATCCTCTCTCACCAGGGCCACTCCAACATCCACTACCTTACCTTGTACCTCTTTTATTACCCCATCCATGTACAGATTGAACAACCATGGAGACATGACACATCCTTGTTTCAAACCAACTTTCAAAGAGAAAAATTCACTTAGTTCACCATCCACACGCACTGCAGCCTTCGCACCATCGTACATACTCTTCACAGCATTCAACAACTTCCCATCTACTCCATATATTCTTAACACTTTCCACGAAACTGGTTGAAGATATTTACTATTATTAACATATAGGAAATCCCACATGGGTTCTTAATTGATACCTTGACCTTTGACCGAATGAGACCTTCAAAGGTCAAACTCAAGGTCTCAGATATTCAGGTGCTATAACTCGAAACTCGTTGAAGATTGAGACATTTACTATAACCAAGATATATGTAGTCTCATATGGACTTCCATTTGGCAGCATGACCTTTGACCTTGAGTGACCGTGAAAGGTCAGAAGCAAGATCACGGATTTTCAGAGGGTGTAACTTGAAAACATTTGCGCCATTACCCTAGACTTTAACCCATTAACTCCCAGGGTTCCCGTGTGAGGGATTTTGCTGTAAGGGTACTAAGCGTATACTGCCCTCCGCCTATCGGTTTATAGTCGCAAAGCTCATAGGTCCCTACCCCTGGGTTTCCTCTTTTATTAACTTTTGAAAATGCCCAGTTCCGTCCTATATTGAGGACGCTTGGCACAATGCATTGTGTACTGACACAAAATGGCTAAAACGAGTCAGTATTTAACAACAATAAAATAATTGCTGTCAGGCGAGGTTTGTTGTGTCTGGCACCACTTGTTTAACAGAGGTTTGAACATTCAGAAGGGTAACTGATGCAAACTGAATAATGTATAGCAAATAAAAATGAAGTGCTTTGTGATGCGCTAACAAGCTGTCAATGATCTATAACAAAAGAAGTGAAGACACTCAGATAAACCGTAATTAGCAGGCAGGGTTGATGATGGGCAGAAACTGTTTTGGTATCGACCATCACATTCATTCACTGAATGTGAGTGAATGGGATTTATTTGTCTTGTTTTCGACCGCCACTCCGAAGGAGCAGTTAGTGAACATATATTTTTAAAGAGTACCATGACGCAGAGTGGTGAAAGAGACTTCCTACCACCTCCGCCTGGAGATTTAGTTAATTCTGGTGATCACCTGGTGCTCATCTGATTCTGGTGATTTAGTTAATGTCATATATAAGCCTTGAAGTTCGAATAGCTTCTCCTTGGCAAGATAATATGATGGTACCAAAAAAAAAAAAAAAAAAAAAAAAAGAGGGGGAGAGGGGGGGTTCATGTAATGTACAACAGTGTCGTCGGCTTAGGAGCTTTCTCCCACTTCTGTCTGTCTTAGTGAAACAGGTTACCACGGACAGAGTTCTCGTTGACTCCAGAGGTTCTCGTACTGATATACTGAGCATATACTGATCTGTTCAGCTCTGCATCCATGCCTCCACCATTAGGGCAGGCACGCATCACCCATCTAGGTCCACACTCAACCGATTTCTATGCAGCTGTTATTCAGAGAGTTAACCAGTATACCAGGTATTTCATGTATGCAACTGTCTTCTTCGGTCGGTGTGTGTGTGTGTGTGTTTTTTCCCCGTGCCAATAATTTCAATCTGTTAAATGCAGTATACATATGCGTCTCAATATATACAAGTCCTGAATCTGAATTCGCAGCATCATTTGGGAATGGCAAGTTTTGCTGAATCATGGGATCTTTCTTTTCTGCATAAGAAAATACTCTACCTTAACATCATCTACAATATAGGGAATATTATCTTAATATTCCCATACTGCATCAATAACACACATGAGGATAATAACGTTTTCAGTTTGATTTTTTCTTAATTGTCTTATTCTTGGTATATACAAACGATTTTTATCTAACTAAGGATGACTTATCATAATGAACGAGGTTAATATGCAGCCTGTATCTAACTCCCCCACTTCAAAAAGTCTCTGCTAAGCTAAAAGGAAAAAAAAATGTTGCTCAGGATCAGCGAGGCTATTCGTTAAGGAGGTTATAGATAATAATATTGTCTTAAATCCTCTTCTACTTCAGATTTTTAACTTATGTTCAGTCACTCCTTCAATACTATCGTTATTGAATTCTATCTACATTTACACGATTTTTTTTTTTTTTCTGGTGAGGCAACTCAGATTTAAGGAGTGAGATCTTTGCCCACATCATCATCACCATCATTATCTATTATCACCCATCATTACTGTCATCGCCGCCATCATCGCCCATTATCACCATCATCATTATCATCGTTGTCGTCATCATCATTATCCAGCATCACCCATCATGATCATCATCCTCATTATTTTCACCACCACCACCACCATTATCACCATCCATTACCATTATCATTTTCACCATATCTGCCACCATCACCAACACTATCATCCTCATTACCATCATCAAAGAAAAAGAAGATGGGTTTATATCAAGAGAGCCGTGGTTGATTAGTAGACCAGTGATCGAAAGGACGCAAGATCGATCCTCGCTTGTGGCAAAGTACAGTTCGGGAATTTAAATTTCGCTAAATGTTAGTAACCCACTGACTTTGATGCCAAGTTTTTCACTTTAATCAGGCTGCCTTCACACGATCTTTTCAGCTTCAGCACTCACTTTACTGATAAGGGTAAAAGCAGCTATATTTTAACCTTCCTGTACATTATATATTGTTTATGCTGCTGTGAACGCGATGGACAGGGACTCCTTAACGTGGTGGCATCGATGAGTGGACGGTGGAATTGCTTGGTTAAACGAACGTCCCTCAGTCCCCTCCCTATCCCCCGAAAGTAGGATGGTGGCCTGCAAAGGAAGGACAATTTAAGTCTGCAGTCCACCGGGTTCACGTTCAGATAAGCCTGGGATTGCAACGACTACTAAATCCTACCGCCATTTTAGTTTCAGACAGACTGTTGGACGGAAAGGGTTAAAGATATTCTTCAGTTAACCCAGTTTCCCCAAGGATGTCATTTTCATTTTAACCATTCTATTTCAATATGATATTACTCGGTTTAGAGAGCAGTTTTCGAGGTGGAAGTTTGAGATGAAGCGTTCATTATTTTTTTCAGTGTGTGAGACCATACTTAAATATAAATCGTCCGGAGGTAACAATGAATATTCTAAACTATTTTGTCATCATAATTTAAAGAGGTTAACCTCCTTATGTCGCATATAGTTTCAATTCTTATTGCCATCAGATGTTTATATTTAAGAGATCCTCGTACCGAAAGGTTTAGAAACAATCTTCGTTTAATCCGGTCCGTACGATCTATCTATCTATCTAATGCCAGACGCCTCAATCCCATTCGGGGTGGCCACAAACAAATCGTTACCACGTCGCCCTGTCCTCCGCCATTTCACTGCACTGCTCGCAACTCACCCCCCCCTCTCCTATATACCTCTCCACTCCATCCCTCCATCTCATCCTCGGCCTCCCCCTCCATCTCCCCCCCTCCACCTCACTCACATACACTCTCCCCGTCAATCTCTCACCCTCCATCCTCTCCACATGGTCAAACCACCTCAGTGTGTTCCTCCTAACGCTTCCTATCACATCCACATCCACACCATAACTCTCCTTTATATCCCCATTTGTCAGCCTGCCTCTCCATATGACTCCACAGTCTCCACTTAAATAACTCATTTCCACTGCTCTCACTCTTGACTTGTGTCCTTCCAACAACGTCCAAGCTTCACTTCCATACGTAAGAGTTGGTATCACAATACTGTCATGTAGTAACTTTTTCACTTCCATGCTCACTTCCCTGTTTCTTATCACTGCTTTCAAGGAACCAGCAACCTTTCTTCCTTGTTGTACCCTTTCAAGCACTTCACCCTCCAAACTTCCATCCTTACTCATCACACTCCCAAAGTACTTAAACTTACTCACATTTTCCATTTCCTCACCATCCATCCTCACTGTACATTCTCTGAATTCACCTATCTCTAAGACCATCACTTTACTCTTCCGTACATTCATCTTTAGATGACTTATGTATATTATACCATGATCTCGCTACGGCTAGAGGTAATTTTATCAGGCTTCTGGGAGACAACTTCCAGTGTAGGCGTTAATGAAGAAAATGTCTGACCCATTCAGTCGAAAAGTATCCCCTAAGATAAGAAGTGTTGTTGTATATTCGTCCACCTTCACAAGGAATAGTGGACACGGACAGATGAAGCCTGTCAGACAGTTAGCAAGATGGAGATCAGGGGAAACTACTCCAGGCATTTATACAGCTCCAAGTTGCTCGTCAGTTTGATTCTCTTCATGACGTTGTCAACGAACTTATCAGCGTCAAACTTGCTCCAGTCGATGACAATGTCGTTGCTAGTAGGAGGAGACACGCTGGATGTATGGTCGCTGGCAGGCTTGGTGGAGGGTGGAGGCAGGTCGAGGCTCTTAACAACCGGAAGTTGCCTTGTCGTCTTCCCCACCTTGCTCTTTTTCGTTGGAGGTGGTGTATGTGAAGGAGAAGCACTTGCCTCCAAGGTGGTCTGGAGGTCTTCTGGGGCATGTGGATTGCGGTCGGCAGTGGGTGGCGGTGCCGGGAGGGGAGGGACGTCCGCGCCCTGGTGGGTGGACGGGATGGGAGATGCAACCCTGTCCATGACTGCTGATGGCGGCTGGTAAGAAGCGGGAGGAATGTCGTGATCGGAGTCCATAGGCAGGGCAGGGGTGCTGGTGATGGAGGAAGCCGTCGCTCTGTTGCATCAAGCTGCAGCCTTTTCTGCGATGTTGTGCAGGGTTGGGGAGGCTGCAGCTTCATGGCACAACACTCCTGACGAGGGGCTGGCTGTGCACAACGGGCGAAGCTCTGAGGAATGACAAGGCATGGAAGCCCATTCCCCTAAAAATCTGAGGGAGAAGAACGAGCAATGCATCCTTATCATCACCACAGAACACCTTCGCCATTGTGATGCACATGGCGACGATAGTGTTGGTCTCCCCAGTACATCGGCAATCCTTGGGCCGGCGCCTCCTGGTCGCAGGGTGCCATAGTGCATGGGCAAAGACCTGCACAGCTGCAACCCCCAGCCCAGTGATGTCCATAGCCTCGGAACCCTTCAGTGACTGGTGGAGACGGAACATAACGGTCTCGCACTAACGGCATTGTGAAGTGGGTGCAATAATCCCAAGGCGGCGCCCGAACGCATCAGCGCCAGTGTCCTGGCGCCAGATGACCCCGTACCCTGCCTTCACATTGTACCACTTCACCGTCCCCGTGATGGTCTCGGCGTGTGGGTGCGCACTGCCAGTGTTAGCCCCCCTCAATGGGTTGAAGGCTGAGGCAGGAGAAGGGGCCATGGCTGGAGAGAGATGTTGACTCCACATCTGCTGGACATGCTCTGAAAGCTGAGAAAACTGTCTGGTGATTAACATCTGTACAATGTCGTCATTTCTATTGTATTACTGTATTGTTACTACCTGACAATGTGAGGCCCTAAGACGCTACTGGTAACGTAACTAAGAAGAAATGTTTTATTATAAAATAATTGTTATGATATTGGTATGAAACAGTCCAGAAAAAAAAGAGATCACACACACACACACACACACACACACACACACACACACACACACACACACACACACACACACACACACACACACACACACACACACACACACACACACACACACACACACACACACAGTCCTGTGTGTATGTAACCCCCACCTTGAAAAAAATAAATTTATTGGATGCCGGCCAATGAGAACCGCCGTCCGGCCTCCACAGTAAGTTTACACTAGGTAGTGGTGGAAAAAAAAAATTGGGAGCATGCTATAAAACCATAGAAGGAGGCATTCTATGTTAAAAAAAAAAGTCACTTCTTAGACCCCTCCCATGTGCAACCAATCTTATCAATCTTTGTGTTACTTTGGCCTTCAAGGTGAACAAAGGCCATAAAAAGGCCATTTCAGAATTTGATTTTCCCAAAAATCCATGAAGGAGTTAAAACACGAGGAAAGGGTATAAAACAAAAATATGTTCCTCGCCCTCCAAAATGGTGGGATGGACATAGATCTGGTACTAAAGGTCGAAGAAGGTCAAAATAATTAATAAAGTCAGAGTTTGCCAATAGTGAAAAATGGACGTAGAGAGGTTGTGTGTGTCAAATGCATCTGTTCCGACAGTGGCAATCATCTTTATTGGTACGAATCGAGCTATACTTGTTTTAGGCATTAACCATTTTCTGACTATCAGAGGAAAGAAAAACTGTTTATGATGTGCTAAGGTGGTACACCATCATTTTGTACTGTCTGGCCATTAACAAAAAAAGCCTACAGTCATGAAGTGAATCTTTGAAAATTTTGATTTTCTCATAAAATTTTCTAAGTACTAAGAAGGTTATTACTATTATAGGGGACAGTTAATTGACAACTTTTGTTTTTAACTTTTGAGAGTTACGAGTAGAATAGAAGTAGTGATGCGAGCGCTGTCCAGCCTGCAGGTTCCACACATGAAATATGTGGGCCCCTTATTCTGGTAAAATAATATTCTACTACGTCTTCCCTGGCCTTTATGCAAATTTTTGCGTTCCCCGTTTGACGGTAACTCCACCAGGTTGATCGCCTCTCTACGATTATCTCTTATATTATCACCACTTCCTGACGATTTTATTCTATTCCTGAAAGATAGTTCGTGCTCAGGAAGTTCATGAAGACCATATCAAAGTGCTCAAGTTGAGAGAAAAAATTTCTTAAGCTAATTTACATCTCTTGGAGGTAGCTAGAATAAAATATAGGAGATGCCTTAAGCCTGAGTTGGTAAAGCCATCTCTCCTAAGCCTTGTTACAGTGTATATCACCAAGCGACTGAAATATAAATATAAATAAGTACATACATAGGCTAAATAAATAAATAAATATTAATCCATGGGCTAATTTACTGTAGAATCCATGTACAATGTCATGAGGTATGCTTTGATAACCAAATACATTATGGTTTTATTTGCACACGTATTGTTAATTAAATTGAATGTACAATCTCTCTCTCTCTCTCTCTCTCTCTCTCTCTCCTTGCAAACAAGCTCACACTATCGAACTAGGAAACTGTCCAATCAGAGTTGCATGTGCGTGACGTAATGAAGGGGACGGCTCTCTCGCCCCAGCTACGTATATATATTAATGCGTGTAGTGGCCAGTCACTCCACAGACACCAGCCGTTTCCTGAGGACATTTCTATACCGTAAGTCCATGGTTCCTTTTCTTATTGATTTCACTCTGAATATACATTTTGCACTTCATCCCTGCTATCTAAACCCCCCCCCCCTTTTTTTTTCCTGTTGGGAGAGACATACAAAACGGGACGGGTTAGGGCGAGCCTTCTTTAATCCCGACACTAATAGTGGGTTTTACTAAGCTGGATAAAATCGCATAGTAGTAGAAAGACGGATATGTATGAAGGCATAGTGATTCCGACAGTGATGTATGGCTGCGAGGCGTGAACCCTAATCACTAGGACCCGGAAAGTATTTTAAGTGTTGTAAATGAGGTGCTTTAGGTTTCAGTGCGGTGTTAGATGGTTTGACAGTGTGAGAAATAATACTGAAAGTTTGAATGTGCAAGCAGACTTGGCATAAGGGAAAGAGCAGATTAAGGTTTGTGAAGGTGGTACAGTCAAATGGGAAAGAATGGGTGACGAGAGAGTGATAGAGAAGATCTACATATAAAACCTGGATGAGTGAGGGGAAGCGGGAGGCCTTGGGGAAGGTGGAAGGATAGCGCAAGACATACTGTTAATTTTATAGAGGTTTGAACATTCAGAAGGGTAAATGATGCAAATTAAATACTGTATAACAAATTAAAATGAAATGGTTTGTGAAGGGGTAACTAGCTGTCAACGATCTATAACATAAGAAGTGAAGAGACTTGGATAGACAGTAATTAACAGGCAATATTGATGATGGGTAGAAACACCACATATGACAACTGAGAGACTGAAGGTGAGTGAATGGGTTTTATTTGTCTTGTTTTCGACAGCCACTCCGCAGCAGCAGATAGTGAACATATATTTTTAAAGAGCACCATGGCGCAGAGTGGTGTAAGAGACTCCCTACAACTTCCCTCTGCTGTTTTAATCACTGTTTCTGATGATTTACTTAATAAATGTTATATCTAATCCCTCAAGTTCGAATAGTTTCTCCTAAGCAAAATAATATGATAGCAAGAATAATAAAAAAAATGGCGGGGGAGTCATCTCATGTGCAGTATTCTCGTCGGCTAAGGAGTTTTCTCCCACTTCTGCCTTAGCGAAACAGGTTCACACTGACAGAGTTCTCGTTGACTCCGGAGGTTCTCGTACCGGTATATTGGGCATATAGCTTACTGATCTGTTCAGCTCCTTGCATCCATGCCTCCACCATTACGGAAGGCACGCACCACCCATCTACTTCCACACTTACCCATTTCTGTCCATCTCAGATTTGAAGAGTTAACCACTACACCAGGTATTTCATGTATGCAACTGTCTTCTTCGGTCTGTTTTTTCTCCCGTGCCAATGATTTTCGGTCTGTTAAATCCAATATGCATATGCGTCTCAAGTTTTACAAGTCCTAAATTTGGATTCCCAGCTTCATTTGGGAATGGCAAGTTTTGCTGAATCTTGGGACCTTTCTCCTAATAAGAAAATATGCTACCTTAATATCATCTAGTATATAGCGAGCATAATCTTTATATTTACATGATACATCAATGACACATATGAGAATAAAAACGTTTTTCATTTTGATTATCTCTTACTTGTAATATTCTTGATATATGCAGATGATTTGATCTAGCTGAGGAGAGACTTATCTCAATGAACGGGGTTAATATGCAGCCTATATCAAACTCCCCCAATTCAAAAATTCTCTGCTAAACTAAAAGAAAAAAAATGTTGCTCAAGGCCTGCGAGGCTATTCGCTCAGCAGGTTTTAAAAATCTATCTATCTATCTATAGCCCGACGCCCTAATCCCGCAAAGGGTGGCCGCAGACAAAACGCCTCCAAGTCACTCTGTCACCCACCATTTGACTACCCTCCCCCCAACTCACCCTCCCCTCCCTCATATACCTCTCAACTCCATCCCTTCACCTCATCCTCGGTCTACCCCTCCCTCTCCCTCCCTCCACCTCACCTACATACACCCTCTTAGTCAGTCTTTCATTCTCCATTCTCTCCACATGTCCAAACCACCTCAGTGTATTTCTCCTAATCTTCTCAACCACATCCACATCTACCCCACAACATTCCATCACTTCTTCATTCGTCAACCTGTCCCTCCACGTCACTCCACATGCTCCTCTCAAGTAACTCATTTCCACTGCTCTCACTCTTGACTTGTTCCCCTCTTGCAAGGTCCACGCCTCGCTTCCATACGTCAGGGTAGGGATCAGAATACTATCATGCAGTGACTTCTTAACTTCCATACTCACCTCCCTATTTCTCATCACTGCTTTCAGTGTGCCAACAACCTTCCTTCCCTGCTGTACCCTTCCACGTACTTCATCCCCCAAAGTTCCATCCTTACTCATCATACTACCCAAGTACTTGAATGCACTCACATTCTCCATAACCTCACCATCCAACCTCACTGCACACTCTGTGACTTCATTCCTCTCAAATACCATAACTTTACTTTTGTTTACATTAACTTTCAGCTTCCTCCTCCTACACACTGTCCCAAATTCATTCACCAAATCTTGCAAGTCCCATTCATCTTCACTCAACAATACTGTATCATCAGCAAACAGCAACACCGGAAGCTTCCAAATCTCACCCTCATTCATTAGAGCCAGCCCCACATCCACTGCCCTACCTTGCACCTCCTTTACAACCCCATCCATATATATATTAAACAGCCATGGAGACATCACACACCCCTGTTTCAGTCCCACATTGAGATCAAAGAACTCACTCAGCTCACCATCCACTCGCACCGTAGCCCTAGCTCCCTCGTACATACTCTTCACAGCACTCAACAATTTCCCCTCCACTCCATATATTCTTAATACCTTCCACATACCTTGCCTATCTATTCTGTCATAAGCTTTCTCCAAGTCCATGAAGACAGCATACACTTTCCTTCCCTTCTCTAGATACTTCTAAATTCTCTTTTACTTCAGATTTTTATGTTCAGTCACTCCTTCAATACTATCGTTATTGTATTCCGTCAACATTTACACGATTTTTTGGTTGTTGCTGTTGTGAAGCTACACAGATTTAAGGAGTAAGATCTATGCCCATATTAACATCATCATTTTCCATTATCACCCATCATTACTGTCATCACCACCATCATCGCCCATTATCACCATCATCATTATCATCGTTATCATCATCACCATTATCCAGCATCACCCATCATGATCATCATCCTCATTATTTTCACCACCACCACCATTATCACCATCCATTATCAATATCATTTTCACCATATCTACCACCATCACCAACACTATTATCCTCATTACCATCATCAAAGAAAATGACGATGAATTTATATCAAGAGAGCCGTGGTTGATTAGTAGACCAGTGATCGAAAGGACGCAAGATCGATCCTCGCTTGTGGCAAAGTACAGTTCGGGAATTTAAATTTCGCTAAATGTTAGTAACCCACTGAGTTGGATGCCAAGTTTTTCACTTTAATCAGGCTGCCTTCACACGATCTTTTCAGCTTCAGCACTCACTTTACTGATAAGGGTAAAAGCATTCATTCATTCATTCATTCATTGCCTGACGCCATGTATCGCAGAAGCGGGGTGGCAGTTATATTTTAACCTTCCTGTACATTATATATTGGTTCCGCTGCTGTGAAGGTGATGGACAGGGACGCCTTCATGTGGTAGCATCGATATGAGCGGACGGTGGAATTTCCTGGTTAAACGAACGTCTCTCAGTCCCCTCCTTATCCCTTGAAAGTATGATGGTGGCCTGCAAAGGAAGGACAATTTAAGTCTGCAGTCCACCGGGTTCAAGTTCAGATAAGCCTGGGATTGCAACGACTACTAAATCCTACCGCCATTTTAGTTTCAGATAGACTGTTGGACGGAAAGGGTTAAAGATATTCTTCAGTTAACCCAGTTTGCCCAAGGATGTCATTTTCATTTTAACCATCCTATTTCCATATGATTATATTCGGTTTAGAGAACAGTTTTCGAGGTAAAAGTTTGAGATGAAAAGTCTTTTAGTGTGTGAGACCTTCTTTAAACATAAATCAATGACACACATATAAATCGTCTGTATATTATACCGTGTTCTTGCTACGGCTAGAGGTAGTTTTATTAGGCTTCTGGGAGACAACTTCCAGTGTAGGCGTTGATGAAGACAATATCTGACCCATTCAGTCGAAAAGTATCCGCTAAGCTGAGAAAACTGTCTGGTGATCAACACATGTATGATGTCGTCATTTGTATTGTATTATTGTTACTACCATTGTGAGGCTCAAAGACGCTACTCGTAACTTGACTAAAAACAAATATCTTATTATAAAATGATTGTTGTGACGTTGGTATGAAACAGTCCGGAAAAAGAAACCACACACACACACACACACACACACACACACACACACACACACACACACACACACACACACACACACACACACACACACACACACACACACACACACAAAAGGTTAGGGAAATACGAGAAAAGCAAGACAAGACCTCTAAAGGTGACTTTCCAGAGTGTAAACACTGTGGAAGAGATACTAAAAAATGCAAAGAATCATATGGAAAAAGAGGAGTTCAAAAATGTATGGATAAAAAGATGCCTAACACAAGAGGAACTGGAATTACTGAAAGAGAAAAGGGAGGAAGCAAAAACAAAAAATGAGGGAAGATCAGAATAGGAGAAGAAGAAATTTTTTTTACAAAGTAGTAGGATTGCAGGTACGAAAATGGTACACAAACAGGATGGAATAAAAAGGAGGAAGGTAGTAGAACCATGTCATGACAAGTATACAAACAAGATGATAAAGTTGATGTTCTCAAATGGGGATGGAATGGTATCTAAATTACTAGAGATGAATGATTATGTCAGAGAAAATGAACCACATATAATATGCCTAACTGAAACAAAATTAACACCAAGGATATCCAATGACATACTAAACTTAGAGGAATACAATATATGGAGAAGAGACAGAAATTTAAAAAAAGGAGGAGGAATTATAATATTAACTAAGAAAAATCTAAAAGTCAATGAAATAAAACTAGATATACCATCACAAGTAGAACTGATTCCAGTAGAGATCAACACATCTGAAGGTAAAGTAATTGTAGCCAATTTGTACATGCCACCCAGATCAAACACATGGGAAAGGGACGAATATGAGGACCTGGCAGAGAGTACAATTCAGAGTTTAAGATCATTACTACATAAAATGGAAGAGAAATCGGAAAGAATTATACTAACTGGGGATTTCAATACAAATATAAATTGGAATACTCTAGATATAATTAGCCAAGAAAGCTGTGGGGACCAAAAGCTCCTGGATCTCGTGCAAGAGTTTTTCCTAACGCAACATGTGAGGGAAACCACCAGGAAAAGAGGACTTGATGTACCTTCAGTGCTAGATCTAATATTTACTAGGCAAGAAAATGATATTGACAGTTTAATATATCACCCTCCACTCGGCGAAAGCGATCATGCAGTACTAAATTATAACTTCAGGATAGCATATGACATAGTAAACAGCAATGACAGTTACAAAAAGAGCCTAAACTATAAAAAGGGAAATTATCAAGACCTAAAGAAGTATTTCTTAGAAGTTGATTGGGAAAATGAGCTTAGATGACAAGATTTAAGTGCTGTATATAAAAAATTTGTGAATTTTATGAAATAGGAGTCCAGAAGTACATCCCACAGCACAAAGAAGCAGATAAGAAAATACAGAAATGGTTCAATACAGAATGTAAAAAATCAAAAGAAAGAAGAGATTTGTTGTGGAATAGATACAGAAGACACAATAGTGAAAGGGCATATAATAATTACAAACAGGCAAGAAACGATTATACAAGAATAAGGAGGGAAGCCCAAAAACAGTTTGAGGAGGATATAATAAATAAAAGTAGTGATCAACCAAAGCTGTTTTACAGCTATATCAGAAGCAAAACCAAAGTAAAAGATATAATACAATCCATCACGGACGAGGGAATCACTTATACACAAGAGAAAGATATTTGTGAAGCACTAAATAAGAATTTCCAATTAGTTTTTACAGAAGAAAAAAATTTTGAGAGGGACTATGTGGAACATGCATGTCCACACATACTACTAGATATACAAATAGCAGAAAAAGTAAGACAGGAGGAGTTAAGTAAATTAGACAGAGGAAAAGCAAGTAGTCCTGATGAAATTTCATGTTGGGTATTACGAGAATGTGCAAAGGAGTTAAGTAAACCATTATTTTTAATTTTCAAGAAATCCTTGAGTCAAGGTAAACTACCTGATATTTGGAAAAAAGCAAATATTGTCCCCTTATTCAAGAAAGGAAATAGACAAAATCCACTCAACTATCGACCAGTATCACTGACCAGTGTTGTAAGCAAGGTATTAGAAAAGCTTATAAGAAAAGGTTGGGTAAATCATCTAGAAGAACACAGTATGATAACAGAAAGACAGTTTGGTTTCAGAAAAGGAAAATCATGTGTTACTAACCTGTTGAGCTACTATGACAGAGTAACAAACACAATACAGGAAAGGGAAGGATGGGTGGACAGTATCTATTAAGATTTCAAGAAAGCTTTTGACACAGTACCACACCAAAGACTTTTATGGAAACTGTACCATCAAGGAGGAATTCGAGGCAAACTGTTTTATTGGATGCAAGATTTTCTCATAAAAAGAGAAATGAGAACAGTACTAAGAGGAAACTACTCATCATGGAAAGAAGTGACTAGTGGAGTACCACAGGGTTCAGTGCTGGCACCAATCATGTTTTTAGTGTATATAAATGATATAAACAGTAACACTGGAAATGAGAGCTATCTGAATATGTTTGCTGATGATGCAAAAATACAAAGGAGAATTACTAACACAGACTCTTGTAAAGAGCTACAAGAAGAATTAAATAAACTTCATGAATGGAGTAATACATGGCAAATGGAATTCAGTGTGGACAAGTGTCATGTAATCAAGTTTGGTAAAAGTGGAAAAAGACCTGATTGGGATTATAAGTTAGGAAATAAAACCCTGTACACATCGGAAGGAGAGAAAGACCTAGGTGTGATTATCAATAACAGACTATCTCCGGCTGACCACATCACCGAGAAGATACGGAACATGTATACACTGCTTGCCAATATGAGAATAGCATTCACATACATAAATGAAGACATGCTAAGAAGGATAATAACATCATTCATTAGACCAACCCTGGAATATGCATCAGTAGTCTGGAGTCCTCATCTCAAAAAGCACATAGACAAGATTGAAAAAGTTCAAAGGCCGCTACAAGATGGATACCAAGCTTAAGGGACCTAAGCTATGATGACAGACTAAATAAACTGAATCTACCAACACTACAGGAGAGAAGGAAAAGAGGTGACATGATAATGCTATATAAGTGCATATCAGGGAAGGAGAAAGTAGACATAAATGATTACTTAACATATGGAGAAGCATCAGCAAGAGGACACTGCAAAAAACTGCATAAGAAGAGAGGTGATAAAGACGTAAGGAAATTCAGTTTCCCAAACAGAGCAATTGATCAATGGAATGCACTACCGAATGAAATAGTGCGTGCCAAAACAATTCACAAATTTAAGGATATGAACGATAAATATGGTTTAAGACACGGGACAGTAAGAGCTTCACTCATTCCTGTAAAGATACAATTAGGTAAGAACAATTAGGTAAGAGCACACACACACACACACACACACACACACACACACACACACACACACACACACATATACAGAAATATGACTATTTAGGAGATTTCTACATTCCACCAGCTATAAACATTTTGTGAGTACAGTGCGGAATGGAGTAACATGCACAGAAATCGGAACCTCATCCCATCAGTCTCTTCTCGTTTCTCGTCTCTGCAATTTTTTTTCCATCAGTACATCTTAACAATCATTTTAGACTATTTATTTATGGTTTATGATCATATCATCGAAGCTAGGTACCAAATGCACAATACCTATATAATAAAACTATTTACAGCTGTGTAATAATATCTACCTTAATTACTGATACACACGTACGGCACGTAATATGTTAACGTTGAATGGGGCAGTGCAAATTCGCGAAGTTTTAAATATTCTGAGAAGAGTTCTGATGCTACAGAATGATTTTAGGCTAAGACTCGCGATCTGAAGCTCAAATGATGGTTAAAGTATACAAATTATTCTTGGTTCTTAAAAAACGTCCTGGTTCATATCATGCTCTTGCACGCCTCTTCGTTTTGGAGTTTTTACTGAAGAAGAAAGACGAAAAAAAAAAAAAAAGCTCAATAATTTTTGCGGTTCGATTTCACAAATCCTTAAGGTTGGCAGAGGTTTGCAGGTGTCTTTGAATTTAAACAGCGAAGGTCATTTCGTCTGTACTTATCACTGGCCTTCGTGAGCGAGATGGTGCGTGCACCTCCATACCTTATGTACGGGACGACATATTAAATTGCGCCATCCCTGCGTAGTAATCGCTGCCGCGATTACTGATACTGTATTTTATGCTGGTTGATAACAGATTATTACATGCAAATAAATGCAACACACGGTGAGATGAAGGCTTTTGGGTGAAGCATGTCTCTTCCTCTGCTCGTCATGATTAATTTGCCTTGTCACCGCCAGAGTACATGCGGTGATCTCACCGTCCTCAGCCAACACAATAACAACAATCTCTCCTTTGCACTTACCTCTGTATGCTATTCCTACTACCATGAAGCCAATGGATATATTCTAGGAAAAACATCGCCAAGGGAAGGGCAATCTTGGCATAAAAATGTCAGGAAAATACTGAAAATCTAATGTATTGCAATCATTCCATGTCAGTAAACTTGAAACTGATATGTATCACGATCTATTTAGAGGGTTCTGTATCTTTATTTGCATCAGTCCGTAAAATGAACATATTATTGAGGCTAACTGACTGAACAGACTCTCTCCTCAGTGAGTGTTACCGAAAAATTAACACCTCCCTATGAAGTATGAATGGGGAAGGGGCGTCTGTAGAAAGTGATGTATGTGAATGTCAAAATGTTGCAATGGCTGTGCCTGTGTACGATTGAACTCAAATACTGTATATCACTGGAAGAAAGGGCAGGGTGCAAACACATGCAAGTATATGGAAGGGCATGCTCCCGACGCCCATTTGAAATGTCCACCACGGTTTTAGTTCCAACCCTATTGTCGGGGCACCCCATCGTGAGGCTATAGGTCTTTCACCATAAGTTGTCCTAGATTATCGTCTTTTCACAGAGCTAATTATCAGGAAGAAACAATGCTATGATCAAACATCCTTTCCATTGCACTTCTTCGGAGCTAGTATGATATTTTAGTGTTAATCCAATGTTACGGCTCGTATTCAAGCTGGCCATGTTAGGATAAAGAAGTATAATACGCGACAGATCCTGCCACCTCAGTTCCAGAGAATTCTGTTAACCCATCAGTATCCAAGGTTCCTTTGTGAGGGATTTGGTTGGAAGGGCACTAAGCTTACCCCCCTCCCCTTGGCTCATAGTTGTGAAGCACATAGGTCCGTATCATGAGGTTCCCCCTTTATTAATTTTCGAAAATGCCTACTTCTGTCCTTAACAATCTTGGCACAAATGGGTTAAGCATTTAACCTGCCCCATCCCGACCACTTTTCCACCACTGACTCCCCCCAATCCCGACCATTTTAGGAAAAAAATTTTTTTGGCTCAAACCTTCACTTTTGGTGAGAAACATCGAAAATTCATAGAGAAATCGCTCACCTGAGGTTTAAAATACTCATTACAGGTAGGAGTACCTCCTTACCTTACTGGGTTTTCTATCAGGCTGGCACCAAAGAAAACGAGTTCTATGGGAGGATAACTATTTCACACCACTCATAAACGGTATTTATTTATTTACTTGGTACGAATTTATATGTAGTACAAGAGTATACTGGTTTTCAAGCAGTAATATAGGCATTTTAAGCATTGTTTCATTCACTAATACCTGACCTTTTTTTGCCACATTACCTGATCATCATTTCTAACTGTTTCTTCCTCTAATGCTATGTAAGGTTTGTCCTCCACATTGTCATTGATTGGGGAATCACTCTGGCCCTGAATTTCGTACCGTGGCATGACATGGCTATACTGGCCAGGTCACTGATAACAGGTGAATTGCTAAGACAATGGCATGCAGGGGGGGGGAGGAGGTCATGCTGGGTAAGGCCTGGCATCTTGTTGAGGAAGGTGTCACGTGTATATGTACCAAAAATGACTCGTGAAAATTGAAAATTGCGCAAATTAGGGACCTTGAAATTTTTTCGCGTTTATGTACGTCGACGGGATTGGCAGTGACAAAACGTGTGGACGTTAAAGAACGTTGACGGGACGCCGCGGGTTAAATATCTGCATTCCTTGTTGCCATGAGACTCGTTTTCTTTTTTTTCTTTCTTTTCGCTTACAATCAATGTATTCGTCATCTGCGGAGACATTTCCTAATACCTATGACAAATCTTATACAGGAATTACGGCAGGAAACTCTCAACAAGCATGGTGAAATGACATAACATACATCACATATAAATTTCACTGAAACCCTTAAATACATTAAAACCTCTCCATGAACCCTTACACCATGATGATTGTTTGTCATCTCTAGTCTTGCTGCATCAGTACGATTTTAATAACCTCAAAAAGGATATATCACAGTGAAACAGCTGAGAATTTTTATTCTAGCTGATGACAGATAATGTTTTCTTCATCTAAAGACAGAAAATATATTTATTTTATTTCATGCATATTTTGGTCAATCCAGCTAATTCCAGATAATACAGTTAAGGTTAGATAAACCCATAGAGGATCAGGTGACTGCTATAGGGATGATCTTTTGGATTTCAGGGCTTACCTCCTGCCATGTGTTGATGTATACTTTATTAATTTTTTGCTCCTGTTAGACTATTTTGTTCAGTTTTGGAAAGCTATCAAGTGTTCAGTGAAATAAAATTTCATTCAACCACTGTAACAAATCTGTTTAGTAACCCCCATCCCCAAAATAAAATATACTTCCTCGAGTTGCAGGCATTATCTGATGTAAGATGACAAAGCGAACTCTCAAAAGCCAACCGGTGACCTTAGAAACTCGCTGCAAGATCGTGTGGCTGTGGCTGGAAGGAAGGGGGGCGATGGATATAGCTATTCAGGTTGGCACTAGCGTCTCCACTGTCTACCGTTGGATCCATCACTGGCAGAAAAGAAGATCCCTGGCCTCTCGATCCACAGGAGAAACCTTCTACTTTGCCAGCCCTCTGATTGATAATGGAACTAAACATTTGGTTAATAATGCAAGGAGATTTCTCTCAAATGCTACAACGGGATATATATCTAACAAAAGTCAGAACTGTAACTGATAATACTACAGGATAATTGACTAACTCTGCAACTGTGGTAGACCAATACATTCACCCTCAACAAAAACTTACACGATTTTCATCACCTTTTTCGTATTACACGTTGCAAACATGTTATCCCTGCCATGGCACCCATCCCCTAATCAGGAACGCAGAATATGAGAGCCTCACGCACCGTACAATTCCAAGATACATTTCTTCATTTAGACAACATTGGTGTTTTTTATGTTCATATTTATCTTGAAGAGAACGTTGACCAGTTCAGTACAGTGATGTCTATTGTAGCTATCCTACTATAACTATTTTATTCAAAAAGGAATGAACCTCATGTAATCAAGAGATGAACGAAGATAAATTTAACACCTAAAAGTTTCACCTAAATGTATGAAGGTAGTCTGACGAGAGCAAAAATACAACAAGTAATATGTCACACTAGAGTAGTTAACGACATATTCTTGAAAAGAGATAAATGCTGATTTAATGTACATATTCGTACACAACATACACAGAGGTCAGTAAATAAGCAGTACTTGCGAATGAAACTGTGAAGTCTTCTCAGTCCAATAAAATACAAATAAAATTTATTAAAGTAGTTCATGCCAAGACATAAGTACTCAATAACAGTTATTTTTTTCAACTTTTTAAGTACCGGACACTTTCCTGAATATCAGGACTTCCCTTTGACCTGATTATATTTCTGACATCATGACTTCTAAATTTAAAACCTTATCCATGGATTATACATACATACATATATATATATATATATATAACAGGAGAGTAATCAGAAATAAAAGCTAATACCCATACAGTACCAGCATGTAATGGATTTGTTTCTGTTGAGGAGTCTTAAGATCAACTGGGGGTACAGATGTAGTCAGTAATTATGTGTTGTTATAATTAGCCAGAAAACTTGAAAGTGCTTCCTGTAGAGAAACTGAAGCATCATTCCTCAACTGTCAGTAATATGGAAAAAGTTTTTTTTTTTAATAAAACATATTTTCATTAGGAACTTTCAGTATTACTGCAGATATATGATAGTGGGGACAGCCATCATCCAATCCCTTTCTGTTGTGTTGGTTTCAAGCGACTAACATTGAGGGACAAGCCAAATGGCTTCTAATAGCCTAGGAAACTATTCATCGTGTTGGGGAGTAAGCATTTGGCAAAACGAATATCTGGTGATTTAATGGGTTAGGACACTCCAAGTGGGTGTGGTTTATAAGTTCTTATATCCAAAGGATGATTTCGGTTTAAGGATCATGTAATGGCACTCAGGGTGGACAGTCTGACCACTGGCTTTAAATATCCGAACTAAGCAGTCTGGTCCCGGACACTTTTTTTTTTTTTTTTTTGGCAGGGGCGAGGGGGTATAATTGGTCATCTAATCATGTTGGAAATGCGTGATCAAGTGCCTGGAGAAAAGACTCGGCAGCGTCGCATCTTCTTCATCCTCCCAAACGAAATTACGAATTATGATAGGTAATATAATTTTAAGTTAGACCTAATTTGGATAGGTATAGGTTAATTTAATATCCAAACAGGGCTTTTCTGGTGATTTTCTTGTTTAATTAGCCGAATTATTTCCTCCATTCCCGAGCAAAGTTGCGACGTAGCCGAATCATTTTTCACTGAGCTTCCTTCGACGTTCCCAAAATGACTGGATGACTAAGTGTACCGAAAGAAAAAAATGCGTCTCAGACCCCTATGTTCATTATGGGACGATAAAGGATTGAAAAGTGAATATAGCCTACAAAACCATTTTATTTCTTTATTTTTAAAAAGCATTTATGATAATTATAATCATGTTTTCGTTAATTTCATTGATAATTAATATGCAGACCCTCTCCTGGCTTGCTATGCAGAAACATCAATAATTATTATTAATGAACTCTTTAACAGCATGCGTCACTGTTCAGTAGTGATATAGATTAGGAGGTAAGGAAAAGGAAAATGCTCTCACATTTTCTCTTTAATTTCTTTGTTGGCGATAGTATCAGTACTGTCTTAGCATGTAAAAACTTTGAGGCTTTGCCAGACAACAGTCTGTTCCATCACATATTACTTATTATAATTAAATAACTCATTAATAAAGAGAATGCAGAGTGTGCTGTAGGCCATATGTTTCAAACTATTCATCATTTAACAAATATGAAAATCATGAACGAGAAGAAAGCACATAAAAGTTTAAACTTAGAAATACATAGGATAATCCAGTGTAATTTGAATTATTTTAATACAGCAGATATGATGCCCAATGTTTTATGCTGTTTTATACATATTTAAACCATAGTGTTCCTTGACCTGTTTTTCCATTACGGAAAATTAGAACAAGATTTTATATAGTATTTATAGGTTTCAGAACAGTATATTACTCCTCTACCAGAAATGTGTGATGGTCCTATTTATGGGAAATTTTTTTTAATATGATGAATGATGAAGCTCTACAACGGATATACAGTGTTCATACTATTTACAATATACACCAATAGCCACATTAGAGCCGTAACTGAGATCACCTGCCATCGAATAACTTCGCAGAAGCGTCACAGGCAAGACATCATAAGTGATTATGAACGTTTGCAACCTCCATCTTCAATTGTAATATTCTTTTAATCTAGGTAGGCATCTTAAAAGACGATTTACATTACTGGTAGTGTTGGTCTAGTGGACCCACAATAATTAAACTAGTCATGAAACAATCTTTTTTTATTAACTGACATTTTTCACACACATTAATATACAAAAATGGCCCTTTTCAGGGGTAGTCCTCCATCCATTTATTGTAATAAAGCATATTCGTACATTTCAATATTATTTAACCCACTGTGTGCTGGCTATTTTTAGCCCTATCGGTCACCCCAGTGCTGGCCATTTTTTGGCCTTTTTTTGGGGGGGCTAAAAGGATAGACTATGATGTGGAAACAACGAATTTCGCCATTAAAATGCTCACCGAGGCTCGGAAATGAGTTTCATTGAGTCCTGCATATCATATACGGGTATAGCCGCCCTCTCATGCTCACCATGCGCGTGAGAGAAAGCCATTTTCTATGTAAGGTATACTCAGATATTTATGCTGAGAAGGTATAGCAATGTTCAGTACACTTTTCTGAATACTTATTACTTAAGCATCTATCACAATTTGCGTGTCTTTCTCACTGTGAATGCATTATCTTACACTTACTTAAAGATAGGTACAATCTTACTTCATTACATACAGTCCTGGTACTTACAAGAAGGTATTTACAACTTGGCTTCACTATATAGTCCTTACATTTACAAGAAAATATTCACAACTTACACTTACGTGAAAATATTTACAAAATACCTTCACTGTGTACAGCGCTGGGTGAGGCACACAGGCAGAGTGAGGCAGAGCGAAAGTGAGCGGGGGAGCGAGTGAGTGTATGACCTTGACAGCCTTGGGGGATGGTAGAGGAACAGTTACCATACATGCCTGCCTGTTTTTACCCGCAAATCTTGACAAATGCGGTCACAGCAAAGTTTTTAAATTTAAACCATTTTAAAATGGCACTGGCATGCGGCAGGTTAAAACAACAGTGGAAAGACACACAGTGTAAGTGATTGTAACTTGTGCCACCAAAGACAGAGAACAGTATCGTCTTTCATAAAAATAATTAAGTTGTTTACAGGTAAAGGGTAGCACAACACAATGTTACGGTAGCAAACTCAGAGACAATGCTGTGCATACACTACATGAAAGAAAATATCACCAAAAATATTAAAATGGAACTGTGGTCACAACATTTGATATAATGTCTGATAACACTGTACTATGGCAGTCACAATTTCTAAGTACCAATTTTAAAACTAAAACACACTGATGGGTACTACACTAAGGCAAGTGAATTGTTTCAGTTTAATACACATTCCAGACCCACATGGTATGAGTGTACACCACATACAGGCTTCAGACAAGTATAACACACATTTTTATGGTTTGTTGTATTCCTGTTTTGTTCATTTCACACACCTCTTGTTAACCCCTCCATGGCCGAAGGCCCGGAATTTTCCGTGCACCCCAGGCCGACGCCGGGGCCTTTTTTTGAAGTTTCGAAAATTTATTTATTTTTTCTTGCCATATTGAAGAGAAAGTTCAGATGCACCTAACAGTGCAAATCCCAGCTTCCTAGACGCATTTTGTGGCTTGCAATGAAGTGCGGAAGTTGCAGAAATATCGGCAACCGATATCGCCGCCCAGGGGACTGCCGCATCGCAACTGGGCAGGTGCTGAATGGAGCTCAAATATTATGCATATATGAGATATGATTATATCGAATGATTTCAGTACATAATCTGTTAGTAACGGCTGGAAAAAAAAAATGTTATGAATACATTTTCACCATTTTGATATAAAATATATTTATGGTAGTTTCGAGTTATTTTTTACGTTATCGTTGTGCCCATGCTTTGAAAAGGGAGCGAAAGAGTTGAATTTTCAGTCCTAAATGAGAAAATTGCACGTCCTCCAAGGCTAGACTCTGTCACGGGAGAATAAAGTGGAGGGTCAGTCCGATTAGCAATAAGGAAGTTGAGTCGCAACTTTCAGCTCCCACACCACCAGCATGGCTAAAAATAGAATCGTAATGCAGTTTCAGAACTAAGAATAAGTCTACTTATTACGAATACAGATACAGAGCAGAAATAAATACGTTTACAGACAGGGGAAAAACGTATTTTTTCCGTCATAACATGTTCATCTTTCTCTATCATTTAAGATTCATCTTTATCATTTTACCATGTTATTTTCACAATATATATTGCTGTCTCGTAAACAGGGTGGTTGTGTGTATTTTGTAAGGGAGGAAAAAGATTGTATTTTCTTTTCTGGGTCGAGATAATGGGTGTAACTATGTGTGTTTAGGCATGGCCACGGGCGAAAAAATCGTACATCCACTCGTCACGACAGCAGGTGGTGAACTGACGGATGATACGTGAGTGGGTGGAGTCAAGGTCAGTCTCATGTCCCAGATTTTCGTCCACTTCCCGAAAGTTTTCACAGTTTTCTACAAGTTGCACAGCAAATCTGAGCAAAGAGGTAAAGATATCAAGACAAAAATGTATTTTTCTTTTATTATCATGTCTTTTTTGTATGTGTCTGTATTACTTCATAATCATAAACAGGTGGTTGTGTGTGTTTTGCAAGAGAGGACAAAGATGATATGTTCTGCCTGGGTCGATAATGGGTGTAGTTGTGCTTGTTAAGGCACGGCCAGGAGCGAAATAATCGAAAATTCACTTATCACAGCAGGAGGCTCTGAACTGCTGGATGGGGTGTATGGGACTGTAGTGTGGGTCAGTGTGCAGACGTTCAGAGCGTCCATGAACTTAACAAAAATTTTTGCAGCTTTTTACAGGCCGTGCTCAAAAGACGCCAGCAGCCATTTATCGGCTAAACGTCACTCGACGCCGGCGGCCACGGAGGGGTTAAAGGCAGGGTCTGTATAAAGGCTGATGTAGGTGCACATGACAGCACATGACAGGTAACAGTTGGTGTCCATGGGATATATACTTACTTTGTTGGAGGGACAGGAAAGCTCTTCAGCAAGAAGATGCCTTTCTTCAGTGTAGTTCTGGGGAGCAATGAAAGTACCTAGGGCGGCAGGACTGGACTGACAAAAAGTCCAATAAAAATAAGAAAATCACTGGGGGGGGGGAGTCTGGCAGTGCCACATACTTTAGAGGCATGCCTACCTTTGTAGGGTTCAGCATTTGTCGGTCTTGAGGACAATGCACCCCCCACATCACTGGTGGAGGAGGCCTCCTGATGGTGTTAGTTCCTGCCCACTTGCCATCTAGGGTGGGACTGTTGCCTCCCCACTTGTTTGCCGTGCATGATGTCCTATAATGCTGGGAGATGGGAGTCCTGGGGGATGAGTGATGTTGCACGATGTGCCTTGCGCTAGCAATACACCTCTTTGGTCCCTTATCCTTGCTAGATGGGCGGGGTTGTTGGGCCTGACCAGGTCAATCAGCTTGTCATGTGTTGGCTAGGGCCAAATGAGCACAGGCGGGCTTGGTGGCTCCTATCATCCTAGAGTCACCCTTTCCCAGGTTCCCCGGTGCTTAGCCGCGTATACTCTCCTGCTACCTCTGGGGTCGCCAGTGGTGATGTCCCTGGCATATGGTCTCCCCTTGTTGGGCTCCATGGTGGGTGGAGGAGTAGGGGAATAAAGACTTTTCCTTATATTGGATGAAATTAATAATGAACAGGGCAGCCTCCAGATGCCACGACCCTCTGGTATGTCTCAGGATTCTGTGATATCTCCATCTCTTGTGCTGACCCTGGAGCCTTATGAGGCGGCCAGTGGACGTTGACTTCCATCTAAGGGGTCCCGTCCCCGTCCTACAAGAGTTGTCCAGTCTCTTTTTGACCCAAGTACACAAAGAGTAATTTATTCAGATTTTGGTCTTGTGCTCGAAGGAATTGGTGGATTTGAGGAAGTGTAATGTGTTTGATATGCATAGAGCATTGATAAGAGTTTGTGGTCAGTCCTGTAAGTTGTTCCTCAGTCTCATGTTAGCTTGCTGGTTGAAGTGCCTGATGCAGATACGAGTACACGTATGTTATCCCTGACTTGTTGGGGGGATCAGCCTGCATCCTATTCTCCTCATGTTTCATTAAATTCCTATAGAGGTCTCGTTTATGCCAGAGATTTGATGATGTATGATGAGGCACGATTAACAAGAGAGCTTGCTAATGAACATGTTGTAAAAGTGGAGAGAATTACGAAGATAGGTGGTGACCCAGTTCCCACGCTGACACTGATCATTATATTTGACCCTCTCCATTTTCCTGAGATTTTGCCTGCTCGTTAGTATCGTTTTCGAGTTAAAAAGTATATTCCTGTGCTAAGGAGATGTTTTCACTGCCAACATTGTGGTTACACTGTTCGGTCCTGCCGGCATCTAGCCCTTGGCCTGCCTGCAGTGTGCAATTCACGTGGGATAGACATTCGTGAAGGGAAGGATTGCATTGGTCTTGAGTCTCACATTATGTGTGGCGGTAGCCATGGAGCATCATCCAAGTTATGTGATCGGTACAGATTTGAGAAGGAAGTTTTGTCCCTACATGCCAAGGAGTGGCTGCGTTTTCCTGAGGCTAAGGATCATGTACGATCTATGGTTATTCACCAAGGTGTTACATTTGTTCCGCAGTCTCCAGATCAAGTTGAAGCGTCTCCTCTAGGGATGCGACTTCCAAGTCGCATTGAACAGCACGAGCCTCTGTATCTGACAATGGTTCTGTCCTTGAGCCATCCTCTTCAGCTATAATTCCGGTTCGTGCTGCTTGTTGTGAATCTCTGGAGTGTTCCAAACCTTCAAATGTAATGTCTTCTTCAGTCATTGTTTGTGGTGCATCTCACGAGTCTTGCCATTCCCCAACTGCAGAGTCTTCTCAGGTCCCTGTTTGTAATGAATCTCAAAAGTCTTGCCAACCTTCGACTCCAGAGAATTCTCAAGTCCCTTTCTCTAATTCTGCCAATAATACAAAGGTGCGACCTGCAGTTGTTATGTCTAGCCATCCATGTAGATCACATATTCCTCAGGCCTCTAAGCCTACATCTGCTACCCAGTATGGTTCTTCTGGAGCATCAAAAAGTGGTAGGGGATTATCAGAGTCACTTTGGCAGAGGATTCCCCCAGGTAAATCCTCTGCCAGGGACAGCAGTCAGAGGCAGCCTGACACTGCTATTTTTGGGACTTGTTTTCCTGTGGACGTGCTGGTGGTGGCTGGTGTGAGTGTTGATGCATCCTCTGCTGCTACCTCTGACATTGCTACAGCATTAAATTTTGTTTCTCTGACTCCTACAGCCAATCCATTAACCAATGATAAATAAATCCGTCTTTCTAAACACCCTATATGGTCTCCATCATCCGTTCCTCGTAAGGGAGGATGCAGTGCTCCTCTTCCTAAAGTTTCCCGGGAACCAACCATGCCTGGTCCAATTAATGTTGTTTTATAATAAAACTGTCATGGTGTAAGAGCTAACTGGGAGGAACTTCAGTTGCTTCTATCTGAGTTCAACCCTTTCTGTGCTTGCCTTCAAGAGACTATGGTTGGAGATAGGCCTCTTTCTGCTCCTAGAGGCTACACAGTTTTCCACTCCCCTCCTATAATGGGCTGTACTAATCGAGCTGGTTGTGCTATTCTATGCCAGACAGATGTTCCATTCACTTCCTTTTCTGTTAGATCCCCTTCTAAGGCTGTGACTGTTCAATTACACTTGGAGAGAAAAAATACATTTTGATGCATTTATTTACCTCCATCTGTGCCCGTCTCACGTGCTGACCTTGACTGCCTTATTATTCAACTTCCTCGACCGTTTGTTCTTCTCGGTGATATTAATTGGCGTCGTTTTGTGGGGTGATACAATTTCTAACCTCCGAGGTGATCTTCTGGCATCATTCATTGAGGATTTGGATTTAATTCTGACTACAGGTGACCCTACGCATTTTCATGTACAGACTGGTTCTCATTCAGTAATTGATCTTACACTGGCGTCTCCAGATTCTCGTTGGATTTTTCGTGTGTGACTCTGCATGACTTGTGTAAAAGTGATCATTACCCTATTGTGGTCAAAACGAGCAGTTTATTGCCTATAGAACGCATTCCTCAATGGTGTTTAGATAAGGCACTCTAGGCAGAGGTTGAGGAACAATGTAGGCCTGAATTTGGTGTTTGTAAGTTTGAGAATACGGATGATGCAGAACAGTACTTCCAATCTACTGTTTTCCAGGCTAGGATTTCTTTTATCCTGCGAACGTCTGGCAGGCTCTGAAGGAGACGTGTGCCTTGGTGGAGTGAGGAGTGTGCCCTGACTCGAAGTTTCAGTGAAGCAGGGACAGATGATATAAGAAGAACAGTAATATTACTTCTCTGAAATTTGAGTACAAGAAACCTTGAGATCACTATCGGTAGGTTCTAAAGAATTCCCGTCACAACTCTTGGAGGTCATATGCCTCTTCTGTTTCCTCGTCTATTCCTTAACCACTGGTATGGAAGAAGGTGAGGAAAATGTTGGGTAAGCATCTGCTTTCTCCTTCCCCAGTGCTGACTGTTCACAGTGCTTCTGTGTCTAACACTTTGGATGTGGCAACTGCTGTGGCAGAACAGTTTTACAATGTCTCCTGTAAGAGTCCTTCTCAGACGTTCAGTTGTTATGGCAGCAGCAGGAGAGGGCCAGTTTTTCCTTTCATTCTATGGGTGAAGAAACCTATAACACATGTTTTACTCTCCGTGAATTACGAGCTCCTCTCCGACAGTGTCGTGATTTTATTCCTGGTCCGGATGACATACCTTATGCCATGATTCGCCATTGACCTGAGAATTTCTTGTGTTTTTATTATATCTTTAAAAAAGAATTTGGGATGAAGGTACTCTGCCCATTACTTGGAAACTGGGTAATGTCCTCCCATTTCCTAAGCCTGGTAAAGACCATTCTCATTTTTCTAATTACCGTCCTATTTGTTTGATGTCTTTTGTGTGTAAACTGTTTGAGACATGCTTAGTGTGATGTTGGCTTGGTTTCTAGAGAAGAATGGGTTCTTCTCTTTTTCACAGACTGGGTTTTGCAAGATCAGGTGTACATCTGACAACCTCCTCAGACCTGAATCAGTGATCTGTGAGGCTTTTGCCTCGAAGAACATCTTGTTGCTGTCTTCTTTGACTTGGAGAAGGTGTATGATACGACGTGGCTGCATGGCATCATGAGTATGCTTCACAGCTCTGGGTTGCTTGGCTGTCTGCCTTTGTTGCTCCAGGACTTCTTGTTGAACCCGCAGGTTTCAGGTTCGAGTGGGCTCCGCACTCTCTGCCCCTCTGGAGGAGGGTGTTCCACAATGTAGTGTATTAAGCGTTCTTTTATTTGCAGTTGCCATTAATGGCATAATAGACTTATCACCTGAGGGAGTATCATCCTCCCTTTATGTGGATGACTTGGTAATCTGGTTTGCTGGATCCCGCATGGTGGTGGTTGAGAGTAAAATTGTGGCAATGCACTTTTATAGGATTAGGGAAGTTCACCCAGACCCTTACTTTTTCTTAGTAGGCACTGGCTCCAGTGTGTGGAGGAAACCAAGTTTCTTGGTCTAAAGTTTGACTGTCAGCTGACTTGGGTTCCACACTTGCAACATCTGAAGGTTTCTTGTATGTTGGCTATGAATTTGTTAAAGGTTTTGTCCCATACCCAATGCGCTGCCGATCGTAAGACTCTCCTACACCTACAGTATATAAGGCATTAGTGGAATCTAAACTTGCTTATAGTTGTAAGGTTTACTCCTCTGCTAAAGTACTGTGCCTCGACGTGCAGTTCTTGATCCTGTACATCATACTGCTTTGCGACTTGCTACAGAGGCTTTTAGGTTCCCCCCAATCCCTAGCTTTTTGGCGTAGGCTGGGGTACCTCCCCTGGATTTGCAATGCAGTTCCTTCATCATTCGTTGCTGGAACTGCTTGAGCCGCAAGACAGACTCGCTCACAACAGTTTGTGTATCTAAGCAATCATTTTTTTAATTATTATGATTCTCATCCTCGTGCTCCATGCCCTTTCGGGTACAGGGTTAGACAGATTATGGGGGACTTTTGTCTTTCCATATGGCCTGTCTGCCAAGTCTGGGTTGCGAGGATTGCTCTGTGTTTGCTCCCAGAGTTCTGTAGGGTTTTTTATGGGCTCCAAGTCCTCTGTCCCTTCTCAAGCCCTTCGTCAGTTGTTTTTGGAACATGTGTCTCTCCATAGTGGCACTATTCCTGTTTACGTGGATGGTTCGAAGTCAGATGCTGGCACTGGGTTTGGGGTGATATTTCCAAGTTTGTACTAGGTGGGAGTCTTCCTGTCGATGCATCTATTTTACTGCAAAATTGTCTGCTATCATTTTAGCTCTAAAGTTGATTTTAATTCATCAAGACATCTGTTTTACAGTTTGTAGTGACTCTCAATGTGCCCATTTGACCTTTCAGGGTTTTCACCCTACTCACCCATTGGTCCTTGCCATCCTCGAGTGACTTTACCTGATTGAGCGGTGGGGTAAACTAGTTGTTTTTTTGGGGTCCTTGCTCATGTTGGTGTAGCGGAACGAGAGGGCCGATGCACTGGCAAAGCTGCTTCTTCTCGTCGACCCCCTTCTAATTACCCGCTTTCTGCCCCAGATTTGACTCCTTCTGTCAAGTTTGCAGTTCAGGCTTGTTCACAGGCAAGATGGAATGCTCTTCGTGAAAATAAACTAAGGGAGGTTACCGAAAGGGTAGTTATCAACAGGGTGCTCCCCTCAATGCCTAGATGGTTGGAAACTGCTGTGACCAGACTGCACATTGGGCACTTCCAGTTACTCATGGGTTCCTGATGTGTGGTGGGAACCAGCCATATTGTGATTACTGCCTGGTCCCAATTATTACCCGGAACTTGCTGGTCGAGTGTCCGAGTCTAGGGGACCTGCATTGAAGGTGCGTCCATACATATAGGGGGCAGATGGCGCCTAATGTCTGTCCTCTGTGCTTGGGGGAGCCTCTTTCTTGTTATCTGAAGTTTTTAATTTCTTGACGAAGGCGAGGCTCCTCCACCTCTTGTACACCAGTGGTATTTTTTTCAGGTTTTATCGCTTTTATGTTCATTACCGTGTCATGCAATACTGCTATGTGTGTACAATTATGTATGTATTTGTATGCATAAGTACATATATGTATTACTGTAGTTTCGGCGCTATATGACCTAGCAGTAGCGGCGCCATGCTATTTTTAATAATTCATTTCTGTTCAATTCACGGTTACCTATCTTACGTGGCAACATAAATGTTTGTGCTGTCTTTAAAATAGAGTGGGTATTCCTGCTTAAAGCGTGAATGTTGTAACAAGCAGGTCGTTGTATATATTTTGTAAATATTAGTTCTCCCGTCATCGTGATGTAGAATTCTTCGTGTTTTCATGAGCAGTGACCTATATGTTGTAAAATAATAAGTATTTTATTGAATTTTTACGACAATGATTTTAATTCGACTATATGTAATTAAAGTTAATTTTTACAGACTGGTAGGCTTTTATCGAAAATATCAAAAACATAATTGATTACATTCCTAACTGTCCGACGGGGAAGACACTAGTTGGCTCGGCGGGATGCCATCTTTGTGTGGAGATGACTGCTCCCTGTGCCATTTTAAACACAGGGGAAGTGACTCGCCGGCAGTCACTATCATTTTCAAATTCCTGGAGACATCAAGAGCAATCCTGGGCTCCATACATGAAACATTTGCCCGGTTTGCTCCCTGCACATTACAAGAAATAAACACGTGTATCTGTCTGGTATAACTCAATCAGAGAATGGCATCACCTCACATTCACTGCACTCACAAGAGAAGACAATATTACAGCACAAAGATGTGTGATAGCTGCAACACATCAACAAACATTTCTGCCACATCAGTCATTTCCCCCCCATTCCCCCATAGGCCTACTCCCAAAATTGCTGCCACAACTCGGCCTCATCATACAAAAACAACACCTGCAACATGGATTCATACTGGACGAACACCACCTTGAACAGACAAATTAAAGATCTTACAATTAAATGTTGTAGGTCTCCACTTCACGCAAAACAAAGTGAAAAACCTTCTTACCAATCAGAAAATAAAATTAAACTCCTACAAGAAGCAAAGCTCACAAGCACACAGAGAACCTAAAACATTGATAAGTAACCACACATCGGCACAAACAGAACAGATTAGTATAGAGGAGGACTCATCGCATGCATGAAGTCTATCTTCTACAAGTATACAACAAAGGCAATTTAATCATATTTTCCAGATGAAAGGACACAAAATACAATCACTCAGAGACAAAACTGACCACAAACAATTAAACACCTCCCAGGCCATGACAGTACAATATAAAACTCAGCTTCTCCTCTTTCCATTGACACCTATCACTGCTGGGGACTGGTATACAACCAAAGAAACATACGATATCTCTACAGTGCAACACTATTCAACAGCATGTATTCTCAAGTGACACTTCACAACACATCTACTTTATTATCAAGCAAAACATTCCCCCTCTTTCCCAGACGTTTTGTTCACTTTCTATTGTACATAACATCACCGGGAAAACAGTACCACGGCTCTCTTGCAGGTCACTTGTCAGTCATAATCACTTTAGGAATGTGTTATTGATCAGAACAATCACAATACTTACACAGACCGCGAGCAAGATTGCGCTAAGCATACTGAAGTACTGGAACAACATTTCAACACACTAAAAAACACAGCCTTCACCAACATTGACAAAAAAATTTAAAAAATTAACACCGTCATATTTTCTGCAGACAAACACCACATTCCACAAACATTAGACAAGAGATTGCTTGCATCAAAAGACAAACTCAGACATAACTCCCTCCTCCCACACACAGAAGACACTATCGCAAAAATCAAACATAACTCCCCCCTCCCCCCCATAGAAGACATCATCACGGAAGTCCAACAAGTATACAACAAAATCAGAACAAAGAAAGCAGAAAACTGGAAAACCACTGTAACGACACTCAGCCAGTACACAAACATTTTCTTCCAAGACGCATTTCACAATCACTTCCAATACTAAACACATTCCCTCATACAGAGAACAAGTAAACATGTTAATGAACCACAAATAGCATTGCTCACTTCACACCAAGATGCACTGCGTCTGAAAAACAATACAATCTGCACAGAGGCCTTTCCCCCTGACCACAACACCAGTCCCTTCACTCCAGTTCGAACACACAAAGATATAAAGAAATTATAGAGCTCTACCAGCACAGAGACGGATGATATCACATATCAGTATTGTGCACCTGAAATATTTAGGACCACACTTCATCCAGACACTGATGAATATTAACTACTTTTCTTACGCACTCTGTAGTATTTGCAAAAGTAGAACAGTCATTGCTATACTCAATCTAAACATTGATCTAACACACCCTTCGTCTTGTGTACCCATAACATTACATTGTGCAATATCAAAAATAAATGACCACCAGATTTTAAACAGAGCCACACCTCACACTCCTTTAGCCCCCTTACGACCTGGTGATGGAGCAAAACACTTCACTAACGCCATACTGACCAATATCACAACATGTATCTGACAGCACGAACTGCACGATCCACACACATGCATTTCTTGCATTACACAGAGAGTAGGTCAGCATGCTCTCCAGTACAAATTTCTCTAACTATCTACACCAAACTACATGCACAGTACACACTACACTTCCTATTCAAAATTTAACAAATGGCGTCCCTTTACCAAGCCTCGAAGTCCCCAGGGGGAGGGGACCATAAATGCCCCCACCATCCGCCCCTCTCCCGGTGATGACTCGAGATGCCTGGAACCACTGTCTGACTCTCTTCTTCTTCATTTCTGCAACATTCGCGGCCTTGCCTCTAACTTTCGCTCTGTTGAGCACCACCTCTCCTTCTCTAAACCTCACCTTCTTTTTCTAACGGAGACTCAGTTGTCTGAGGCAACTGACAGCAAACCCTTTTCTGTATCCTCCTACTTTTTCTATACTCATTTCAAAGCCAAAGGTTTTTGTTGTGTATATATACGCAATGACTTATCTTGCTCTCGTGTTCCTGAACTCGATTCTTTTGAATTCTCTACACTCTGGCTTCGGCTTTCCTGTCATTCTCTGACTAAATATATCTGTGCTGTTTACTTATCCCCTAATTCTACTGACTATCAAAAATTCTTCGACTATCTTACTTCTGCGATGGAACACATTCTATCCATTTCTCCTTTCTCTGAAATCTCCATTCTAGGAGATTTCAACGTTCACCACCACCTTTGGCTCTCCTCTCCTTTCACGGATCCACCTGGTGAACAAGCCTACATCTTTTCTATCCTTAATGACCTAGAGCAGCTTGTACAGGACCCTACCCGTATCCCTGACCGCCTTGGAGGGAGCTCCAACATACTTGACCTCTTCCTCACAACTAATCCTTCTGCTTACTCTGTTAATCTTTTCTCTCCGTTGGGCTCCTCCGATCACAACCTTATTACCTTAACCTGTCCTATCACTCCGGTACGGCCTGTGGACCCTCCAGGAAAATGTCGTCTGTGGCATTTTGGAGCTGCAGACTGGGAGGCCCTCAGGCAGTCCTTCTTTGATTTTCCCTGGAATGATTATTGCTTCCATGGCCGTGAGCCATCTGAGTGTGCCTTGCGCATTACGGAGGTTATTCTCTCGGGCATGGAAGCATACATTCCTTTCTCATATCCTTTGACTAACGCAAGAAAGCCTTGGTTTAATCACGCTTGTTCTAATGCTGTCCGCAACAGGGAGAGGGCCTACAAAAGGTACCGGAGCCAACCCACCCCTGAATCACATCATCTTTACGTTTCTGCCCAGAATTGTGCTAAGTCTGTTCTTCGCTCTACTAAAAATAATTTCATCCATACTAAATGCTCTCAACTCTCCAACTCGAATTCTTCCCGCTCGTTCTGGCACCTTGCCAAAAATCTTTCTAACAACTTTACCTCATCATCCTTCCATCCTCTTTTCTACTCTGATGGTTCTGTAGCTATTTCTTCTACAGACAAAGCAGATCTTTTCGCACAGACTTTCTCCTCCAATTCCACCTTAGACGATTCCGGTGCTGTTCCTCCATCACATCCCCCCTCTGAGTTCCTCATGGCTGATATTAAAATTTCTTCAGTTGATGTATTTTCTGCTATCACTGGCCTCAGTATTAACAAGGCATATGGGCCTGATGGGGTCCCTCCTGTTGTTCTCAAGAACTGTGCTTCTGTGCTTACACCCTGCCTAGGCAAACTCTTTCGCCTTTGTCTGTCAACTTGTACCTTTCCTTCTTGCTGGAAGTTTGCTCTCATTCAGCCAGTCCCAAAGAAGGGTGACCACCCCCAACCCTCCAACTATCGTCCAATTGCTTTAACGTCCTGTATTTCAAAAGTTTTCGAGTCAATTCTCAATAGAAAAATTTTAAGGCATCTTTCCTATCACAACCTTCTTTCCGATCGTCAGTACGGGTTCCGTCAGGGACGCTCCACTGGTGTTTTCTCACCTATCTTTCAGACTCCTGGTCATCCTCCTTTCGGGACTTTGGCGAAAGCTTTGCCATTGCACTTGACATCTCAAAGGCTTTCGATCGAGTCTGGCATAAATCTTTAATTTCCAAACCGCCCTCCTACGGTTTCTATCCTTCTATCTGTGCCTTCATCGCTAGCTTCCTTTTTGGTCGTTCTATAGCCGCTGTTGTAGACGGCCATCGTTCTTCTCCTAGATCTATGAACAGTGGTGTTCCTCAGGGCTCTGTCCTATCACCAACTCTCTTCCTTTTATTCATCAATGATCTTCTAAGCTGTACATCTAACCCTATCCACTCATATGCTGATGACTCCACCCTTCACCTTTCCATTCGGTTCCCGCAATGCCCATCTCAACAGTTACTTCAACAAACAAGGGATGAGGCTATGGCACACCTAATGTCTGACTTGACTTGTATCTCTGACTGGGATAAAAATAATATGGTTGTTTTTAATGCATCTAAGACTCAGTATTTGCACCTATCAACCCGACAAAATCTTCCACAGGTATACCCACTAATGTTTAATAATATTTAGCTTAATCCTGCATCATCCTTGAACATGCTTGGGGCTTCATTTACTCGGGACTTATCTTGGAAAGATCATATTACATCTCTTGTAAAATCTGCTTCCATGAGATTGGGTGTGCTAAGCCGACTCCGCTCTTTCTTTACCTCTGCACAATTGTTGACTCTATACAGGGGTTTTATCTGCCCCTGTGTGGAGTACAACTCTCATGTGTGGGAAGGCTCCCCAATACAGCTCTTCTCAATAGGGTGGAGTCAAAGGCTTTTCGTCTCATTAACTCTCCTCCTCTTGCTGACTCCCTTCAACCTCTGTCTCTTCGCCGCACTGTTGCATCTTTGTCTCTTTTCTATCGCTACTTTATTGGTCACTTCTCCTCTGAACTGTCTGCTTGCATTCCTCCACCTCTACGACGGGCGCGTAGCACCCGTCTGGCAGCAAACTCTCATCCCTTTTCTGTCCAACTCTCTAATGCAAGAGTTAACCGTTACTCCCAGTCTTTCATTTATGCAACAGGTCAGCTCTGGAACTGTCTCCCTCTGTCTGTATTTCCTGCTGCCTATGATCTCCAGTGTTTCAAACGCAGTGTGTCCAGGCATCTCAAAATGATCGGATCTTGAATTTGGCTCTCTATTGTATTATGTTTTTCTCTTGAAGGGAACTGTTACTGCGGGCTCATGGCCTTTGGCTCCTTCTTCCTCGCATAAAAAAAAAAAAAATTAGACATCAGTAAATACGTTTATTCCATATTCAACGGAAACCTATCGGCTATAACATAAACATGAAAAAAAAATTATACAGGTTTGCCAATTAGCCAGACAAGGACGTGTGACATTTCAGGAAAATATTTGTGAAGAAGAGAGTTCCTTATTAGGGTACCTCAAAGCTTTGTTCTTCCACCTATACTGTTCAATCTGTACAGTCAATATATTCTCACATCACAACACCCACAAATCTTGTTTCACATGCAGATGATGTTACAATACCAACTACATACCACTTCGCAGACACAGCATGTTCACTGCAACAAGATTATCTTTATACACTTCAGGCCTGGGTCACAGACAACATGATGACGATTGTTCCAACCAAATCTACCATCATACTTATCAACAGGGGCAGCCGTGAACACAAATACACGCCTAACATCACACTCAATGATGTACCCGTGCCTCATACCCTTCCCACCAAGATCTTAAAGTGGCATGACACTGGGCACACCTTCAGGGATCATATTTTTATTTTTTTTTAATGTGTCCGTCTTAGGGCATAGAATTTAACAGCTTTTTCTCTGGGGCCCAGCGGTTCTCCTACGTACCATATGTCTACATGTCACCACTTCGGCACAAACACCCACCTTCCATGCTAAATACAATTTAGGGTTGTCTCATAGAGGGCTGTTGTCTTTTTACTGGTGTCTTTTAGCAACCTGGCGGTTCTAATGGCAAATTAGTCTAGTCTACCTTAGCGAAATTCAAATCCTCTTAACTGTTCCCTGCCCCAACTGGGATTCGCAACCATGTCCGGTAGAACATCAGAAAACCTCTCTACCGATTTGGCACCGCCTCTGGGGGTACAAATGCAGACTCCTAAAACACACACACACACACACACACACACATGTCACCAGTTATCTCACATGTACCCCACCTCTTCCCTAAATACTCTTTCCTAAGCCATCGTGGGACAGTTTCCCAGCTCCGAGGAATGCAAAGTACTGCACAGTCTTTCTTTTCCAGGGGATATTCTCACCGTGGAGGAGGTTGCCTCCTGAAAGAGAAAGGGATGTGAGAGATCTTCGTCATAAGTGAGTGCCATTTGGTGGCAGATTCATAAAGTACAGCCCTCTCCTATACAACCCAGAGCCAGTTCACAGTGTTTGTAGCTGCGACGATGTCAGGAAAAAATTTTATTTATCACATGTTCCATCTGAAATTGTGTCTCGGTTTATTTGAGAGAGAGAGAGAGAGAGAGAGAGAGAGAGAAAGAGAGAGAGAGAGAGAAAGAGAGAGAGAGAGTGAAATTGCTAGACGAAATGAAGGCTTAGTCTAGCTGAACCTGAACGATACTCGTACATAGAGGAGGGAGTAGTGACGTCACAAGGCAGAAACTCAACAAAGTATCAACCAATATAATTGAGCTGGAACTCTTATTTAACTCGCCCAAGCCCAAGGAAGCTCCTTTCCTGCATAGAAATAACTTAGTTTTTGCTCTAACCTGGCCTACTATTGCCCCGTCTCCATCTTGAATGCTGAGTTTTAGGTTTGTAACAAAAAATTCACACTAGAATATGAGGCTAGTCACGAAGAAATGCTGTGCAAAGGATGTAGTGCCGTAGTATTTTCTTTTTCAGTCACTGAGGTTAGTGATATAAGCTATATTGTAAATGGACGAAAATCCTGGCCATGTTGGAGTAAAAGGAGAATAACATCAAATGTAAAAATGCTCTACTAATATTGACCTTGCTGTTAGCATTTATAGTTTGCATGGTTATTTTTTCAAATTAAAATTCATAAACTTTTAATAGAGTAATTACTTTGTGTGCTTTACACAGACCATTCCCGGCGTGTTTGATGTTGCTTTTCTGGTCTGATCAGTCAGTACACCAACGGTAATGTCTCCACTACTGATGCAGTTTATTTTTTAAAATCCATAACTGCACATTCAAATGAAGAAATTGATTACTCGGTGGTATTTGGTAGTTATAAATTTTTAAAAATTATTTTCAATGTGTAGATGCTGCCATTTCGTTTATAAACAACTAAGCCCATTCTAAACATGCAGTCATCCACATCCATACATGGCCGTGTCTGTGGAAACTAGGAATGACTGAGGCTGCTTAACCTTGGGTTTCCAGTCCACCCACCAACTCCCGTCAGGGTTGGCAGTTGTTGAAAATTTTGGCATTTTGTGCCAAATTATTTACCAAGTATTTCTCTATGCCAAATAAATTTTCATTTTCGTATGATTAAAACAAAAGTATCATAATGAACAATGCCCATTTAGGATACATTTTATTTATTTATTTTTTTTTTTGGAGGGGGGGGGGTAGGATTGTAGAGGGGAATTCCACCTCAACCCCTACCTCTCCTGATACCCTCTTGAGCCAGAATCCCACAGAAAAGGTGGTGGTGTCATTTGGAGACTATTGACTAGGGGTGTGTGGCAGAGGTTGGCCAGGCCACCTCATCCCTCACCCATCCTGAGACCCTCATAAGCCACACCCAAAGCAGGAGAAAGTAGTGGTGGACTTTCGGGGGCAGAGATTAACCTGCCCATGGAGTGCTTTCTTAAGAGTGGTAAGCAGGCTTGTGCGCTGCATCGACTAAGGCCATACTAGAAGGGCCTATTTGCAGCATTCAGACTTAAGCACTCTCCCCCCCCCCCCAGCCACTCGGAGGGCAAAACAACCCAATTCTTTATCGGTCTTAAGGTTGGATAAATGGGGAAGGTTGGTGTCACGAATGATATCCGACTGTGAACCCCCCCCCCCAAAAAAAAAAAAGGTAAATTAAACCAGGATAGCCTCGTCCTCATTTTCTGGACAGAGCTGTATGGTGAAGACTGGCCAATCATCGACCCAATACATAGGTGGAAAAAGATGAAGGATAAAAAAAGATGATTAATAACAAAAATGAGTTTCAGTATCCGTAGCCTTTGCTGCCTCCCACATTTGCCTAGCGACATGAGACGCAGAATGGGATGATTTTCGATCAGGAATGCTCTGGTTTGGTTTAATTAGACTGTGAGTAAAACTATCAGTTTAGCCTAATGTCAGCTGTGCAATTTCTGTGAAAATCTGTCTGGTCTTTTACTTATCATCAGTGATATCAGGCATGTTAGTCATGGTTTCTTAACTCTTACTGGCAGAAGATAAATAGATTTTCATCATGAGCATCATACAATTATAAATAGCCCTTACCTTCATGAAGTAACTGATATTTAAAGATGAGCAATTATCCTGTAAATGTCCAGGAGGAAGTACATTTTATTAACAGTATATCTTATGACCAAAGTTTAGGGTTTAATAGGCAAGTGTTGTAGTTTAATAAAAATAAAATATATGAAGCATAATGTTAAAAATATAAATGGTCTACTTTGATGAAACTGAACAGTGGCAGTGCATGTCAGTCTTTGATATCTTCCCGTGCTGAAAATATACTGTATTATGAAAGGGTAAAATTAATACAAGGTAATATTTTCAACAAATTGCTGAAGATTTGTGTACAGAGATGAAGTAATAGCCAATACAATACAGATACATTTTACTTGGGTTCCCAGCATGTGCATACTGGTCCCAGTGTCTGCAAAGTAATAAATGGCTCATTTACTTAAGACTGGAACCTGGCTGCAAAGTATAATTTCCAATTTGCCTGGTCGTGCAATATATGGAAGATGAAAATTTGTCACCAGAAGTTATCGAGAGAGACTGTCACTGTGCAATTTCTGCTGCAAGAAGGTACCTACGGGGCATATTCAGCTCAGCTCAGAATTAAGAAATAAAAGACATAACTGCTGTCCCTCCAACAATGAGAGGCAATGGCTATGGTTCTTCTTGTATTAGGGTAGTTGCAACGGTTGCTCAACCCGACGTGATAAAAGATAATAATGTGATTCATTTTCTTGACATAGATAATTGCTTTTCCAGTGTGCTTTGTGACTACTGAGATGGTCATCTGCAACAGTAGATCAACAGTGCCATGATCATACACCAATGGTAACTTTACACCAATAGCCTGGGTGGCTGTTCACTCATGTAGGTATGGCAGTACATCAGCAAAAAGGTTTTCTGACAAAGGTGGTGCAGTTGAGGTCTGGCTGAGGTCAAAAGGTAGTTTTGTGGGTTTTAAGTCGTGACAATTTACACCTTTAGAGTCCTCTTCAGGAGATACCAAGACACTGGAAGAAGCAATGCAGTAATTACACATGTAGTGTCTCCTTCAGGAGCTACCGAGGTGTTGCTAGAAGCAGCGGAGTCTTTATCAGGGTAGTCTCCTTCAGGAAGTACTGATATGTTGGCAGATGCAATGCAATATTTATATGTGTAGAGTCTCCTTCGGGAGATGCCACGGTGTTGCTGGAGGCAACGAAGAACGTGTCCATAGGGTGTGAAGGGAACCAATGTTCACTGGAGCTGCAAAATGGCTTACTAATAAATCGTTAAGTACACAGTCAGCTTTACAGTTCCTTGGTGGGGCCTTTCCTACAGGACCTTTTATATAAGCCAAGTTGCCGAAAATAGAACCATGAGGGGATACTAACTTTCTGTGGTCTCTGGTAAGGGAGTTAATATCACCAGTTTACCCTTTTCCCTGTTCTGCCTTCCCTTTTCCCTGTTCTGTCTTCAAAAGAAGCTAAAATCAACATTGTCAGTTTAAAGGGATGTCTCTGTGGCTTAAATTGTATTTCCCAGTGATTATTAATATGTTGGGACTGAAAAAGTGCTTTAACCCAACGCGTGCCTGCTATTTTTAGCCCTATGGGTCACCCCAGTGCCGGCCATTTTTCGACCTTTCTTTGGGGGCTAAAATGATAAATTTTGATGTGGAAACAACGAATTTCGCCGTTAAAATGCTCACAGAGGCTCGGAAATGGGTTTTATTCAGTCTGGCGCACTCATATACAGGTATAGCCACTCTCTCACGCTCACTATATACATGAGAGAAAGCCGTTTTCTATGTAGGGTATACTGGGAAGGTATAGCAATGTTCAGTACACTTTTCTGATTACTTATTACTTCAGCATCTACGACAATTTGCGTGTCTTTCTCACTGTGATGGCATTATCTTACATTTGCTTGAAGATAGGTACAACCTGACTTCATTATGTACAGTCCTGGCACTTACAAGAAGGTATTTACAACTTGACTTCACCATATAGTCCTTACACTTACAAAAAAATATTTACAATTTACACTTACATGAAAATGTATACCAAATGCCTTCACTATGTACAACACTGAATGAGGCACACAAGTAGAATGAGGCAGAGCAAGCATGAGGGGGGGAACGCGTAAGTGTATGGCCTTGACAGCCTGAGGGATGGTAGAGAAGCAGTTTACCTTACATGCCTGCCAATTTTTACTCACGAATCCTGAAAAATGCGGTCACAGTGAAGTTTTTTTATTTTAAACCGTTTTAAAATGGCACTGGCACTGAGCGCGCACTTATGTCAGACCGTTTTAAAATGGCACTGGCACGGGGGGGGGTAAAAAAGATTAAAAACTCACTGAACAAGAGACTACTTGGGATGAGAGGATTTTCAAAGTTAAGCACCCTGAACTAAATTCCACCAGCAATAAACATTTGGTGAACACAGTGTCAAATGAAGTAATGGTTATAGAAATCTGAACTTTTTACATAACAGATGCTGTGTGGATGGCGATGAGATAGAAAGTGTTAGGAGAAAATTATACAGTGAGGTGTTTTTGCCTTGTGGAGAGGAAGGAGAGCGAAAAGTTGACAAGGAGTGTGTACAGTAGGTGAGAATGGTGGAGGGAGGGAGCGACAGAGGGAAGCCAAGGATGAGATGGAGGGATGAAGTGGAGAGGTATATGAGAGAGGGGTGTGTGAACTGGGGGCAGGGTGATGAAATGGCAGGGGAGACAGTGACATGGAGGCGATTTGTTTGTTGCCACCCTTTATGGGATTACGGTGTCTGGCATTGATAGATAGATAGATTGATTTCTGTGCTCTTTCCATCCCAAAAGATGGTAGCAGCCATCATCCATTTACCTGATGTAATGTTACCCAATTCTTTCTTCCTTTTTATCATTATCACATACCTGGCCAGGTGATAATGTGAACACCTGTGTGTGTGTGTGTGTGTGTGTGTGTGTGTGTGTGTGTGTGTGTGTTACTTGCTACTGAATGTTATGGGGCTCAGGATATATCGCAAAATTACAAAACTGTATAGTGGATGTATGGGATGTCACTTTAACAAGTGCCATTCCTACATATGCAGTACTTCACCTGCATGTTCACCACAACAATTGCACTGAAATCTATGCACAATCTCTTGTAGATTGCCGCTGAGAGCTTTTATGACAAAGTTGTCAACTTTGCACATTAACCCCTTAACCGCGGGGAGTCACTTTCATGACGCATGGGAGCAAGGGATCATACTGCGGGGCATCACTTTTGCGATTCTGTGTTATTTTGAATTTGCCCGGGCTTTCAAGTGGTGGCTTGTATCATCTATGAGTACTGCCAACATCCAACACTAGTCAGCACTATTAATCTCATCTGTACTCCCATCCATTCTTGACAATTTAGCCATTTCTTCCCGTTCTTGACTCCCCTCCCTACCTCCCCTCCATTACCCTCTCCTCTCGCCTGCCCGGCCATGCTACGCTAAGTAAATCTTCCCTGGAATTTTCCACTGATTTCTTCCATTGAAATAAGCCCTATGCCCTATTCTTATACCAAATAATATATACCAAAAAGAAATAAGGTAAGTGAGAGTGCCATACACCTGGAATTGGCTAATTATCACCTTACAACACCTCATGTACACTCGTTCGTTAATTTTCGCTGTTTATTTCCCCTTGAAATATGCCGTATAATCTATTCTTGTAATAGAAATATATATAAGAAAGGAAGGGAGAAGCCTAAGTGATATTTACATTCACCTGGAACTACCTAATTATTGCACGCCACCACACTGTATTCTACGCTAAGTAAATCTTCCCAGTAATTTTCCACTGATTTCATCTATTGAAATAAGCCCTATGCCTTATTCTTATACCAAATAATATATACCAAAAAGAAATAAGGTAAGTGATAGTGCCATACACCTGGAATTGGCTAATTATCACCTGATAACACCTCACGTGCACTCGTTCGCTAATTTTCGCTGTTTATTTCCCCTTGAAATATGCCGTATAATCTATTCTCGTAATAAAAATATATATAAGGAGGGAAGGGAGAAGCCTAATTGATATTTACATTTACTTGGAACTACCTAATTTATAATGTATTGTCTAGATTTCCTGCCAATCATTTCATAGCTATATATTAGCAGCTCTCACGAGGCTGACGTTGGCAGTAGTGCTTTCTCCCTAGGTAGGCCACCCCGGCCCACCAGTATCAGCTTACTGTCGTCTTTCAAAGTGAAAGTACGTCGGATTCGCTCCTGCTAACTTCCGCTGCTTTTTAGCCCCATGCAAAGGGCCCTGTGACCTCTACCCCCTACTAAACCTCGTGTGGAAAGAGGTAAAGGGCTGACAATTGATAGAGAGTGACTACGATCTTTCTGTTGAGTAAAACAGTGCAAGTGGAATTGTAAATAATGTGTAAATAATGTGTAAACAACAAGTGAAAGTAATGAATGTAAATATAAGTGAACAGTGGAAAATACTTTTATAAGTTACTTCAAGAGACAGTGCATAACACAGTGGAAATAAAATAGAAATGTAAATAATGTAAATAAAATAGAGAACGTAAATAGAAATGTAAATGAGTAGTATTATAAGAATACGAGTATATATACTAGGAGTAATGAAAGTGAAAGTTTCACTCTAGCATGTATGAATACTATGAGTTATGAGAGTGAAGGTGAAAATGACATTCACTCTCAACGCTAGTATACAGGACGAGAAAGTGAATGCTACGTATTTTACTGAAAGAGAAATTGAATCCCTACAGTGACAATAAACTACTATTACTGAAGGAAACTTATGGATAAAGACTGTAGATATATATAAGTGTTGTATAGTAAGAGAAATATAAACTGTGAATGTTTTTATGAATAATAAATGACAGAACACCAGCGGCAAACGATGTCAAGTGGGAAGGTCATATGCCCTCGTAATTTTCATTGCTTTCACAGTGTTTTTTTTGTTTTGGAGTATGGATTCCAAACTATTTGAGAATCATGGAATAGTGTTTCTAGTGATAATATCAGGCTGTGGAAATCATATTACGGGTTGTCGGGAAGTGTAAAGTGGAGACTTCGTTACTCAACTTCAGAGGTCTCCACAAGTCCTACGGTACTCGACGAAGGCTCAACAAACACCCTAGGAGAAAGCTGAAGGTATGTGCCATAAGCATATTTGATTTTAATATTCTACGACTAATAACTGATTTTTGGCAAAATATTGTTAGAGAGTCTGTCAGAGCGCGAATATGCCCGCAGGAGCCGCAAGAAAAAGCAAAACAAGCCCGTCGTTAAGAGGGTTAAAAAATGTTTTTATTGTCCACTGGGTGATTTCGACTTCATGCTCTACTGTGTTCAACTGCAAACACTTTTTATTATCACATTTTTTTTTTTTTTGCCACAGTACTTTTTAATTACTGTTCTTAACGCTGCAGGCTGCAGCAAACCCTGTCTGATCCTGCATCTCACTATGAGTATCTTAAAAGACTCACCTCCATTCCGTACTGCCCCGTTGAGGGGGGTCACCTTGACGTGGTGGTGGGGCTTGAAGCGTAGCTGGCAGTGCTACCTACTCGGGAGGCATGCCTACCGTTGAAGGGTTCGGTAGTTGTCGGCCTCGTGGACCAAGCACTCCCCACATCACTGGTGGAGAAGGCCTGCTGGTGATGTTGGTCGTCCCTGCTCATTTCCCATCTTGGGCGGGACTGTAGCCTCCCCACATGTTAGCCATGCGTGTCTTGTGATTATACTATCGTATTCGTAGCCGAGCTGTAATGGACAGTGATTTAATTTGTAGGAGATAAACTCAGTTTACTTGTAGTCGATTACAGGAGAAGATGAAGATGAGTCTGGGGTTGATTGTAGTTTATTTTCGTCAAAGGAGAAGCTCAAGATTAACACTGAGTGTATTATACAAGAGCATTTAATGCTTGCCAACTTCTTGTAGCCCACCGCCCCTTTCTCCCAACTCTCCTTCTCGCTCTGTCTCATCCAGCCTCCTAAGTCCTTGCTTCTGTCTCCCTTCTCCTTCTGGCTCCAAAATCCTTCTCTCTCGTATAGGAGAGCTTGTGTCACGTGCATTATACGGTTGTCGAACCTTTTAGAAGCCTCTGTGTGTGTGTGTGTGTGTGTGTGTGTGTGTGTGTGTGTGTGTGTGTGTGTGTGTGTGTACTTACCTAACTTACCTAATTGTATCTTTACAGGAATGAGTCAAGCTCGTACTGTCCCGTGTCTTAAACCATATTTACGGTACATATCCTTAAATTTGTGAATTGTTTTCGCACACACTATTTCATTCGGTAGTGCATTCCACTGATCAATTGCTCTATTTGGGAAATTAAATTTCCTTACATCTTTATCACCTCTCTTTATATGCAATTTTTTTCCAGTATCCTCTTGTTGATGCCTCCCCGTACGTTAAGTAATCATTTATGTTTATTTTCTCCTTCCCTGATATGCATTTATATAGCATTATCATGTCACCTCTTTTCCTTCTCTCCTGTAGTGTTGGTAGATTCAGTTTATTTAGTCTTTCTTCATAGCTTAGATCCCTTAAGCTTGGTACTCATCTTGTAGTGGCCCTTTGAACTTTTTCAATCTTGTCTATGTGTTTTTTGAGATGAGGACTCCAGACTACTGATGCATACTCCAGGGTTGGTCTGATGAATGATGTTATTATCTTTCTTAGCATGTCTTCATTTATGTATGTAAACGCTATTCTCATATTGGCAAGCAGTGTATACATGTTCCGATCCTTCTCACTGATGTGGTCAGCCGGAGATAGTCTGTTATTGACAATCACACCTAGGTCCTTCTCTCTTTCCGATGTGTGTAGGGTTTTATTTCCTAACATATAATCCCAATCAGGTCTTTTTCCACTTTTACCAAACTTGATTAAATGACACATGTCCACACTGAATTCCATTTGCTATGTATTACTCCATTCATGAAGTTTATTTAATTCTTCTTGTAGCTCTTTACAAGAGTCTGTGTCAGTAATTCTTCTTTGTATTTTTGCATCATCTGCAAACATATTTAGATAGGTTTAATTTTCAGTGTTACTGTCTATATCACTTATATATACTAAAAACATGATTCGTGCTAGCACTGAGCCCTGTGGTACTCCACTAGTCACTTCTTTCCATGATGAGTAATATCCCCTTAGTACTGTTCTCATTTTCCTTTTCATGAGAAAATCTTGCATCCAACAATACAGTTTGCCTCGAATTCCTCCTTAATGGTATAGTTTCCATAAAAGTCTTTGGTGTGGTACTGTGTCAAATGCGTTCTTGAAATCTAAATAGATACCGTCCACCCATCCTTCTCTTTCCTGTAATGTGTCTGTTACTCTGTCATAGTAGCTGAACAGATTAGTAACACATGATTTTCCTTTTCTGAAACCAAACTGTCTTTCTGTTATCATAATGTGTTCTTCTAGATGATTTACCCAAGCTTTTCATATAAGCTTTGCTAATACCTTACAACGCTGGTTAGTGATACCGGTCGGTAGTTAAGTGGATTTTGTCTATTTCCTTCCTTGAATAAGGGAACAATGTTTGCTTTCTTCCAGATATCAGGTAGTTTACCGTGACTCAGGGATTTCTTGAAAATTAAAAATAATTGTTTACTTAACTCTTTTGCACATTCACATAGCACCCAACATGAAATTTCATCAGGACCATTTGCATTTCCTTTGTCTAATTTACTTAGCTCCTCCTGTATATCTTTTTCTGATGTTTGTATATCTGGTAGTATGTGTGGGCATGCATGTTCCACATAATCCCTCTCAAAAATTTTTTCCTCTGTAAAAACTGATTGGAAATTCTTGTTTACTGCTTCATAAATATCCTTCTCTTGTGTATAGGTGATTCCATCGTCCGTAATGGATTGTATTTTATCTTTTACTTTGGTTTTGCTTCTGATGTAGTTGTAAAATAGCTTTGGTTGATCACTACTTTTATTTATGATATCCTCCTCAAACTGTTTTTGGGTTTCCCTCCTTATTCTTGTATAATCGTTTCTTGCCTGTTTGTAATTATTATATGCCCTTTCACTATTGTGTCTTCTGTATCTATTCCACAACAAATCTCTTCTTTCTTTTGATTTTTTACATTCTGTATTGAACCATTTCTTTATTTTCTTTTCTGCCTCTCTGTGCTGTGGGATGTACTTCTGGACTCCTATTTCATAAAGTTCACAGAATTTTTCATATATAGCATTTAAATCTTGTTCTCTAAGCTCCTTTTCCTAAGCTATTTCTAAGACGTACTTCTTTAGGTCATGATACTTTCCCTTTTTATAGTTTAGACTCTTTTTGTAACTTTCATTGCTGTTATCTATGTCATATGCAATCCTGAAGTTGGAATTTAGTACTGCATGGTCGCTTTTGCCGAATGGAGGGTGATATATTAAATTGTCAATATCGTTTTCTTGCCTAGTAAATATGAGATCTAGCGTTGACGGTACATCGAGTCCTCTTTTTCAGGTGGTTTCCCTTACATGTTGCGTTAGGAAAAATTCTTGCACAAGATCCAGGAGCTTTTGGTCCCAACAGCTTTCTTGGCTTATTATATCTAGAGTATTCCAATTTATGTTTGTATTAAAATCTCCAGTTAGTATAATTCTTTTTTATTTCTCTTCCATTTTATGTAGTAAGGCTCTTAAACTCTGAATTGTACTCTCCGCCAGGTCCTCATATTCGTCTCTTTCCCATGTGTTTGATCTGGGTGGCATGTACAAATTGGCTACAATTACTTTCCCTTCAGATGTATTTATCTCTAATGCAATCAGTTCTATTTGTGAGGGTATGTCTAATTCTATTTCTTTGACTCATAGATTTTTCTTAGTTAATATTACAATTCCTCCTCCTTTTTTTAAGTTCCTATCTATGTGTGTGTGTGTGTGTGTGTGTGTGTGTGTGTGTGTGTGTATGGTAGCTTTCCTATTAGGCGTCACGAGGTGCAGACTGGCATCCCTCAGACAGAATGTTGCAAACAACACTTCCTTTGGCCTCGAGGTATGGCTTTGACATAACCTTCTAGATTACCAATGTATGTTAGCTATTATGTATTGTATTATGATACTGTAGAGTCCTGACGCATGGCGTCCCATAATGCTGGGAGACGGGAGTCCTGGGAGTGTGGCAATGCTGCATGCTGCACCCTGCAGTTAGCAATACACCTCTTTGGTCCCCTTTTCTGACAAGACAGGCGGCCTATTTGGGCACAACCAGGTCAATCGGCTAGTCTTGCATTGGCTAGGGTTAAGTGTGCATTGGGAGGCCTGGTGGCTCCTACTGTCCTGGAGTCATCCTTATCTGGGTCCCCCAGCGCTTACCTGCGTATACTCTCCTGCTACCTCTAGGTCGCCAGTGGTTTTGTCCCTGGCATATGACCTCCCCATGTTAGTTTTCGTGGTGGGAGGAGGGATAGAGGAATGAAGTTCGATTTTTGCATATATGACATCTGATAAAAATGATATTGATGACGTGACATTTGTCCCTGGACACTTTTCAGGATCCTACTCCCTCACTGCCACTGTGGAGCCTTTCCAGGCCCCTAGAGGCTTTTCTCCTCTGCCCCAGCATTTATCTGGGACTAGGAGGAACTCACGTCGAGGTGGTTCAGCTCTGGGGTTCGACCTGGAAAGCACAGTGCAAGAGGATTTTCCAAAGTAACTGGTGCTGAAATCCTCTACGGGTGGCTTAGTGTTGGATATTTCCATTATTTCTTTTTGTGGTCGATAACCTGTGATCTCGTTCCAAGGGGATGGCAGCCTCCTTAATGAGGTTTTCTTCCCAGAAAAGAGTTCCCGTCTCCAATCTCTGACCTCCGTATCTGGTCGCAGTATGAGTTGTGTACCCAATGCCATCATTAACCATTGTAAGGGGGTCATTTACTCCCAGGAACTCCTCTGATGCCCTGAGACTTGGTTGGCGGAGGAACTAAGCTATTCTGATGCTGTCAATGTTTACAGGGTACAGAAGAAGATCGAGGAAGTTCTGACACCAACTCCAACCCTTTTCCTGACCTTTGACCAATTAACGTTGTCTTATTCTGTGAAACTTGCCTGGTTACCTCATCCTGCGAAGCCCTACATTCCATCCCCAAAGAGATGTTTTCACTGTCAGGGATATGGGCATGTTAGCCACTTTTGTCGCCATGTGCAAGCTAGCCTTCTGGGTGTATATGTTTCTTGTGGTTGTTCCTCCCATGCTGGTGACTCAGGCACCTACCTATTGTTGCCATTGTGGGGGTGCCCATGCTACCTCCTCTCAGCTCTGTCCTTGCTACACGTCTGAGAAAGAGATTTTGTCCATACATACCCATGAGAAGGTTTATTTTCCTGAGGCAAGGAGGAGAGCCCAGACTCGAATTTTCCAGCCCAAAGTTTCTTGTGCCTCTGTCCTCTCCAGTGCATCTGTGCAGCATCGTGTGTCTAAGACTCTGCCTCAATCTGTGCCATCTACTGCTCCCCTCTCCTGTGATTTGCAGACTGATGTTGCAGAGGCTCTTGCTGCTCGTGAGGTGAGTAGTAACCCAACTTCTTCAAGTAATGTTTCTGCCTCCATTTCAGTGACAGAGGTTCGACACCCTTCCATGGTGGTGGCAGACGTCCAAGTCGATGCTTCTCCTTCTCCTGGCATATCCAAAAATAAATAACGGCATGTCTCCTGTGCATGGCAAGCATCGCCGTGGCTCCTCAGGGTGCTCAGAGACTGAGGCCCCGTCACAAAGGTTTCGGCTGGGGAGCCCACTATTCATTCTCTTCAAGGTTCTCAGGATCCAGGCGAGCACAAGCTGAGGATAGTATTTCGCTGACAGTCGGGACCCCACCAAAAAGTGCTGATGCCTATTTGATGTGCCTCCTCAGTTGCATGAAGCCTTTCCTTCTTGGGATCCTAGTACTGTGGGGTGCGCTACTGATCATACTCCTCCTTGTGATAGTACTGCCTGCTCTGTTCCTGCTAAGGCAGCTTGCATTCCCCCTACCAGACCATCTCTTGCTTCACCACAGGAGAAGACGATTGTCCGGTCTTCATCTTCCTCCCATTTGCCGTCTACAAAACCAGGTATCTTGGGTTCCCCCTTCCAGCGGGTTGGCTGTGGTTACAAAACGTGTAACTAAACTTAACCCTCGGCCAGGTACTCGGAAACCCATCATGGTTCCCAGTGTCCAGAACTGTGGTGTTGGAAGAAACCTGATATAATGCCACTCCATTATGGAATCTATAATTCAATGGAATTATCGTCGTTTATGTGCTAGTTGGGAGGAATTGCTTAGTCTTACTGCCCACTTTTCCCCAGTATGCATATGCATCCAGGAGACCATGGTTGGGGATGCTGCTCCTTCCGGTCATTCCTGGTTACCATGCATGTTATTTTGATCCTCAACCTGGCCAAGAACGTCATGATGGTGCTGCTCATGCATCCAGGAGACCATGGTTGGGGATGCTGCTCCTTCCGGTCATTCCTGGTTACCATGCATGTTATTTTGATCCTCAACCTGGCCAAGAACGTCATGATGGTGCTGCTCTGCTACTTCGCTGTGATCTGCCATTCACATGTCTGAGTTTTTCAATTCCAATGCAGGCTGTTGCCATTCAGATTTTCCTTCATCGTCAGTACACGTTGTGTAGTCTTAATCTCTGTCCATGTGCTTCTGTTGAAAAGGTAGATCTTGTTCTTGTTTGTGACTTTCCATCCCCCTTCCTTTTACTGGGTAATTTGAATGGTCGTCACCCACTGTGGGGTGACAGTATGACTAACCCTAGAGGTTTTATGTTAGCTTCTTTGGTGGAGGATGAGGAGTTGGGGGTGTTGAATTCAGGTGGAATGACATACTTTCATAATCAGAGTGGTGTCTTCATGACCACTGATTTGTCTCTGTGCTCAGCTACTGCTATTTTAGATTTTAGTCGAGGTGTGTTGCCAGATTTGCCTGGCAGTGATCACTTCCTGATTATTTTAACTTCTGTTGAGTGTGAGCCACAATGTCCTCTTTCTCACTGGTGCCTGGATAAGGCGAACTGCCATTCTGCAGGGAGTTATGGTCCAGTGACCGCGCTGTGGATGGTTTTCATAGTGCTGATGAGGCTGTGGCATATATAACCGATGTAATGCACTCAGCAGCTCTTTTATATATTCCCAAGACTTCTGATTGATATCCTAAACATCCAGTTCCCTGGTGGACCCCTGAATGCACCTCTGCAGTGAAGGCCAAACCGGTCGCCTTCTCTCGGCTTCACCATCATCGTGAGGACACTCAATATTTGGTGGCTTTTCAAAGGGCCTGTGCTCATGCGCATTGTGTATTGAAGGAGGCCAGACGAGCTTCATGGTGGGAGTACGTTTCCTCCCTTCGCTCAAGGACTTCTCTCACCCAAGTGTAGAACCAGATCAGGAAGGTTTCTGGCAATTTTCCTGTTCCTTCTCCTCCTGTTTTATCTGATGAAGGTTGTGCTATGACTGATCTCTTAGCTGTTACTGAAGCATTTGCCAAGCATTTTGCTGATGTGTCTAAAAAGGACACTTAATCGCCTTCAGCATGCCAATGTCGGTGCTTAGAATCCTATAGCCTCAGCTTCACATCTTCTAGGGCAGAGTCTTACAATGCCCCTTTTTCTGTTTCTGAGCTTCAGGCGGCTTTGTCACAATGTCATGATTCGCCTCCAGGCTGTGATGATTTTCCATATGCCTTTTTATGTCATGTGTCTGACGAATTCTATTCTTTTTTACTGGCATTATATAATAGAATTTGGTGTACTGGTGAGCTTTCATCTTCTTGGATTATTGTTGTGCTTATCCCCATCCCTAAGCCAGGAAAGAATCTTCTGCAGGCAACAAATTATTGTCCGATCTCTCTGTTCTCTTCTGTTTGCAAGGTGTTAATATATAGAGAAGGGGGCAATTATTTATTACCAGCCCAGTACGGTTTTCGAAAAATGCGATCTACCACTGATGTCCTACTTTCCTTGGAATCTTCTGAAAGTGAGACACTCTCCACTAGCTAACACCAGGACACGGTTTTTTCGATCTGCAGAAAGCATGCGACACTGCCTGGTGTCATGGCATTTTACTTTCTTTTCATGAGTTTGGTCTTCATGGGCGCTTACCTCTTTTTATTCAACAGTGTTAATCTAGCTGTTTTTAAAGGTTCCGAGTAGTAGGAGTGCTTTGTAATGCCCATGCATTTGAAGATGGGGTAACACAGAAGAGCATCCTTTGTGTTACTCTCTTTCATGTGGCCATCAAATACTCTTTGATGTGGCCATCAAATTCCCTTTGATGTGGCCATCAATAGCATAATTAGTGTACTTCCTGATGATGCATGAGGCACACTAAATGTAGATGACCTCTCAGTTTCCATTACTGCGTCTAGAACGTCTCTGATAGAGGAAGTTGCAGCTGGCTATTAATAAAATTTCTGAGAGGGCTGAGTCTTGCAGCTTCTGTTTTTCTTTAACAAAGACAATGGCTATGCATTTTTGTCATCTTCGGGGGGTTCATCCAGACCCTGACTTGTATCTCTATGATCGAAGAATATCCTGTATGTAAGAGATGCTGTTTCTGGTTCTTCTGTTTGATGGACGACTAACTTCGGTTCCTCAAATTCGTTCTGTGAAGGCGGCTTGTATTAAAGGTTTGAGTCTTTTGAGGGTTTTGGCTTATACCTCTTGAGATGCTGACTGTCAGACCCTCCTCTTGCTAGATCTCTTATCCTTCCTAAACCTGTATATGGGTGTGAGATCTACTCCTCTGCAACAAACACCCCTCTCCAGTTGTTAAATCCTGTGCATCATGCTTGTGTACGTCTGGCAACCGGGGCATTTCAGGTCATCCCCGACTTAAAGTTTGTTGGTGAATGCTGGTGTCTTCCCTTTGGATTTAGGTCACCAGTCATTGATGATGAGGTGTTGGTATCATCTTTACCACATTCCAGACTCAGTTTCTTGCTCCCGATCTTCTGTTTATGACACCCCTTCTAGTTTCCCGAATCCCTTTGGTTACAAGGTCTGGTCTGTTATGTTAGCTGTCTCTGTTCCAAGACTGGCAGTATGTCCACATTGGATTCCATGGGTGCGTTTTTAGCTACTCCCTCATGTGACGTTCTGTAGGTCCACTGTTAGTATAATGTATTCACTTCCGTTTCAGGTGTCCCTCTCTTTTAAGAACATGCCTCAACTCATGAGGGCTGTGTTGCTGTCTATACTGATGGATCAAAGACTGATACTGGAGTAGGTTTTGGTGTCGTATTCCCTTCCTTTAGTAGGAGGGGGTGGAGGTAGCCTCCCTGGTATTGCATCAGTATATACGGCAGAACAGACTCTGATTTTACGTTTTCCAAATAATTTTTAATCTCCCTCAATCTGGTTTTATGATTATAAGTGACTCTCGTAGTGCTCTTTTTCCACTGGAGTCATTTAATGCATCCCATCCGCTGGTTTTATCGATTTTAGAGTGTTTTTTTCTTCATGGCTGTCATGGCCGCCATATGGATTTCTGTTGGGTTCCCGCGCATCATGGTGTGGAGATCAATGAGAGGGCAGATACTATAGCTAAAACTGAATCTTCTCAATGGCCTCTACTGATTAACCGCTTTCCACTTTTGATGTAATGGTTGCAATACGCGATTCGTAAGTGTTGGCAGAGACAGTGGGATGGTGTTGCTCCTAACAAGCTAGGAGAAATTTTTCAGACAGTGGTTGTGCCGAGGGTTCTCCCCTCCATGCCTTGGAGGTGGCTCTTGCCAGGCACTCTCGGAAGGATTCATGATGAGTGGTGGGACTCAACCATACTGTGATGATTGCCTTGTTCCCCTTACTGTCCGCCACTTGCTGGCCAAGCGTCCAAGTCTGGGGGACCTATGTCAGAGATTTATCCATACACATAAAGGGACAAATGGTGCCTACGGTCTGTCCTCGGTGCTTCGTTGAACCTCCGGCTATTCTACTGATGTTTTTAGTTTTCTCCAGATGAGCCTACTTTCACTTCAATAAGTCATTGATATTTTATAAACTATTCTTTAATTACTTCCAGTGTTTATATCCATACTATTTTAAATATGCATATTTTGTTTATGCAATGAAGTTAGTAGGGGAGTGAAAGATAAAACTGGAAGATTACTAGTGGAGAATGGAGAAAAAGTGAGCAGATGGAGAGAACGCTTTAAGGAATTGTTGAACACAGATAATGAAAGTAATATGAGTGGCTGAGGAATGGCTGGGAGAAGAAGGGATGTGAGAAGACATGAAGAAATCAGCAGGATGGAAGTTGTGGAAGCAATGAAGAAAGTTACAATGGGGAAAACCCCAGGAATTGATGGAGTGTGTGGTGAAATGCTGAAGCATGGGGGAGAGATAGCAGTAGAATGGATGTGGAAGATGTGCAGATTGGCCTGGGAGGAAGGTAGAGTGCCGGAGGATTGCAATCAGGTATAATTATTCCCTTGTACAAAGGGAAAGGGGTTAAAGAAGTGTGTGGTATCATAGGAACACATGTTGTTCTAGTGTAATAGGAAAAGTATATGGTAGGATACTTAATGACAGAGTTAGGGAAATAACAAAGGAATTAGTTGGAGAACAGGGAGGCTTTAGGAAGGGAAGAGGTTATGCAGATCAGATATTCATTCTTAGATCTTTAGTGGAAAAGTTTCTAGACAAGGGGAAGAAATTGTATGCGGCTTTCATGGACATGGAGAAAGCATGTGACAGGGTGGATAGACAAGAACTGAAGAAAGTATTAAGAATATATGGAGTAGATGGGAAGTTGTTGAATGCTGTGAAGAGTATGTATGAAGGTACTAAGACTGCATGGCATGTGGATAGTGAACTGAGTGAAATTTTCTATTTGAAGGTTGGGTAGAAACAGGGAAGTGTCATGTCTCCGTGGATGTTCAATCTGTACAGGGATGGGGCTGTAAATGAGATGCAAGGTGGGTCAGTGGACGTTGAAGTGGCCCTAATGAGAGAGGGCAGTGTTCGGAAACCCCCTGTGCTGTTATATGCAGATGATACTGTGTTGTTAAGTGAAGACGAAGGAGAGCTGCAAGGCTTAGTGGATGAGTTTGGGAGTGTGAAAGAAACGGAATCTAAAGGTGAATATAGGGAACAGTAAAGTTGCGGTCTTCGAGAGAAGTGAAGCCAGTGAATGTACAGTGAGGTTGGATGATGTGGAATGGGAAAATGCGAGTACGTTTAAGTACTTGGGTAGTGTGATGAGTAAGGATGGAAGTTTGGAGGGTGAAGTGCTTGAAATGGTACAACAAAGAAGAAAGGTTGCTGGTTCCTTGAAAGCAATAATAAGAAACAGGGAAGTGAGCAGGGAAGTGAGAAAGATACTACATGAGAGTATTGTGATACCAACTCTAACATATGGAAGTGAAGCTTGGACCTTGTTGCAGGGACACAAGTCAAGAGTGTGAGCGGTGGAAATGAGTTATTTGAGAGGAGCATGTGGAGTCACATGGAGAGACAGACTGAAATGAGGATGTGAAGGAGCGTTGTAGTGTGGATGTGGATGTGATAGGAAGCATTAGGAGAAACACACTGAGGTGGTTTGACCATGAGGAGGAGATGGAGAGTGAGAGACTGACGAGGAGAGTGTATGTGAGTGAGGTGGTGGGGGAGAGAGGGAAGGGGAGGCCAAGGGTGAGATGGAGGGATGGAGTGGAGAGGTATATGAGAGGGGTGTGTGAACTGGGAGCAGGGCAATGAAATGGCGAGGGATAGGGCAACGTGGAGGAGTTTTGTTTGTGGTCACCCCGTATGAGATTGAGGCGTCTGGCAAGAGATAGATAGATAGACATTTTATTTGTAGCTTTTTTTTATCTTGTTGTCCTGCGGCATATGACCCTGGCAGTTGCGCCGCCATATTTTAATTATGGTCAGTCAGTCAGTCAGCCATTCCGTACTGTACATTTTTCGAAGAAAATAAAATTAAATTATGTTAAAAACTTTTACTGCTTAAATATTCGTCATTATGGAACATCACCACCATAAAGCCATTACTTCACCCTCTCACCACTCTTCTGTTCCACTCAATTTTCTATCATATTAGATATTTTAATATCCAATTATCTGGTAAAGACCATTGTAGATGTCATCTTTTTACAGAATATTTTGCTTTTTACTCTCTCTCTCTCTCTCTCTCTCTCTCTCTGCCTTTCCTAAGGAATTTCAAAATAGGGAAATTTTTACTGGTTTACCTGAAAACTATTTTTAATAACGTAATCAAAAATAATATTTTCCCTCTTCTTGTGGTAAAGGCGAATAAAAACCTTCAAATTTCTATGATATTCCAAGTATAACAATGTTTCTAACGATCAGAAGAAAGAAAAAAAGTCTTTATATACATGAGGTTGTGGAAGGATTGTTTGTTGAAATGTAAAGAGAACAGAGAATAGACAGTGAGCTCGGGTTGGCGGTGGGAGAGTGATGAGGTATATTGATTAGGGTGATGTCTAAGAACAAAGCGCCTGGAGAGAATCTCTTCGTGTAACCTCTTCTAAGATTATGACACCAGTTATGGACTTATAAACATTTTCAGATATAAATGAAACAATGATTTGGGAAGTTAAAAATGAAAGTAGACATTAGAAGAGATATAATAGGACTATAATGAACTGTATTAACGAGAAAGAAATCGAGTAATGACCCGTCAAAAAAAAAAAAAAAAAAAAAACTTTACCTATTGTTGAAAACTTTTTTTTTTCTAATGTTTGAGAGAAATTACAACATTTGTGATTAATTATCAGTAATGCCTTCATACATATTCATTACACTCGTTATACTGTGTGTGTGTGTGTGTGTGTGTGTGTGTGTGTGTGTGTGTGTGTGTGTGTGTGTGTGTGTGTGTGTGTGAGTGTGTGTCGCTTGTTACTTAATGCTATGGGGCTCAGGATATAATGCAAAATTACAAAACTGTTCAATACAAGCTAGAAAGGTCATTAACGTTCTTGGAATCCAGTCACCTCAGATTTTGCCACTTGACTCTTTGTAACAACATGTACAGAAGCATCAGTATATCCAGTATTCAGGAAATCCATTATTATCATAGTCTTTTACACACGAATACATTCAGAGCAGAGGTAACAAATGAAAATAGAGGAACAAAAGTCCTTATTAATTTGCATCTTTTTCTCTCTCTGTCAAGCTTTGACGCATAAAATTTCGAAAGTTTTTGCTGTAATGCGTTTTAAAATGAACAAAAGAGGGTATATTGATGTCTTCCTCTACAAATGCAAGCAAAATTGTTTACTCTATGTATGTTTGCCTCGTAACAATTACGGTTTTTGCAGATACTAATAGACCTTTCGTTTTTTTTTTTTTTTCCAGGGTCAATCTTCTCAGCATGCAACTTTCTTCAGTCATAATTATCACACTGATCGGCCTCGTATCCACAGACTACGGCACGGCCCCTTCCAAGAGCAGTGAGGCTGGGGAAATAGCTTTACTCACGAATCTCCTGGCTCAACTGTTTACGCCAAACTGTCTAAGAGTTTTTATGATCAGCAATAAAACTAATGGTCCCAGGAATGTATTGGCGTCCTTACGACCAAACCAACATTCATTTAATACTGATCTTTTCTCTGGCAGCTTATTAAGTAAAAAGATTAGTGGAGATGAAAGAATACTGCAAAAATCTAAATATCATTCGCAAATAATTGTAGATCAATATAATATTCACCAGTCGGGGAGTGTCTTGACCTACATCAATAACAATCCTTCTCGAATGACCCCTTTCTCATGTGTAATTTATCTGCTGGCAGGGCTTCCAGACTCTCGCCTCCTGTCAGTACTCACAGATCCATTCTCCAGGAAGAAGATCACTCGTTACTTCCTGATTCACGCCCAAAACGCCACCGACGCAGAAAATGTCCTCTTGGATCAACGTCTAGGGAAGGAGGAGAATGTGGCAGCCCTCACCCACCAGGAGTCGCAAAACAAGACCTACTGGCATGTATTAATCCGCCAGCTCTTGCACCCTTCAGGCTCCCCTCAGGTCCTCCGTGTGAACAAGTGGTCCACAGACACAGGCCTGGCAAATACTAATGACATATTCCCAGACCAAATGGCCAACTTATACGGTGAGAAAATGAGAGCTGTAGCACTGTACTACATGCCTTTCACTGTATTTGACGAAGTTGAAGGATCTTTGACTGTCAAGCCTAAGCCATGTATAGATGTATATCTCCTTGGCGTGTTGTCTAAGAAATTGAACTTCACTTACGTATTAACCATGCCAGCAGATGGCCAGTGGGGTGTTCGTAGGGACGACGTGAGTGTTTTCCAACTCTACTCATTTGTATATAGTCTTTTTCACTGTGTTGAAATATACTGTATTTTATTTCATTATCTCCCACCCACCCCAAATTCCTTCATTACACAATTCTTCCCCTCCATCAGGGTCATATCACAGGCATGGCGGGCGATGTAGTGTTCGGACGAGCCAACTTCTCCTTGAATCTGATTCTGATGCTGCAACGAGCACAAGTGGTGGACTTCAGCAAGATTTATTTTATGGAGCCCATGAGTTTCATTACGGCAAAAGGCTCACCGAATGAACACTGGAGGAAACTTCTAACACCTTTCCGATGTGAGTGATGAATAGCCAGCCAGCGAATATATATCTTACTAGATGAATACATCTTTTATAGATAAATAGATAGATAGATAGATAGATACACAGATAGATAGATATATACATTCACGAGTATATAATTCTTACTGTCACAAGACAATGTCATTCAGCTTCATAACTGTCTTGCAATATGCATAATGTTACTCAACTTGCAAGAAAATTTTCTATTTGGAAGAGATAGATTCAGCCTTTTTTTGTCTGCAATATGTGGAGTGTTCCTGGGTTATCATTATCGCCTGAATGTACAATCATTACTAACCCAGCGTAATAGTAACACAGTCACTTATAATAAGAATGAACTTTTCCCCCATAGACCCATTATCCTCCATGAACCTCGTTTCCTCCATGGAACTGTTTTCATCTTTTGGCCAGTTTTCCCCCATGAACCTATTTTCCCTCATTGGATCTGTTTTCCCCATGGACCTATCTCTCACCAAGACCTTTTTTTTTTTTTTTTTACTCCTGGACCTTTTTCTCATGTTTTTTCTTATGGTGCTATTTCTCCATGAAATTAATTTCTCCCAGTGATCTATTTTTTACCATTGACCTATTTTCCACCACGGACCAAATTTCTCTGGCCCTCTTTTTTTCAGCTTAGATCATTTTTCCTTCCATTGACCTACATTCCACCCAATGTAATTTTTTTCTCTGTAGACTTATATTCTTCATAAACCTACTTTCCCTCTATGAACCAGTTTTCCTTATGAACCTATTTTTCACCATGGACCTATACTCACCATGGACTGTGTTTTCCCCACTGCCTGTTTCCTCTCCCTGGAGAAACACCAAATACCCTCACCTACCAGCTTTATCCCATGGATATATTTCACCCAAGGGCCTTATCTACCCATTACTCCAGTGTTTCCACACGTATGTATTCCTTCAGGAACCAAAATGCCCACATCAAATTATTCCAGCCAGGGACCTACTTACTGTACTCCGACATCTACCCAAACACTAACCAATATACTTAACCACTCACACATTGTAGTAAATAGTAAGCCAGTCTTCTGCCTGTCAATGTATCCGTTTCCTCATGCACCCACAAAGCCCACCATTCCATCCATAAATCCTAAGCACCTTGAGCTCTCAGTCACCCCAACTCACCTACCCATTCTGTCCCACACAGCCACCCCATTCATCTATCCCATCCTCCCTCCTATCCTATTGACTTAGCCCACCTGACTTGCCCGAGAAAACATACAAACCAGTCAGCCAATTCATTTTACAAACCTCACCTGTCCATCCGTCCTCCCCATCATATCCATCCTGGCTAACCTTCTGTACACACCATCAATCCATTCACTCATCAATCCACCCCAGCTATCTGCCCACCAGCCTACCCACCCAGCCACCGAGCTTAGAATACCAGCAGAATGATATGCAAGTTTACACACACACACAGACACAGACACACACACACACACACACACACACACACACACACACACACACACACAGGTGAATGAACCTGTGCAAAGCTACAAAAATGATGTGGAAACCACGTATACTGAAATGGTGAAAGTAAAGAAAGACTTAGAAACAGGGGTGGAGGAAAAAAGCAATAAAAAGGAAGTGACAGGAATAATCCAAAACAATCCAAAGTTAGTCAGAGATTCAGTAGATATCAACAAATCTAAAGTAATCACTGGTATAGAAGAGAAAGAAGTAAAAAATAAGATCTCAAGAGAAAAAATGGAGATGGCAAATGTAATGAGTTTATTGAAAGAAGTATCAGAGGAAATCTGTAGTAAAGACATAGAGGAACATAAAAGGTTAGGGAAATACGAGAAAAGCAAGTCAAGCCCTCTAAAGGTAACTTTCCAGAGTGTAAACACCGTGGAGGAGATACTAAAAAATGCAAAGAATCTCATGGAAAAAGAGGAGTTCAAAAATGTATGGATAAAAAGATGCCTAACACAAGAGGAATGGAATTCATGAAAGAGAAGAGGGAGGAAGCAAAAACATAAAATGAGGGAAGATCAGAGGAGGAGAAGAATACATTTTTTTACAAAGTAATAGGATTGCAGGTACGAAAGTGGAACAAAAACAGGAGGGAATAAAAAGGAGGAAGGTAGTAGAACCATGTCATGACAAGTATTTAAACAAAATGATTAAGTTGATGTACTCAAATGTGGATGGAATGGTATCTAAATTATTAGAGATGAATGATTATGTCAGAGAAAATGAACCACATATAATATGCCTAACTGAAACAAAATTAACACCACGAATATCCAATGACATACTAACTTAGAGGAATACAATATATGGAGAAGAGACAGAAACTTTAAAAAAGGAGGAGGAATTATAATATTAACTAAGAAAAATCTAAAAGTCAATGAAATATAACTAGATATACCATCACAAGTAGAACTGATTGCAGTAGAGATCAACACATCTGAAGGTAAAGTAACTGTAGCCAATTTGTACAGGCCACCCAGATCAAACACATGGGAAAGGGACGAATATGAGGACCTGGCAGAGAGTACAATTCAGAGTTTAAGAGCATTACTACTTAAAATGGAAGAGAAATCGGAAAGAATTATACTAACTGGAGATTTTAATACAAATATATATTGGAATACTCTAGATATAATAAGCCAAGAAAGCCGTTTGGACCAAAAGCTCCTGGATCTTGTGCAAGAGTTTTTCCTAACGCAACATGTGAGGGAAACCACCAGAAAAAGAGGACTCGATGTACCTTCTATGCTAGATCTCATATTTACTAGGCAAGAAAATGATATTGACAGTTTAATGTATCACCCTCCACTCGGCAAAAGCGACCATGCAGTACTAAATTGCAACTTCAGGATAGCATATGACATAGTTAACAGCAATGATAGTTACAAAATGAGCCTAAACTATAAAAAGGGAAATTATCATGACCTAAAGAAGTACTTCTTAGAAGTTGATTTGGGAAAATGAGCTTAGAGGACAAGATTTAAATGCTGTATATAAAAAATTCTGTGAATTTTATGAAATAGGAGTCCAGAAGTACATCCCACAGCACAAAGAAGCAGATAAGAAAATACAGAAATGGTTCAATACAGAATGTAAAAATATCAAAAGAAAGAAGAGATTTGTTGTCGAATAGATACAGAAGACCCAATAGTGAAAGAGCATATAATAATTACAAACAGGCAAGAAACGATTATACAAGAATAAGGAGGGAAGCCCAAAAACAGTTTGAGGAGGATATTATAAATAAAAGTAGTGATCAACCGAAGCTATTTTACAGCTATGCCTACATCAGAAGCCAATGTAAAAGATATAATACAATCAATTACGGAGGAGGGAATCACCTATACACAAGAGAAAGATATTTGTGAAGTACTAAATAAGAATTTCCAGTCCGTTTTTACAGAAGAAAAAAAAATTTGAGAGGGACTATGTGGAACATGCATGCCCACACATACTACCAGATATACAAATATCAGAAAAAGTAAGACAGGAGGAGTTAAGTAAATTGGACAGAGGAAAAGCAAATAGTCCTGATGAAATTTCATGTTGGGTACTACGAGAATGTGCAAAGGAGTTAAGTAAACCATTATTTTTAATTTTCAAGAAATACTTGAGTCAAGGTAAACTACCTGATATTTGGAAGAAAGCAAATATTGTCCCCTTATTCGAGAAAGAGAATAGACGAAATCCACTCAACTACCGACCAGTATCACTGACCAGTGTTGTAAGCAAGGTATTAGAAAAGCTTATAAGAAAAGCTTGGGTAAATCATCTAGAAGAACACAATATGATAACAGAAAGACAGTTTGGTTTCAGAAAAGGAAAATCATGTGTTACTAATCTGTTGAGCTACTATGACAGAGTAACAGACACAATACAGGAAAGAGAAGGATGGGTGGTCAGTATCTTTTTAAATTTCAAGAAAGCTTTTGACACAGTACCACACCAAAGACTTTTATGGAAAGTGTACCATCAAGGAGGAATTCGAGGCAAACTGTATTGTTGTATGCAAGATTTTCTCATAAAAAGAGAAATGAGAACAGTACTAAGGAGAAACTATTCATCATGGAAAGAAATGACTAGTGGAGTACCACATGGCTCAGTGCTGGCACCAATCATGTTTTTAGTGTATATAAATGATATAGACAGTAACACTGGAAATGAAAGCTATCCAAATAGGTTTGCAGATGATGCAAAAATACAAAGGAGAATTACTAACACAGACTTTTGTAAAGAGCTACAAGAAGAATTAAATAAACTTCATGAATGGAGTAATACATGGCAAATGGAATTCAATGTGGACAAGTGTCATGTAATCAAGTTTGGTAAAAGTGGAAAAAGACCTGATTGGGGTTATACTTTAGGAAATAAAACCCTATACACATCAGAAAGAGAGAAGGACCTAGGTGTGATTATCAATAACAGACTATCTCCGGCTGACCACATCGGTGACAAGGTACGGAACATGTATACACTGTTTGCAAATATGAGAATAGCATTCACATACATAAATGAAGACATGCTAAGAAGGATAATTACATCATTCATTAGACCAACCCTGGAGTATGCATCAGTAGTCTGGAGTCCTCATCTCAGGAAACACATAGACAAGATTGAAAAAGTACAAAGGGCCGCTACAAGATGGATACCAAGCTTAAGGGATCTAAGCTACGAAGAAAGACTAAATAAACTGAATCTACCAACAGTACAGTAGAGAAGGAAAAGAGGTGACATGATAATGCTATATAAATGCATATCAGGGAAGGAGAAAATAGACATAAATGATTACTTAACATATGGAGAAGCATCAACAAAAGGACACTGCAAAAACTGCATAAAAAGAGAGGTGATAAAGACGTGAGGAAATTCAGTTTCCCAAACAGAGCAATTGATCATTGGAATGCATTATTGAATGAAATAGTGTATGCCAAAACAATTCACAAATTTAAGAATATGTACGATAAATACACGGGACAGTACGAGCTTGACTCATTCCTGTAAAGATACAATTAGGTAAGAACAATTAGGTAAGGTAAGAACACACACACACACACACACACACACACACACACACACACACACACAGCTACCTTTATAGACACCATATGTTTTCCATTTAATTTTTTTCACACGCATAGTTTGATCATAGACTCTTAACTTATGTCTCTGCCCATAACCCTTGAATTTTCAGAATATTTGTTCATACATCTTGTCAAATGCAGATCTTAACTTGGTGGGTAGATAGCCCATGTCCCATGGAACAATCGATTAGTTTTTGGAACCGATCCGGATCATATTCCAGATTCTGGATCCGAAAACACTATTTGTGAAACCCTAATGAATGATGAGAAAACCTAAACCAATTCGAAGAGTAGTTTGGAAATTATGTTGCCGGTGACGGAGTGATGCACTCCACTGAGTGCCCCTCTAGTACTGTAATGCAGTCTCTCATGTATGGACAGTTTCTGAAACAAAATGGCGACTCGCTTTTTGTGCTTCTGACTGAGATGGTTTGGAAAACGAGGAATTCCTCAGAAATTTTTTCTTTTAGCCTATAATTGTGTATTGTCTTTTATAAAAGAAACTTCATCAGTAATTTGGAAAGTATGCAGTTGCAAACTACAGAGAAGCTGAAGAATTCGTGCTAGACGTGGGAGCGGTTTGAGCCGAGAACAGCACAAGTGTTTGAGCTGCAACTTCATGTAAATATCTCCCATAATGACATTCTTGTGTGTAGAATCCAGGTTATTCTTTACCACAGCAACATCTTCATGGGAGAGTTGGATTTCAGAAGAAGAGATTGGCTCTTAATGTTGTCTCCTTTATATTCAATCGTATAGGACATTCATTCTCCCACACCAACAGTTTCATCATTCAAAGAACTGGTACGAGAACCTTGCCAATTTATATATATATATATATATATATATATATATATATATATATATATATATTTATATATACATATATATATATATATATATATATATATATATATATATATATACACTTTCAGGGGTACTCGGCGTTGCCGGGCCAAAAAGGCCAACACCCTAATCCTATTTGTTCTAGTTCAGTCTTTCATTTATACCCTAGAAACACCATGTATCTCTCATACTTTTGAAGAAGGGATATAAGAGGTCCAGAAACTTTAAATTTCAGCTTTCGCAGACGAAGCCGCAGTATTTGTGTGCACATGTTTACCATTACCGGTGACCTTGAATGACTTCAAAGGTCAGCCTCACATAGCCCATGTGCAAAATGAAGGTCATGTGAGTCTCCACGCCAAAAATTGATCAGCTGGGTATAGTCATTCGAACCTGTATTAACAGTGATCTCAAATGACCTCTGACCAGTGACCTCAAATGACCTCGGAAGTCAACCTCACATAGTCTATGTCTGAACTGGAGGTCAAGTGAGTCTCCATGCCAAAATTTGTCTGCAGGGATACCCGGCGTTTCCCGGGCCAAAAAGGTGAACACTCTACCGGCGACCTGAAGTGATCCAGATCGGAGTTGTGACCCCCTTAAAACCATCCTTGGGCCACCCTGATTCAAAATATATATGAGTCAGGAGGTCTCTGGCCCTTGGTTTCGGCGTGATTGAAACAAAGAAACAATGCAGCTTATATATATATATATATAAGTTTGATTGTGCTAGTTTACCTCAAAAAATGCGTGGCAGAGGCAAGGAGTGGCTCAAAGACGCCATTTTCCATGAGTACATGACCCCCATCCCCACACACCACGCCAATAGTCACCCAGAGGCTCGTGGGGAAAGTGCGGAACAGGAGTCTACGGTAAGATGTCGCCAATAACAACTTTGACAATAACGTTTTCGGCAATAACAGCAAGTTTGAACAGATACCCAGTTTCTATAATAATGACAGTTATTTCGCGTGCCAAGTTGTTATACTGCCAATACGTCCATAACAAAATGAGGAATGAAACAGACAAGCAAGAAGAGATGAAGGAAATTGCCGAAAATGTGAGGAGTAGCGAGGAGAGGGAGGATCCTCCCCTCACCACCTCCCCTGTCTCGCCCCCTCCGTCCCCTCCTCCTCCACTGCCCCACCTGAATCACCAGCCGCCTCCCCCTGCACCTCCACAGCCCCACCTGACTCACCTGCTTCACCTGGCATACATGCAACCCCCACCATAATGACTGTTGCTGCATTCTGGAATAAATATAACATTCGACAGGCCATAAATTTCTTCGTCAAAGCCTGGAATAATACAACATTGGCAATCAATTAACAAGTGTGGCGTGGCCGGGGTGGTGGCAGGGGCACCGTAAGTGTGTTGCCGCTCCTTGGAATCACTGTTATTCAAGTCCATGAGGCCTGTTGTCTACTGTTGTTAAGGTGACTGCCCATATTTTTGTTATTGTAGCTATATCTACTGTATAGTACAATGTTTGAAAAATTTGACCTTTATGATGTCTCTAAGGGCCTAAAAATGTCCAGGTATGAGGTGGGTACCACGCTTATGTTATTTTTCCCATAAGATTATGTATTCTCAGTAAGCGATTTCACACTGCATAAGGACTAGGACCACCCAATCTCTTGCACACTGTGTGAGCCCACTGTACATGTTGGGCGGGGGGTGCTCAGAGTTGTATAGGGTGAATTTTCAAGATGTATGGTACTCGTCTTAAAGATAAATATTTTGAAATACTTGATAGCTGCTCCAGTGACGGTCTAAGAATCTTAGAGTCCTTGTATATAAAATTGCATAAACCCCAACTTAACAATACTGAATCATCGTGGTACCCCTTAAACACTGCTTAATTCTCTTATTTACCACTCTTGTATCTTTAAAGCACTTTGATACATTGATGACATTAAGGAATTGTCGAAACGTCTGGTAATAAAATCCATTGTTCATCACGACCTTGTGTTTACTCTTCCTCCTGTATATATATATATATATATATATATATATATATATAAACTGAAATTGCCTCTCTGTCAACAGAGGGTATCACAACACCCCCAGGAGGTGACAACAGAGGGATAGGTAGGGTGCGAGGGACATCCGTGCGACATGGGCATACGTCCCATGTGGCCGCGTGCCCCTATTCCACGGAGTGCACCCAGCGCAAACATCTCAGTATGGGTGCATTACCCTCCAACCGATCTGGCCCTTCCCAGGATTGAGGTCGAGCTAATAAGCTAGCTCCAGACACCACCCCAGTGATGGCTGGCAGCTGCACAAATAAAGCAACGGCCCATAGCCGTGCACAAGCATCGGCCTGTTGTCGTGCACAAGCATTGGACTGTTGCCATGCACAAGCAACGGCCTGTAGCCACGCACAAGCAGCAGCCTGTAGTCATGCACAAGCTATGGCCTGTAGGCATACACAAGCAACGGCCTGTAACTGGGCACCAGCAATGGCCTGTAGCCATGCAGCAGCAACAGCCCATAGCTGTGCACCAGTAGTAGCCTGCAGTTGTGCAATTGTGACGGCCAGTTGCCACACGCATAAGAGCTGGCTAATCGCTGCTTGTACTGCTGTCCACCCGCCCTCCTGCAGAACCCGTGAGGGCTGGTTGCCGCACTCGGGGAGAGAACAGCACTCCCTCTCTCCTTCTCCAGCTGCCTCGAAGGGCACGACACTGGTGATGGCCGGCAGCTGCACCAGTAGACAGGGGACGGCCTGTAGTTGCCCCTCGGCTACACGTCGCCCTTCACACAGGACTTCGGTGACGGTTGGTAGCCGTGCCCGTAGGCAGGTGATAAGGGCAGCTGCACTTTGTCTGCAGTCTCGTCAGGGAGTCAGGCCCGTGACGGCTGCTTGCCACACCAGTGGGAAAGGGACGGCTGGTAGCTGCCCTCCTCCCATTGCCAGGGGGACCTAGGTGATGGCCGGTGGCCGTGCCAGGATGGGACACCACAAAAGTCCCTCACCCCCTGTGAGTCCACAACTTGAGGGAGATCTCCGCTCGAGCCACCCCACTGGTGGCGGAGCAAGTCCCACTTCTAATTCTCCAGCCCGAGGCAGCCTTCATGAGGAGAACCTCCAGACAGCAGATTGGTGGAGAGAACTTGTGTTGACCCTGGGGCTGCACTGCATCCAGCCGGCACCAGGAGATGACCAGCACCTGTCGGACTCCTGTCGCCAGCAACGTCGCAGTCCTACCCTGACAGTGAAGCAGCAGAAGCAAGACCGCAGCAGATGGGCCCTCCACGCCGCCCCTAGTACCCTGGGCCGCGACCTTTCCAGTCCGGACGAGGAGCGACGCCCTTCCCACACTGGGCGCCTGCAGGAGCGCCTCCAGAAGATATCTGGCCTCAATCCCAAGGGCCAAACCCCTATATCTAGCCCCTCCAGTTCAGGGTCCTTCACCACGCCCGATCGTAGCCCACTTTGGGGGACAACGCCCCTACGAGTAGTCCCATGCCCCCTAGATGAGAAAACACCTGAGGGGACTCAGCCGACACTAGACTGACACCTGTGAGCCGCCAGACGACCTCTCCCTTGCCCCTCACTCCTACTGTGACTGTAACTTCCATGCCCGTGAAGTAAAAGTGAAAGTGACAATCAGAGTACAGTGACATGTATGTATTTAACTACCTTAACTCCGCTATCTGTGAGGCGAGACATTAGTAGTATTCTAGCATCCTGCCCCACTCAAGGAACATGGGACATGTGTATGATTATTATACAATACATGCAGCCGAAGAAATAAGTATATTCCCAGCTTCACTTAAGTACAGTGTCTGTTCGCCTATTCTCGAGACTGCCGGTATCTTGTGTGATATCTGTAATTTATATCTACTAGTTCGAGCTTTGCCTTTGTATAGAGTCTTGTGGATTGTCTAGTTTCCCTGTATTAAGAATTTGGTATTATACATGTAAGATTGTTGCCCTGTATTTTTATGCCCTCTTCCTCTCACACTGTATCTTAGTTCCAGTCTAGAAAGGGAGCCCAGCTATACCTTAGGTGTTGCAAGGACAGGAAGCCATCCTAAGAATACCTAGCATAACACTGGTGGCTGCAATGGTTCTTGACCCAGGTAGCTACAGAGAGGAGCAAACAAGGAATTCGTCAAAATGGCAACCACACCGCATGTACAATTGCACAAATTCGGCCAGGAGCAGTATGACATCCACATGTACCTATCCATAGTCAAGCTGCTGCTAGATATTGGCTTTGAATGCAACAGACAGAAAATCGCAGTCACCCTACCACTTTTAGGCAAAGCAGCAGCCAGTATTGTGCCTAAAGTCGTCCCCAAACTAATATGGGTGAATTTTACTAAAACAGTGGTAGAAGCTATCACACCCTCTCTAGGAAGAGTGGTGGAGCTGTCCCAACTGGACAGCATAATGTACAACAGAAGCCTGGATGACACTCTTATCCAGGCTAGGCAACTCATCACCGCTGCCTACCCAGAAGCAAAATAGAAACCCGAGAACAGCATATTTTCAACACCCACCTCAAGGTTCTCCCCAATATGGTCAAGGAACACTTCACCATACACGACCCGACAGGAGATCTAGACAGGGAAGTCCAGCTGATACAGCGACTCCTGACCTCTTGCTCCACCCCTCAACAAATCAATGTAGTGAGCAAGTGTCCTGTGAACAAACCAACCCCACCCAACAAGCCTTGGACACTACCAAGCCACACCAACCCTTCCAAATCCACCTAGGGCACACCCCACCAACAAGCTCCCTGTGTACAAGGAGAACCAGGACTTAATTATGATCAATCCCTGTGAGTTCTCCACGTGAAGCCACCGGTGTCCACTCCACGACATCCTGGAGCAGCTCAAAGCAGTCTGGCATAAACCAAATATCCCAGCCCGACGGAAGGTATCATCATTAGAGGTTGAGGACCCCGAGGATGACACCGCACCAGCCGGAGATACCGATCCCAGGGAAATAGAGCCAAAGGAAGATGAGATCCACAACAGCTGGATTTTTAGGCCTGCACCTCCCCACGTTGGCAGGTGCCACCTCTCGGAAATATCGCCCCCCAGTCTTTGATGAGACTGGATGGGGTTAAAGCAAGGCTTCTGGTCGATACGGGAGTGGCCAGATCGTACCTCTGTAGTCACTTTTACTCACATCAAATCAGCTTTTGGCCCGCTTTTCTCTGTGTCAACTCATCTTGTGGACGCAGGGGATGGCCTCCTACCCATTCGTGGGGAAACCTGGGCCTTACGCACCAACACTCACCAGAAGGTCTCATCCCAGCACAAATCCATCATATTTGACTCAGCTTGTCGCACGTATGATCGATATCTGGGACTGGACCTCCTTCAGAAACTGCAAACAACCATCAACTGCCAAAGCGGCAACTCCGCTATCAGGAGCCACCATTCCCCTCCTCCAGTCCCTCACAACCCCTTTGCACCTGCAAACCCTCCCCCGCCCCTCCTCCTCAGCACCACATCCCACCCACCTGCCTCCCCTCTCCTGGCCCCCTCCCTAGTCCCCCCGCCTGCCCCAACTTCCCCGCTACCACCACCTCTACCATCACAATTCTCCCTCATCACAAAGCATGGCTGCCATTAAACAGGCCCATTGGAACATCCGTCTTATTCTCCCCAGACCTGCCAGCCAGAACCCTCTTGGCCTGTCTCCTATCCCCCACCTTCCTCCCCCCCACATTGCGGCGGTTCGAATTGCTGACATCACCACAACTCCCTCGTGCTACCTAAGGGGTTTGTGGTAGGAGAAATGGAAGGGGCAGAACCATGCACCCCCAACACCTCCTCCTTCCCCACCCTATTGCCCCCCCTACTCAAGCATCTTTCACCCCATCAAGCGGACACTCTCCACCATCTGCTTCTGGACTCTCAGGACCTTTTCACATCAGGACCTACCAGTATCGGCCACACTACCTACCTGGTGCACGAAATACACACCACAGGACTGCCTATCAACCAGCCATTCTGATGGAAAAACCTGAAACAACGAGCAGAGGAAGACTGGCAGGTCCAGGAAATGCTAAATGCCGGCGTTGTTTGACTTTCTACCAGCCCCTGGTCCTCTCCTGTCATCCTTGTCAAAAAGAAAGAGGGCACCATGCGATTCTGCGAGGATTACTGCCGCCTCAACAATGTTACCACCAAGGATGACACCCCACTGCCCAGGATCAACGACTCCCTCGACTCTGCACAGTGCCTCCTGGTTCTCTACCCTAGACCTTCAATCTAGGTATTGGCAGGTCCCCGTACACCCCGACAATAGAGGGAAGACCTCATATTCCACCAGTAGTGGAAAACATTATGAATTTAACGTCCTGCCATTCGGACTCTGCAATGCCCCCGCCACCTTCTCCCATTTGATGGAGTCCGTCCTGAGTGGCCTCACCGGGGAAATGTCTGGCATACCTGGACGACATTATCATTTTTAGCAATACATGGGCAGATCACCTTCAATGCCTCCGGAAAGTTTTTCAATGGATCCGCCAGGCAGGCCTCAAGCTCCAGCCTTCCAAATGCGTCCTGGCTGCAAGGACTGTCGCCTTCCTGGGGCATATAGTCTCCAAAGATGGAATGTCACCCAACCCTGACATGCTATGTGTTATTGCGGAGCTCCCTCTACCACGCGATGTCCACGAGGTCCGAGCCTTCCTGGGCCTCACCTCATACTATTGTCGGTTCATGAAGGGATTCACAAATATTGCCAAACCCCTCTACAACCTGACCCGGAAAGGAGAACCATTTACCTGGACCAATGAACGAAGGGCTGCCTTTCATGAACTTAAGAACAAACTCATAAAAGCCCCAGTCGTCACCTTCCCTGATTACACCCTACCCTTCCAGTTATCCACTGACGTCTCCCTGATCACGATCAGCGCTGTCCTTGCCCAAGTCCAGGAGGGACGGGAACACACCATCGCCTGCGCCAGTCAGACCCTTAACCCATCACGTCCCGAGGTTTTCCGCCCCTCCGACATCCCCCAGTCCCGAGCCTTTTTGGAAAAATTTTTTTTTGGCTCAAACTTCCGCTTAAGTTGAGAAACGAAGGAAAATCACCAAGAAAGGGCTTACCGTGGTCTAAAAGTGGTCAGAACAGGTGAGGTCCCCCGAGCCAGGTATCGTATTCTGTAATGGACGTGCCAGGTGCTCACGTTTTCTATGGTAAGGAATACTGGGAGAAACAACACACAACACCTCTGTATTTATTGAATTTGAACTAATAAACAATAACAGTAACAATATAATGGATTTCAGACACATATATATGAAAAATAAGCATTGTACCATCGCGCAAGCATAGCGAGTTAGGTCCGAGTCGTAACATGCTATATGCTAGGTTTCTTGTATCAGTCAACATATCATTTTTTCTACTTGTATACTTCTGTTTCAATGACATTTTACCAATTACAACTGTTTGTAAGTGTTTTCAGATGTTTTCATTCATTATGATGACATGCAGCATAAGTCTAGCGCACATCAGCTTAGTAAGCGCACTCGCTATGACTCGTATTTCAACATACCCAATTGTTTTATCACTTTCCTATTATTGTTCCCTTTACATAGAACGTTTCCTCCACCACTGTAAATGTTTTCAATTATTTTCATTCATTACGAGGGCATTTAGCGATATGCTAGCGCATATTCACGTAGCAACCACGATCTCAAACACTCGTGTTTCATCTTCTACTTTATTTATTCACTCCAATTATAGTTTCCCACTTACATTACACACGTTTACACCCCTATACTGCACTGTACATACTTACTGGCATTATTTATTCAAGTGAGCGTGAGAATATTGCATGAAAATACCCTCGCAATGAATGTTTCGACCAACATAATACTCACACACTTATATACTAATTCTTCACATATATTACACACTTTACCACTTGTTGACTTCTATTTTCACTATTACGAGCCTTATTCATTCAACTGAGAGTCAGGATACCGCATCTCTATACACACGCTATGAATATTTGACTTAGAATATATTTCAGCACTTACAATAATTTGAACTTATATTATACCCATAAGCATTTCCAATAATAATAATAATTATATAATTACGGGCCGTATTTATTGCACTGAGCGACAGAATATCGCATCATAAAACCATCGCTATGTATGTTTCCACTTACAGCATATTTATACACTTACATACAATTTTTGCACTTATGTTATACCCGTATGCACTTTATACTAATATTTGGAGATCAACATGACTCATAATTTCACTGAGCGTCTATCTGTCGCATTTACCTCATAGTTTCAGCGTCCTGTCGCATTCACACCATATCAGAATTGCATCAACGTGTGATATTCGCTGAAACATGGATGAATACAGAGACCCACGTCACACTCCACGCACTCATAGCGAGTGTCCTTCCTCTGTGTCGTGAGTCTCACCCGGGAATTGCTACACACGTGACACCTGCGTTGGGGCCTAGGTCTGTTTGGCTGGGGAGGGATAGGAGTGGGGAAATGGCGGCCGGATATTCTCAGGGGAGTTTGTGCAATAGGGGCAGTGCGGGTGCGATGTTGGGGCCTTTCTACAGCATACCGTGCAAACATCTCTCTTGTGAGCTCCCTCATAAACCCTTCAAAGGTTTCCTGAACTCCTGTTGTCATGGCGTGAAGGTGGTGGCAATTCAGAGCAGTGATGTCTAGCAAGTGAAAGAACAGTTTCTTATACCACTTCATCGTGGTCCTGGCACACTCTACCGTCGATATCATGGAGTCTGACTGGTCCACGAGGCGCATGTTTATGTTATAGTCCATGACACATTCAGGTTTCCAAATATGACGCATGTTCTCGCTACGGTAATCAACTGAATCAGTACGGTGCATCAAGGGGCGGTGAACCGTTGACAATAGGCTTACCTCTCTATTGTGGTTCCACACAGTTGCAAGGATGTTGTTGGCTTTGAAGAAGACAACCTCATTCCTTGCAAGTTTCTGCCCTACCTTGGCCATGTGACGCCGGTTCACCTTCACGGTTCCACAGACTCCAGTTTCATGTGTGTGAAGATAACGAGCGAGAAGAGGGCTAGTGTACCAATTGTCCAGGTAGAGGACGTGACCACGATGAAGGTAGTCTTCTATCATCGTCTTTACCACTGCTCCCGACAGTCCAATACTTCGATCTTCTATTATGTCTGTCTGTGCACCAGTGTACATGACTATGTCTTGCACGTATCCAGTCCTACAGTCGCACATAACAAAGATCTTGAACCCAAAACGGTGCCTTTTGCTGGGTATGTACTGCCTAAATGAAATATTGCCTCTCCACAACACGAGACTCGTCTATGACGAGGTCTCTATAGGGATAGAATGAGGAACGAAAGGTTTGCCTCAGGTGATCAAAGACCAGCCTAATTCGCCTCATTTTATCAGTGTCGTTCGCATTTGCAGGATCATGAGCATCATAGAAATGGAGGCGACTTAGAATTTGTTGAAACCGATTACGGCTCATCACTTGACCAAATATTGGGGTAAACATAACAGGGTCCTTAGTCCAGTAAGCAGGAATTCTATTCTTTCGTATAATACCCATCAAAAGGACCAGGGCAAAAAATAGGAACATTTCTGAAAGGGAGACAGGGTAATCATAGATGATAGAATGCCTAATCCTTGTTCCCAATCTTTCACTCTCAAGGCGCTGGGTGCTTGCAAACAGGTTGGTTTGGTATACAATCTGCTCCACAAATGCCTCACTAAAAAACAGGTGGAAAAAATCCAACCTGGTGGAATTACGGTGAATTCCGGGAGCAATGCAGCCAGAGCACCCTTGCTCAGTGAAGGGGTGAATGAGGGGAGAAAAATTACTCCCATCCTCCCAATTCCACCCCACAAATCCCTCGTCCCCATCATCCCCATCACCGCCTTTGTCTGGATGGGGAGGAGATCCTGGTGGGGGAGGTGGGGGAGAAGGAGTGCGGAGGGCTTCTCCACTGTCACTCCTCTTCCCTCTGCCTTTACCCTTTCCCCTACCCTTACGGCCTTGAGGAACATTAGGGGGCTGTGGGGATGAAGTAGTGGAATATTGGGGAGCAGAAGACGTGCTAGGGAGTGGTTCCTCCCCACCTTTCCTCTCCATGACAACACCACGTGCTTTCTCACGCACCCTAGCTCGACCACCTGTTAGGGGATATTGGGGAGCATAAGAAGTGCCTGGGAGTGGTTCCTCCCCACCTTCCCCCTCCCTCACAACCCTACGTGATACTGAACGCACCCGCACTCGCCCACGTGAAATTTCATGTTGGTTACTACGAGAATATGCAAAGGAGTTAAGTAAACCATTATTTTTAATTTTCAAGAAATCCTTGAGTCAAGATAAACTACCTGACATTTGGAAAAAAGCAAATATTGTCCCCTTATTCAAGAAAGGAAATAGAAAAAATCCACTCAACTACCGACCAGTATCACTGACCAGTGTTGTAAGCAAGGTATTAGAAAAGCTTATAAGAAAAGCTTGGGTAAATCATCTAGAAGAACACAGTATGATAACAGAAAGACAGTTTGGTTTCAGAAAAGGAAAATCATGTGTTACTAATCTGTTGAGCTACTATGACAGAGTAACAAACACAATACAGGAAAGGGAAGGATGGGTGGTCAGTATCTATTTAGATTTCAAGAAAGCTTTTGACACAGTACCACACAAAGACTTTTATGGAAACTGTACCATCAATGAGGAATTCAAGGCAAACTGTCTTGTTGGATGCAAGACTTTCTCATAAAAAGAGAAATGAGAACAGTAGTACTAAGAGGAAACTACTCATCATGGAAAGAAGTGACTAGTGGAGTACCACAGGGTTCAGTGCTGGCACCAATCATGTTTTTAGTGTATATAAATGAAATAAACAGTAACACTGGAAATGGGAGCTATCTGAATATGTTTGCAGATGATGCAAAAATACAAAGGAGAATTACTAACACAGACTCTTGTAAAGAGCTACAAGAAGAATTAAATAAACTTCATGAATGGAGTAGCACATGGCAAATGGAATTCAATGTGGACAAGTGTCATGTAATCAAGTTTGGTAAAAGTGGAAAAAGACCTGATTGGGATTATAAGTTAGGAAATAAAACCCTATACACATCAGAAAGAGAGAAAGACCTAGGTGTGATCATCAATAACAGACTATCTCCGGCTGACCACATCAGCGAGAAGGTACAGAACATGTATACACTGCTTGCAAATATGAGAATAGCATTCACATACATAAATGAAGACATGCTTAGAAGGATAGTAACATCATTCATTAGACCAACCCTGGAATATGCATCAGTAGTCTGGAGTCCTCATCTCAAAAAGCCCATAGACAAGATTGAAAAAGTTCAAAGGGCCGCTACAAGATGGATACCAAGCTTAAGGGACCTAAGCTACGAAGAAAGACTAAATAAACTGAATCTACCAACACTACAGGAGAAAAGGAAAAGAGGTGACATGATAATGCTATATAAGTGCATATCAGGGAAGGAGAAAATAGACATAAATGATTACTTAACATATGGAGAAGCATCAGCAAGAGGACACTGCAAAAAATTGCATAAGAAGAGAGGTGATAAAGACGTAAGGAAATTCAGTTTCCCAAACACAGCAATTGATCAATCGAATGCACTACTGAATGAAATAGTGTGTACCAAAATAATTCACAAATTTAAGGATATGTACAATAAATATGGTTAAAGACACGGGACAGTACGAGCTTCACTCATTCCTGTAAAGATACAATTAGGTAAGGTAGGTAAGAACGTGATACACTAAGCCGCCTCACATTACCTAGGGAGAGCAATGACTCACTCACACCACTCTCACTTTCCCTAATCCTCCCTGTACTTTCCCTTTCACTCCCCACTCCCTCCACGGCACTTCCTAACTCCGCAAACATAATGCTAGGCCCATACCTGCTCGTCTGACATGGTGTGTGCTCTGGGCCACGATGAGTGATTACCTCATGTCCATACCACGTAGCAGCACGTCCCATGACTCTGTCATCGTCCTCGTCCTCATCCTTGTCATCGAATTCTGGTTCCAAATTACGTTGGGGATAGGCATAGGATGTTGCACGTGGCTTCTTGGCCTCCTGCCCCTCTCTAGCAGCACGGTAAGTCACGTACTGCCGCTTCCTGGGAGACGGAACATCCTTGTTACTGCTGGTGATTTCTTCCTCCTCTGGCTTTATCCACAACCTCGTCATCCAGTGGGGAATCACTGTCCCCTGTAAAGGCGTCCAGGGCGGCTTGAATTTCACCCTCTGAGAGACCTCTCTTAGCCATGTCTGAGCAGGAGCGTTGCTACCAGGTGAGTGGATGAGTGGCGGGTTAGCACGGGTTGTGCGGGGTCACTGAGTGTCCCCGCCTTGTGGCAGGTAGGGGAAGGTCATGCGAGGATACGTACCGCAAATCAAGCGGGAAATTTGAAAATTGTCAAAATTATGCACTTTGCAATTGCACGACGTACCGGTATGTCCCCGGGACTGGCAAATGCAAATCGTTGCAACGTACCCATACGTCGACGGGACGGGGCGGGTTAACCAGGCCGAAAAGAATTATGCCGCCACCGAGTGAGAATGCCTGGGCATTGTCTGGGCTTTGGAGCATTTCCGGGCCTACCTTTCTGGGACAAATTTCATAATCATCACGGACCAACAGTCACTCCAATGGCCATGACAGTCTGACACCCACAATGCCCAACTTATCAGATGGAGGGAGACATTGGAGGAATTCAGTTACAAGATCTCCTACTGCCCCAGCAAGCTCCATACTAATGCTGACGCACTCTCACGCCTGCCCCTCCACGCGATCCACTGTGAGCCAGAACCAAGAGTGGCGAGGCAAAGACTGGCCCCCCTGGATTCCACCAAGATTGTTCACCAAACTCCACCAGCAGGGCAACAATTTATTCACTCCATCAGGCCACATTATCCTCGACCCAGATACTGCCTTGGATACCATGAGACATCTCCACGCCAACAATGGAATCCACTTAGGTATTAACCCCTTAACCACGGGGCATCACTTTCATGACGCTTGGGAGCAAGGGATCATACCGGGGGGGGTCGCTTTTGTGATTCTCTGATATTTTGAATTCACCCGGGCTTCCAAGTGGGGGCTTGTATCATCTATCATTACTGCCAATATCCAACACTAGTCAGCACTCCTACTCTCATCTGTACTCCCATCCATTGTTGACAATTTAGCCATTTCTCCCCGTTTTTGACTCCCCTCCCTACCCCCCCTCCATTACCCTATCCTCTCGCCTGCCCGGCCGTGCTACGCTAAGTAAATCTTCCCTGGAATTTTTCACTGATTTCATCCATTGAAATAAGCCCTATGCCCTATTCTTATACCAAATAATATATACAAGAAAGAAATAAGGTAAGTGAGAGTGCCATACACCTAGAATTGGCTAATTATCACCTGACAACACCTCACGTGCACTCGTTCGCTAATTTTCGCTGTTTTTTGTCCCCTTGAAATATGCCGTATAATCTATTTTCGTAATAAATATACATATAAGGAGGGAAGGGAGAAGCCTAAGTGATATTTACATTCACCTGGAACTACCTAATTTATAATGTATTGTCTAGATTTCCTGCCAATCATTTCAGTGCTATACATAGCTGTTTCAAGAGCTAACATTGGTAGTCCTGAATATCCCCTAAGTAGGCCTCCACCCGGCCCTCCCTTATCAGTTTACTCTCATCTTCCGAAGTGGAGGTACGTCTGTTTCGTCTTGCTGACTTCAGGGACTTTTTCACCCCCATGCAAAGGGCCCTGTGACCTTTACCCCCTACTAAACCTCGTGTGGAAAGAGGTAAAGGGCTGACAATTGATAAAAGAGTGACTACGATCTTTCTATTGAGTAAAACAGTGCAAGTGGAATTGTAAATAATGTGTAAATAATGTGTAAACAGCAAGTGAAAGTAATGAATGTAAATATACGTGAACAATGGAAAATAATTTTATAAGTTACTTCAAGTGACAGTGCATACCACAGTGTAAATAAAATAGAAATGTAAGTAACGTAAATAAAATAGAGAACGTAAATAGAAATGTAAATGAGTAGTATTATAAGAATACGAGTATATACCCTAGGAGTAATGAAAGTGAAAGTTTCACTCTAGCATGTCTGAATACTATGAGTTATGAGAGTGAAGATGAAAGTGACATTCACTCTCAATGCTAGTATACAGGACGAGAAGGTGAATGCTACGTATTTTACTGAAAGAAATTGAATCCCTACAGTGACAATAAACTAATACTACTGAAGGAAACTTATGGATAAAGACTGTAGATATACAGTATATAAGTGTTATATAGTAATAGAAATATAAAGTGTGAGGGGTTTTATGAATAATAAATGACAGAGTACCAAGAGCGAACTAGCGCAAGTGGGAAGGCCAGACGCGCTCGTAATTTTCATTGCTTTCACAGTGTTTTTTTTTGGAGTATGGATCCCAAACTACTTGAAAATCATAGAGTAGTGTTTATAGTGTTAATATCTGGCTGTGGTAATCATATTACGGGTTGTTGGAAAGTGTAAAGAGGAGACTTCGTTACCCAACTTCAGAGGTCTTCACAAATCCTACGGTAACGACAAAGGCTCAATAAACATTCCAGGAGAAAGCTGAAGGTATGTGCCATAAGCATATGTAATTTTAATATTTTAGGACTAATAACTGATTTTTGGCAAATATTTTTTGAGAGTCTGTCGGAGCCCGAATAACCCCACGGCACACGCAAAACATCGGTAAACATGCCCACGGTGTAGGGGTTAAGAAGCTCCTCCTGGTGTTCAATGACACTTATTGGACCCCCAGCCCCAGCAACAGGCCAAACAAGTCACTCAGTCCTGTAGAGAGTGTGCCCTGGGCAAGGACACCACCCATATGGCCGGCCCAACAGGCTGCATTACTGCCCACAAGCATTGGCAATTACTATCAGTAGATATAGTGGGGCCTCTACCACCCAAATCCGGATACTGTTACATCATTACCTTCGTGGATACATATTCCAAGTTCCTTAACACGTGTCCAGCCAAAGAACACCATGCAGTCACTGTGGCCGATGCCCTAGTCTGCCATGTCTTCCCCCATTTTGGAATACCTAAGGCCCTACACTCAGACAACGCCTTGAAGTTCACCAGTAACATTTGGCAAGATCTAGCCAACATTTTTGGGTACTGCAGCTCCCACTTCTCTCCATATTGGCCATAGAGAACAGAAATTGCTAGAGGAGCCACTGCATTCTCATGAACCAGGTGCACACTAGAATCAAGGTAACAAAAAATGAAGATTGGCCGGCCCATGTGAAAATCGTTCAGTGGGGAATCAACTCCTGCCCCCGAGAAGATGGCATATCCCCTCACGAGCGGGTTTTCTGGGAAGCCCCTCTATTCCTGCCACTATGCCTACAACTGCAGCCTCCCACCACACCCCCCGAGTCTGACCCCCTCCACCACCTCAAGAGGCGCCTTCACCACCTACAAAACGGCATGGACCTCCAACCCAACGCCACCCCATCAAACCCCTACAATCCAGGTGATTCCGTGATGGTTGCAAAAATGCCGATTCCTCATAAACTCTCTCCCTGTGCTATGGGTCCCTACACCATCACCCACTTCCCTAACCCCTACCAAGTCACAATAGATTTTCATGACACCCCACGAACATATGGGAATCGCCATGTGTGCCCATTCCACACCACCGCCTCCCCTCGGTCCACCCCACCCATCTCCTGCACCACCTCACCTCCACTCACTACCCTCGACCCCCCTCTTGACTCCTACAATTGCTACACACCCTCCTCTCTCCCATCATCACTCACCCCCTCACCACCAGCTCCCTCGCCTTCTACCCCTCACGCCACCTCACCTCCCGCCACACAACCACTGGAAATCCCTTCCCCCAGCCAAGCCCCCATTCCCGCCTCACCACCTCCCTCGACCCCCACACCTCACACCACCTCACCTACCACCACGCCACCCAAACACGCCCGGACCACCCACAACCGATCCACACGCCCGCACACAACCCTCTGCAACCCTTACCTCTTCCTCACTGCCCTCCAGCACCAACTCATCTCCCTGCACTGCCCCCAAACCTCTGCTCCGGACGCCACCACCCAACACCGTCCACCACCACACCACACCATGCACAACCAGAGCACCATACGGCAGTATTCCTACTTTGCCACCCACTCCCACCCTGAAAACCACCATCACCCAATCTGGCCGCCTCTCATGCCCTCCTACCAGATACACCACCACCCCTTACCCCACCCCACCCACCTCCCCTCTCCCACCAGACTCAATCACCACCAGCCCCCACATCCCCATCACAGCTCCCATCACCCTCAGACTACTCCAAGCCCAACTGAAATTCCCATCCACCCCTATCCCTGAGGAAAACACTTGCACTCCTCCATGGCATAAAACTGCCACCCCTGCCTCCGTAACAAGCATTCAGCTGAGATCAGTGGAGGAGTAACCACCTACAACCATGAGAGTCCGACGCGCCACCTGGGCACCAACCCATGGTAGAAAGTGCTGCCCCTGCGGACCTCATCACCTCCACACCCTCCGCACCACTTCCCAAGCCTCCACCCTCTACCTAACCTGCCCCCTCTCACCACGAAGAGAACCGAGCAACCACGCAATGGATCACCCTCCTCCAACACCTGACCCAAAACCACAACACCAGCACCACCAAGACCTACTACCTCCAGCCACAGAGACGTCACTTTTCCCACCATGATAGTGGTGAAATAGCAGCTGTGGCAATAGAGGGCATCACAATACCCCCAGGAGGTGACAACAGAGGGATAGGTAGGGTGTACGGGACGTCCATGAGATATGGTCATACGTCCCATAAGGCCATGCACCCCTATTCCATGGAGTGCACCCAGCGCGAACATCTCAGTACGGGTGCATTATTACCGATCTGGCCCTCACTAGGATTGGGGTGGAGCTAATAAACTGGCTCCAGACACCACCCCAGTGATGGCCAGCATCCGAACAAATAAAGCAATGGCCCGTAGCCGTGCATGAGCATCGGCCTGTAGTCGTGCACAAGCAATGGCCTGTAGCCATTCACAAGCAGTGGCCTGTAGCCGTGCACAAGACACGGCCTGTAGCCATATGCAAGCAATGGCCTGTAGCCAGGCAACAGAAATGGCCTGTAGTTGTGCACTGGCAACGGCCCATAGTCGTGCACCAGCAGCGGCCTGCAGCCTTACAATTGTGATGGCTGGTTGCCGCACACCTAAGAGCCGGCCAATAGCCGCTCGTAGTGCTGTCCACCCCCCCTTAAGAACCTGTGACGGCCGGTTGCCGCATGGAGGGAGAGAACGGCACGCCCTCTCTCCTTCTGCAGCTGCCTCGAAGGGCACAACACTGGTGATGGCCAGCAGCCACACCAGTATACAGGGGATGGCCGGTAGTTGCCCCTTGCCTACATGTCGCCCTTCACACGGGACTTCGGTGATGCCCAGTAGCTGCATCCATAGGCAGGTGATGGCCAGCAGCCGCACTTTGTCTGCGGTCCAGTCAGGGAGTCGGGGGAAAGGGACGGCCGGTAGCCACTCTCCTCCTGTTGCCCATGGGACCACGGCAACGGCCAGTGGCCATGCCAGGAAGGGACACCACAAGAGTCCCTCGCCCCCTGTGACTCCACAACTGGAGGGAGACCTCTGCTCAAACCGTCCCATCTGTGGTGGAGGAAGTCCCACCTCTAACTCCCCATCCCAAGGCAGCCTCCAGGAGGAGAACCTCCCAACGGCACATTGGTGGAGAAGACCTGTGTTGACCCCGGGGCTGCACTGCATCCAGCCGGCACTGGAAGGTGACCAGCACCTGTCGGACTCCTGTTGCCAGCAATGCCACTGTCCTACCCTGAGAGCGAAGCAGCGGGAGCGAGACTGCAGCAGACGGGCCCTCCACGCTGCCCCTAGTACCCTGAGGCGTGACCTCTTCAGTCCGGACGAGGAGCAATGCCCTTCCTGCACCAGGTATCTTCAGGAGCGCCTACAGAAGATGTTTGGCCTCAGTCCCGAGGGCCAAACCACTATACCTAGCCCCTCCAGTTTAGGGCCCTTCACCACGCTCAGTCGTAGCCCACTGCGGAGGACGACGCCCCTGCGAGTATTCCCGTGCCCCCTAGACAAGAAGACACTTGAGAGGACTCAGCCGACACTGGACTGACACCTGCGAGCCGCCAGATGGCCGCTCCCTTGCCCCTCACCCGTACCATGACTGTGACTTCCATGCCCGTGAAGTAAAAGTGAAAGTGACAGAGTACAGTGACAGTGTTTAACTACTCCAACTCTTCTATCTGTGACGTGAGACATTAGCAGTATTCTACCATACTGCCCCACTCAGTGAACACAGGACATGTGTATGATTACTATAAAATTCATGCAGCCCAAGAATTAAGTGTACTTCCAACTTCACTTAAGTACAGTGTCTGTCCACCTATTCTCAAGACTGCCAGTATCCTGCGTGATACCTGTAATATATATCTACCAGTCCGAGCTTTGCCTTTGTATAGAGTCTTGTGGATTGTCTAGCTTCCCTGTATTAAGAATTTGATAATATACATGTATGGTTGTTACCCTGTGTTTTTATGCCCTCTTCCTCTCACACTGTATCTTGGCTCCAGTCTAGAAAGGGAACCCAGCTATACCCTAGGTGCTGCAGGGACTGGAAGCCACCCTAAAAACACCTAGCATTATATATATATATATATATATATATATATATATATATATATATATATATGTATATATTGTTACATAGCCTATGATTTCATCATCCTTTGTGTAATTTTAACACACAGTATGCTGCATGTTTGATCACGAGCGTGTTCTGCCTCAGTTCCCCCCTTCTACCGTTATGGTAGAGTGAGTCGTCATTTCTGGAGTTCAGAGCGGGATTGTCGGCTCTTTGTCCCCATGGCTTCATTTGCGCGTCCTTCTTACAAGTTGTATCAAGCTCTGCCGGCCCCTATATAATGAGCTCAGTCTCTGCATCATTGCCACTTAGATCTGCTCCTCATTTTGTTCACAACTCTGTCCTCTCCTGTACAGACATTATTATTGTGAGTGTTCAAGAAATCTCCAAACATCTAGCAGCTGTGTGTAATTTGAGTATAACTGTTGTATTTTTTCTTGTACTGTGTAGCATAAGGTTAATTCTTAGGCCTAGTGAGGTTTTTGATTAATGTTGGGTTTTATGTCAGTCATTTTTGATAATAGTTTGTAACTGTAATAATTTATCTTGCATTAACTGAGCATTACCTGGTGTATTTTCATTTTATCAGGGCTGACTTAGGTAAATTTACTCTTGCTAATTTCGTGCTAATAGAGGCTATTGCAGTTAACCATATTTTTAACCTGTTTATTTGCCATTACATTATCCTTATGAGTCCTGAATTTTTTGTTGTTAGTTTGAGCATTAAACTTTAACTTGTAATTTTACCTAACTCTTTTGTTTTGAACCTGGAACTTTACGGGACAGTAGTGACTCTTCGTATTCTCACTTAAAGTGTACGTTATCTTTCTCTGTTCCGTAACATAAATTTGGCGACCTCGCCAGGATATTCAGGATATTATCATAAGGATATTGTTTGATATTTTGTGACTGTTACTTATTCATGATGTCTACTATTACTACACTTGATGAAGCCAAAGATTTTTTGTCAAATGTGCAAACAGTGTGTGATGTAGAGAACAGAACAAAGAATGAACTTAAGCTTGTTGCTCAACAATTGGGAATTGCTGTTCACTCTTATCATTCTAAAGATCAAATTCTTGACATGATTAATGAAAGCTTGTTTAATGTAACTCCTCCAAATGAGCAAACGCAGATTGAATTAGCTAAGTTACAGCTAGCCCTGCAGGAGGCAAAAGCTAAGGAGGCTGAATTTCATGCAAATGCTCGTATTCAGGAGGCACAGATACAGGCACAAATTGAACTTGCCAGGATTCAGGCAGACCATGAGTATCGCATGAAACAAGATGGAACTGGATCATCTAGCTCTGATGATTTTGATGTGGCTAAAAATGTTAAACTTGTCCCTCCTTTTAATGAATCTGATTTAACTAAGTATTTTCAGTTGTTTGAGAGGGTAGCTACAGGTTTTAATTGGCCCAAGGGTTATTGGCCAGTACTCCTTCAAACTGTTCTCACCGGTAAAGCTCAAGTAACTTATGCATCTTTGCCTCAGGATCAATCTGATAATTATGATGTAGTTAAGAGCTTGATTCTTAACCCCTTAACCGCGGGGCGTCACTTTCGTGACGCTTGGGAGCAAGGGATCATACCGCGGGGCGTCGCTTTTGTGATTCTGTGTTATTTTGAATTCACCCGGGCTTTCAAGTGGGGGCTTGTATCATCTATCAGTACTGACAATGTCCAACACTAGTCAGCACTCCTAATCTCATCTGTACTCCCATCCATTGTTGACAATTTAGCCATTTCTCCCCGTTCTTGACTCCCCTCCCTACCCCCCCTCCATTACCCTATCCTCTCGCCTGCCCGGCCATGCTACGCTAAGTAAATCTTCCCTGGAATTTTTCACTGATTTCATCCATTGAAATAAGCCCTATGTCGTATTCTTATACCAAATAATATATACAAGAAAGAAATCAGGTAAGTGAGAGTGCCATACACCTGGAATTGGCTAATTATCACCTGACAACACCTCACGTGCACTCGTTCGCTAATTTTCGCTGTTTTTTTCCCCTTGAAATATGCCGTATAATCTATTTTCGTAATAAATATACATGTAAGGAGAGAAGGGAGAAGCCTAAGTGATATTTACATTCACCTGGAACTACCTAATTTATAATGTATTGTCTAGATTTCCTGCCAATCATATCAGTGCTACACAAAGCTGTTTCAAGATTTAACATTGGTAGCTCTGATTATATATCTCCTAAGTAGGCCTCTAATCTATTTTCGTAATAAATATACATGTAAGGAGGGAAGGGAGAACCCTAAATGATATTTACATTCACCTGGAACTACCAAATTTATAATGTATTGTCTAGATTTCCTGCCAATCATATCAGTGCTAGACTTAGCTGTTTCAAGAAGTAATATTGGTAACTCTGAATAACCCCTAAAGCAGGCCTCTAGGCTAGCTGGCCTGGCCCCTGCGTTATCAGTGTAGTCTCATCTTCCGAAGTGAGAGGACGTATGTTTCATCTTGCTGACTTCAAGGCCTTTTTTCACCCCCATGCAAATGGCTCTGTGACCTTTACACCCTACTAAACCTCGTGTGGAAAGAGGTAAAGGGCTGACAATTGATAAAAGAGTGACTACGATCTTTCTATTGAGTAAAACAGTGCAAGTGGAATTGTAAATAATGTGTAAATAATGTGTAAACAGCAAGTGAAAGTAATGAATGTAAATATACGTGAACAATGGAAAATAGTTTTATAAGTTATTTCAAGTGACAGTGCATAACACTGTAAATAAAATAGAAATGTAAATAACGTAAATAAAATAGAGAACGTAAATAGAAATGTAAATGAGTAGTATTATAAGAATACGAGTATATACCCTAGGAGTAATGAAAGTGAAAGTTTCACTCTAGCATGTCTGAATGCTATGAGTTATGAGAGTGAAGATGAAAGTGACATTCACTCTCAATGCCAGTATACAGGACGAGAAAGTGAATGCTACGTATTTTACTGAAAGAAATTGAATCCCTACAGTGACAATAAACTAATACTACTGAAGGAAACTTATGGATAAAGACTGTAGATATATATAAGTGTTATATAGTAATAGAAATATAAAGTGTGAGGGGTTTTATGAATAATAAATGACAGACTACCATGAGCGAACTAGTGCCAGTGCGACGATCAGACGCGCTCGTAATTTCCATTGCTTTCACAGTGTTTTTTTTTTTAGTATGGATCCCAAACTACTTGAAAATTGTAGAATAGTGTTTATAGTGTTTGTATCTGGCTGTGGTAATCATATTACGGGTTGTCGGGAAGTGTAAAGTGGAGACTTCGTTACCCTACTTCAGAGGTCTCCACAAGTCCTACGGTAACAGACGAAGGCTCAACAATCATTCCAGGAGAAAGCTGAAGGTATGTGCCATAAGCATATGTAATTTTATTATACTAGGACTAATAACTGATTTTTGGCAAATATTTTTTGAGAGTCTGTCGGAGCCCAAATAACCCCGCGGCACACGCAAGTAATTGGTAAACAAGCCCGCGGTGTAGGGGTTAAGGCCTATGAGCTTGTTCCTGAAGCTTATAGAGTAAAATTTAGGACAACTTACAAGCAAGATAAGCAATCCCATATTGAGTATGCAAAAATCAAAGAAGATTTGTTAGAGCATTGGTTAAATTCTAAGAATGTGGATTCTGATTTTGACAAATTTAAGCAGATGATTTTGCTGGAGGACTTCAAGAGGTGTATTTATAAAGATGTAAGCCTATATCTTGATGAGAAAAGAATAGATAATTTGTCTGATGCTGCAGTTTTAGCTAATGAGTATGTTCTCACTCACAAGAGATATTCTAGAGAAAAAGGGAAAGCTGAGAGTAAGTACGTTGCCTCTACTCAGAGTACAGGTAACAGGAAAGAGAATAAGGATGATGTTTCTCAGGAAGTAAATACCAGCTTCACCTCTAGATTTCAGAAAAGTAAATGTACTTATTGTAGTAAGCTTGGTCATACTACGGAGAGATGTTTCAGGAGACAGCGTGATGTGAACAAAAAGGAGTCTTTAAATATTCAGTCAATTGGTCTAGTGTCCACTCTTGAGACTTCCCAGAATTCTTTAACTGAGTTAACTGAACCTGTTTTGAGGGGTAACTTAAATTCTCATGATGGAGCTCCTCTTTTGAGCAGTAACGTGGGTGACACTCTCAAGAGTTCATGTGCTAATTTCCTGTCTGATGGTTTTGTCAGTCCTCTAGACAGTAATGACAGGAAATCAGTTCAAATATATCGTGATACAGGTGCTTGCCAATCCCTTATGCTGACCAGTGTTCTAGGCTCTATTGTTAATTCCTCTGATGAAACTGTAATCTTACAAGGTGTAGGGAATAATTACTTCTCGGTCCCTCTGTGCAGAGTGAATTTAGAGTCTGGTTTTGTTAATGGTTCCGTTATGGTTGGGTTGGTTGAGACACTCCCAATGTCAGGTGTAACTTTCTTACTTGGAAATGATATTGGTGGAAGTCAAGTGTGTCCAGCTCCTCAGTTGTCTAGTGAACCAGTGGCTGCGACCCAGGATTGTGATGTCCCTGATGTGTTCCCTGCATGTGCTGTCACTAGGGCTAAGTCTAAAGTTACTGGTGATTTAGAGGATAATGATGATGATGATGTTATCCTAGCTGACACTTTTCTTGCTAATTTGGACCACTCACCAGATGAGGCAGTACCCCGTAGTGTTGATAATTTGTCTCGTCAAGAGTTGGTTGAGTTGCAGGTTGCTGACCCTGAGTTGAAAGGTCTAGCTAACTCTGCTTACAGTGAAGAAGAGTCAGCCGGTACTTCTACTTGTTATTATGTAAAGTCAGGAGTACTTATGAGGAAGTGGAAACCCCCAACAGCATCAGCCGACTGTGAATGGGAGGTTGTACATCAAGTTGTCATCCCTCGTGTTTGTAGGCAGGATATCATTAGAGTGGCTCATGATTCCAGTTTGGCAGGACACCTTGGAGTGAGGAAGACTGTGGCACGCATTTTGAAACACTTCTACTGGCCAGGTATCTTCAGGGATGTTTCCTGGTATTGTAAGTCTTGTCACACCTGTCAAGTTGTGGGGAAGTGTAATCAGACCGAAAAGGTTGCACCTCTAGTTCCCATTCCTCCCTTTGAGGCGCCTTTCACCCGTGTGTTGGTGGATATTGTGGGCCCTCTTTCTAAGACTTCTTCAGGATTTTCTTATGTGTTGACCATGATTGATATGGCTACTCGTTATCCTGAAGCCATTCCACTTAGAAACATCTCAGCAAAGAACGTGGTTAAGGAAATGCTAGGGTTCTTCAGAAAGTTTGGTCTGCCCAAGGAGGTACAGTCAGACCGGGGAAGTAATTTCATGTCGAATGTTTTCAAGCAGTCTCTGAAAGAGTTGGGCATCACCCAGATCACGTCTTCAGCTTACAATCCCCAGACCCAAGGAGCGTTGGAGAGATATCATCAAACACTCAAATCGATGCTCAAGAAATACTGTTTGGAACATCAGAAAGACTGGGATAAAGGTCCTCCATTCGTTGTGTTTGCCGCAAGAGAATCTCCAAATGAATCACTGGGTTTCTCACCTTTTGAACTACTGTTTGGCCATGAAGGAAGAGGACCCCTTAAGCTACTCAAGGAATGCTAGCTGTCGGAGGAAGATGACGTCAACCTGCTGGAGTATGTGATGAAGTTCAAAGAACGGCTGTCCACTGCTTTACAGCTGGCGAGTGAGAATTTAGGAGCTGCTCAGGAGAAGATGAAGACTTGGTATGATAAGAAGTCCAGGTTACGCCACTTTCAGCCAGGAGATCAGGTTTTGATTCTGCTACCAGTTCATGGGCAACCTCTTCAAGCCAAGTTTAGTGGCCCTTATTTCGTGGAGAAGAATCTCAGTGATGTCAACTATGTCATCGCCACACCAGATCGTAGAAAGAGCAAGCAACTATGTCACATCAACATGCTAAAGTTATATCACAGGCGGGACGAAAATAATCCAGTCTGCACTGTAGCTGTTCCACCCGAGTCTGCAAGTGAAGCTCTCTCATGCAGTATGAGCCTGAGTGATAGTTTGGGGAAGAATCCTGATATCATGAATGATCTCCAGACTAAGCTTTCTCATCTACCTCCCAAGGAAAGGCAGGAGTTTTCAGCATTACTGCAGGAGTACCCGCAAGTGTTCCGTGCCACTCCAGGAAGAACCACTGTGTTGATGCATGATGTCGATGTTGGAGACGCAAAGCCAATTAAATTGCCTCCTTACCGTGTGAACCCAGTGAAAGTTCCTCTCATCCAGAAGGAGCTTGGCTACCTGTTGGACCACAAGATGATTAAGCCCTGTCAGAGTGAGTGGAGTTCTCCTGTCACTCTAGTCTCTAAGCCAGGTGGGTCATAGCGGCTTTGCATTGACTACAGACGTGTTAATCAGATAACCAAAACAGACATTTACCCTCTCCCTCGGGTGGAAGATTGCATAGACAAGATCGGAAAGGCTAGGTACATAAGTAAGTTTGATTTTTTAAAGGGATACTGGCAAGTACCTATGACTGAACGTGCTAGGGAGATCTCATGTTTTGTAACATTAGGAAAGACTTTTGCATGTTCTGTAATGCCATATGCAGATTGTTTTAGAGTAATAAGAAATTTCCTTTGTAAATTTCTTTTTTCTTTGTGGGGAGGTGTTACATAGCCTATGATTTCATCATCCTTTGTGTAATTTTAAGGCACAGTATGCTGCATGTTTGATCACGAGCGTGTTCTGCCTCAGTTCCCCCCTTCTACCGTTATGGTAGAGTGAGTCGTCATTTCTGGAGTTCAGAGCGGGATTGTCGGCTCTTTGTCCCCATGGCTTCATTTGCGCGTCCTTCTTACAAGTTGTATCAAGCTCTGCCGGCCCCTATATAATGAGCTCAGTCTCTGCATCATTGCCACTTAGATCTGCTCCTCATTTTGTTCACATCTCTGTCCTCCCCTGTACAGATATTATTATTGTGAGTGTTCAAGAAATCTCCAAACATCTAGCAGCTGTGTGTAATTTGAGTATAACTGTTGTATTTTTTCTTGTACTGTGTAGCATAAGGTTAATTCTTAGGCCTAGTGAGTTTTTTTTATTAATGTTGGGTTTTATGTCAGTCATTTTTGATAATAGTTTGTAACTGTAATAATTTATCTTGCATTAACTGAGCATTACCTGGTGTATTTTCATTTTATCAGGGCTGACTTAGGTAAATTTACTCTTGCTAATTTCGTGTTAATAGAGGCTATTGCAGTTAACCATATTTTTAACCTGTTTATTTGCCATTACATTATCCTTATGAGTCCTGAATTTTGTGTTGTTAGTTTGAGCATTAAACTTTAACTTGTAATTTTACCTAACTCTTTTGTTTTGAACCTGGAGCTTTACGGGACAGTAGTGACTCTTCGTATTCTCACTTAAAGTGTACGTTATCTTTCTCTGTTCCGTAACTATATATATATATATATATATATATATATATATATATATATATATATATATATATATATGTGTGTGTGTGTGTGTGTGTGTGTGTGTGTGTGTGTGTGTGTTTAACAATAAAACGACGGTACCACAGTTAGTGAAAATACAAAGAATATCTTCGTAACAATGCATACATAGTGAAACATCAGCAGTCATGTTTCGTGCTTTCAAGGGTATATAATCTCTCGTTAAGAATCATCTCGACAAATGCGTGTCATGAATGACAGAAAGAGCTTGACTTCATTCCTGTACCGGCAGTAAGTGTGTGGCTATCGGTGGTGGTGTCCGTAGCTGTCGGTGCTCTGCTCTACCACCTGATCTGTGAAATCCAGGGCTCTCTTGCCGCAGTCCACCCCCTGCCCTCTCAAGCCTTCATGAGTATTTTGGGATCTATTCTTGCACAGTCCCTCACCCACTTCCCATGGCTATCCTCAGGCAGAGTGAGTAAACAGTGACCAATATTTTCCTTTTTAATGTACAGTTTCGATCCAAAGAAGGCATCCAGGCTCACTTATTTACTCAGTGTACGAAGAAGAAAATTTCCAAAACATGCTGCAGGGCAATAATTAATTTGCTTTACAAGAAGCACGACTCAAAAGATCTTAGTAAGTATTGGCCCATTAGCTTATTACCAGTTATGTACAGACTCGTCACTGAAGTATTTCCGAATAGAGTATCAACAGATCTGGAACATAACCAACCTCGTGAACAGGAATGCTTTCTGAGAGGGTATTTGACGACTGATCATCTACACACAGTGAATCAGCTAAATGAGAAACCTATAGAATATAATAAACAACTGTCTTTAGGGTCTGTTGAATGTAAAAAGGCTTTCGACTCTGTGGAACACATAGCAATATTTAGTTCACTGTGGGAACAAGTAGAAAATAACATTGTAAAATTGCTCTAAAACATATATAAAGAGGGAACTGCTGCAGTTAAATTACATAAAGTCTCGGAAAAAAAGTAAGATTAAGAATGGCGTGCGTCAGGGAGATACAAATTCACCAAAAGAACAGCGGACTAAACATAGGTGGAGGTAACCTAAACCATTTAAGACTTGTAGATGACATTTCCCTAATCTCAAAAGCTGCATAGACATTGCAAGAAATGTTACGTAATGAAACGGAGTAAAAGTAAAGCATAATCCAGATACAGAAAAAAGCATCACCAGAATAAGCGAATAAATTCTTGAAGAAGTCGAGGAGTACAACTGCATAGAGTAACTACTAAAACTAACGAAATACAATGATAGCGAAATAATAAGATGCATTATAATTGGAGGAAAAGCTTTTGGTAAACATAGAGACATTATGAAACGATGCTTGCCAATATATATGAAACGAAAATTATATAACGAATGACATAATCCCAGCTATGACGTACGGTTGTAAGACCTGGAAACTGATAGAATCAATGGAAAATCAACTAATCACTTCTCAATGAGCAATAGAAATATCATTGATGGGAATATTGTTAAGAGAGAGGAAAAGAAATCAACCTGGGTGAGAGAATAGACTGACATAAAAAACATTATGGAAGTTGTAACAGAATAGAAATGGAGATGGGCACGTCATATAGCAGGAAAATAGGATAACCAATGGAGTAAGAAATTGACTGACTGGGCTCCATGGATATATATATATATATATATATATATATATATACATCAAGACTCCATTTTGTAATAATACAACTCATAGATAGATAGACAGACAGATAGATAGATAGATAGATAGAAGCACCAAGCCAGGGTGTGAGATAGGTAGTGTATCAGCGAGAATCAAGCAAAATGAAATTAGCTTGCAACTCTTAAAGTGAAGGAATGCTGATCGTGCATCAGAAACAGTACATACACACAGACATACAGTGTTCTAGAACTTTCCACGACAGTATAGCACACGTGACGCGACCCCTGCTAAACGAAAATGTAGGAATCAGAGCTCAGAAAGGGGCAAGCCATAGAACCGACAGGTAGTGGAAAGATCAAATAAGAAGAGGAGTCTGACTAGTTGCTGTGTAATACATAGGCTACTGAACTTAGACTTTCTTTGAAGATAATAAATCAAGATCAACTACCTGTATTCATTTCTAACTCCTCCTGCTCTTCAATTACCAAAATAACTTTAACCAAAACTCAAGACTTACCTATTACAAGATTAAAGAGTTACATATATATAAATGGTGGCTATGAAGTTCCAACAATAAATGGTGGCAGTAACGGTCGACACTAAGCCTACGAACCATCATTTCTACAAAAGCAGGCAAAACTGTAACCAAGATCAGCTCCAGTTCTATACCTGATTCTACATTAGTACAATTCTATGATCAAGGAACCACAAGCAAATATACAGTAAGAAGAACGAGTCTATGAGTTTAAGAGTCAACGAGTCTACGTGCCTACGAGTCCACGAGCATAGAGTAGCAACGACGAGTTACGAGTGAGGATCAACAAGCTCTATGATTAACTACAAATAACAAGTCTACAAGACAACTCTATAATCTTCTTCATGCAATTTCAAGCAGCAGCAAGAAGAATAAAAAACAAAAGAAGTAAACGAAAAGCAAGAACAAAGCAACAAGCATTAGATCCCCAACGTTCTCTCTCCTACTGCCCCCCTTACCTCCACTGCTGACGCAGGTCAAGACGACACGGCAAAACACCAGAGCTAAATTTATAATGCATCTCACTGACTTTTCCCCACTCAGGTTACTCATCGCTACTCAGTTACTCACCACAGCTACCAGTGTGGGAAGCCGACATCACCATATGTATCTGCTGAGACGACGTCACCATGTGTGTTCGCTGAGATGACGCCACGCCAATCAATGTTTGACTAACACCTGCAGACACTTCTCACTCACTACTCGTTTACTCATGCTCCTACTCCTACTCATTTATTTCCACAGTACTGAGTGGGAATTCAACGTTCTATTGTGAGGTTCGCCTGTGAGTACAGCTGTTAACCACTACATTCATCAGGTCATGGAATTTCCTGAGTAATATCGTCCATCAACACAGCCCTAGAATTATCGAGAGATCTTCATTCAACTCTGCATTTATCTTCCGAGATTGACAGCTGCTTTCGACTCGCCTCTCCGAGTGACCATTTGTATCAAGTGGATGTAATTATACTTACTCATTTCGTCTCAGTGCTTTAAATTATTTTTATATATACACTTATACACTCACTATCTTTCATTACAACTCATTTTCTCATCTATTTAGTTAGGACATAAACAAAAGACGTAGTTCATAACACCATACCTTAGCAACATGAATTCTTTTTAGCTGAGTGATATGACAGAAATATTTTCACCTCCACCCATTTTAGTACCAGATGATACACAGTTAGCGCCCACTGCGGTTACACAATTAGGAGAGCACCAGGGCAACACCCATCCACCCTACAAAATTCACCGCAAACTAAAGATAAAGAAACTAATACCTCAATTCCAGATGATAATGATGACTGGCAAACCTCCTCTGATGTAGCAAGTGAGAACTTTGTCTCTGACTTGCATACCTATGAAAATATACTGAACAGAGTTCATCGTTCAGGGAAAACCTATTCCACTATTCCTTCACACAATGATAAACAAGTCCAAGTTAAATTAACAGAGCAACCAGTGAAAATGAATACAACGGATCAAACAACCCCACCCCAAGTTTACGTCTACCATGAGGATAAAATTGCCCCAAAATTCTCTGGCATAGAAAAAGACCATATTGATGTAATTTCACTTGTTAATCAATGCAAACAGATCTTCGTAAAAAGGCACACTACAGATGAACAAGAGAAAATTGTTATTTTTTTCTCTTGGATTAGTCAGGAAAGGTGCCCAGCAGGAAACTTGCTTAGGTCAGACAAGCTTCTCCGAGCTAAGACATATGATGAATTTAAAACTGAATTTTTGAAGAAATTTTCAGGAGGTATGAACTTTTTGCCAAGTATAATCCCAGAATTACATAAGACTGTAGATCTTGTAAGGGAGCACACTACAAATCATGTGCTCATTGAAATAACTGCCGATGTCTCCACGATCAAAAGAACATTATTAGCTACCTTAGAAAACTCAAACTGGATAACAGGAGATGGAAAGATGTCCCCAGACCTCGTGTTGGACATCATTTGTTATGTAGCTGCCTTGTGTAAATTACCTGATAGGACCCTCAAGATCGCCAAGACGATAGCATACACCCCAGGTATGTGCTTACTAGACTTAATGAACGAGGTAGAGATGCAGTGTAGCAAAGCAGGGGTGATCGAAACACAATCACATTCTAGTAGAATGAGAGTGCCTGAGACAGTATCAGCTGTGAAAACAGCTACAACTACCCTAAACAGAGAACAAAATTGATCGCGACCCGAAAGCAGGTAGAGCAAACAACCAAACGTGTCGAGGCTACGATCACAAACACCAGGCTTCAGGCAGTTTCATAAGTTTTTGCGCAGTCCAAGCAGATCTCGCGCCACAGACACAACTTAATATGGGAAGTCATCTCGTAGATCACAGTCAGGAGATAGGTCCATTCTATGTCATTATTGTGCAAAACCAGGACACACAAAGAATGAATGCTTTATCAAAACAAACGAGGATAGACAAAAGACACATGGATTTGGTTCCTTCTGTAGACATCATCGGTGCCAAGGGCATTGGACCAGTAACTGCAAAACAATAGAAAAATTAGTGTCTATTTTCAAATCGGGGGAAGACCAAGTCACAACAAAAAACAAACAAATGTAAAGAAATGCAAGCTAAAATTCACGTAGGAGGCATGTTGGGAAATGAGTGTATCTTGATACCAGCCGTATGTGAGGATCAAAACGTTTCCTTATTTTTAGACACAGGTTCTCCAGTGAACTTAATAACACAAGAAGAAATAAATAGAATTTTTTAAAATAAGAAAGTAACTTTTCTGGAAGAATCTGATTTAGACTTATATACAGTAGATGGCAAACAAATCACAGTAAAAGGCATGATACGGTTAAACATCAGTTTCACAGAGACTACAAGACCAAAATCTGCATTTTCTTATATCGTTGATAACTTAGCAATTAAAGCTCATATGTTACTGAACTTTAAGATGCATGAGAACAGAGAACAGACTTTGATAATGATTTCATAGAGGAAATGCCATCAGAGTCCTCACCGATTAGTAAAACAGAACCCCCAAAAAATAATATTAAAAGCTTAAACAAACATACACAAACAGATGAGTGTATAGATCCACTCACCCCCCCCCCCCAACCTCCAGGACTAGAAACCCAGGTAACGGTACTGATTTATCAGTTTTTCCCGCCCATCTCACCAGTGATTTAGTTATACCACTTAACTCCTATATGAAAGTTACCATAAAGAGCAAGTTACGGAAAAGTACTGTTCTTGTCTTAGGAGAATTATGTAAAGTAAAAGGATTGTCAGTATAAATCGCATTATGTCAGATGAACGATGATGGATAAACCAAGATATTTCTAATTAATCACATGAATGGGGAAGTACAGTTGGAAATGGGGACTTGTAAAGTTAATATTGAAAAATGTCCTGCCTCTGTAATGGAAATATTTTTTTGCTGGAGTCACAAATGAGATAAATCTATGGATAGAGAAAGCATAAAAGAGAATTTAATTCACTCAGGTGAATCTGATGAAGAAAATTATTTGTTAACCCTGTTGGAAAAACACAGGGACACCGTAGCATTACCCGGAGAACAATTAGGGTGTACTAACCTGATTAATCACAAGCTTAATGTCCACCCAGATCTACCACCTATTTTCGTACCTGCCTACCGAATTCCACAATCTCAGCATACACTCGTAAATCAGTATGTCAATGAAATGTTAAAACTTGGAATTATTGAGGCATCAGTCTCCCCGTGGAATGTCCCATTATTCTTCGTGCCCAAACGAAATGGAGAAATACGTGCGGTAGTAGATTACCGTAAACTAAACAATCACACAATCCCAGACCGATTTCCCATGCCATTGCTAAGCGACATCCTACAGAATATTGGACCAGAAAATAATGTATTTTCCACGACCTATTTGCTAAGTGGTTATTATCAAATTCCTGTAGATCAGGAGTCACGTAAATACACTGCCTTTTCCATAAATAGAGGACACTATCAGTATAGAAGGATGCCCATGGGACTGAGGACAGCCCCGGGTACATTCCAGTGTCTTATGAATTACGTATTCTCAGGAATTTTAGGACAAGGAATATTTGTTTATCTTGACGATATTATCATTGCAATGAAAGATATCACAGAACATCTCCAGAAATTAGACCTACTCTTACAAAAGCTTGGTGATGCTGGTTAAAAAATTAAGCTTTCTAAATGCAGATTTTCCTTTAAGGAAATAAAATTCTTAGGCCACAGAATAAGTGCTAATGGTATTTACACCACTGATGACAAAATACAGGCAGTGAGAGACTTTCGTGAACCCACTACGAATGACGAAGTTAGACAATTTTTAGGTCTAGCAGGGTACTATAGGTCATTCGTAGAACAATTCTCTCATATAGCCTTCCTCTATTCCAACTACTCAGAAAAGATGCTATATTCTAATGGGAAGAAGAACAAAAACAAGTATTTAACAAATTAAAAATTAAACTAACAAATACGCCATGTTTGGCATATCCGGATTTCACAAAACCATTTATTATTTGTACAAATGCATCAGTTAAAGGATTAAGGGCTGTACTGATGCAAGAAGATAAAAGAGGACAGAATCAACTAATTGCATTTGCCAGCAGACAAATAAAAGGTGTTGAAAAAATTATTGCACTACAGGCTTAGAGGCACTTGAAGTGGTCTTTGCATTACAAAAGTTTCGAGATTTGATATATGGTTACGTAATACACATATTCACTGGCCATAAACCACTAGTGGGTATGTTTAAAGAAAAACTTCTCTCTGGGAGGAGAGCAAGATGGAAATGTACAGTCGATAACTACAATGTACATATTCATTACATACAAGGCAAAATAAATCTACTGTAGTAGCCGACGCATTATCTAGGAACCCGAAAACAATTCAGGTCGCGGCATTAGATCTCAAAGGAGACATCCCAAACCACGATGAAATCGCAAAAGCACAAAGACTTGATCCAACATGGTCTAAAGTTATATACAAGTTAGAAAGTGGAGATGACATACAATTACCCAAACTACATGTACCACTAAAACAATTCACAATAATCAATAATGTATTATACAAGATCAACCCAGAACAACCAAAACGCCGAAGAAAAAATAACAATTGGTAGTACCTAATGACATGATACCTCAAATACTACGAACGATACACGATAGCCCACATGCAGGACATCCTGGAAAGGATAGGACATTCAAACAAGCCCAGTTGTTATATTACTGGCCTTCATTACGAAAAGATATAAACAATCATATAGACAGATGCGAATCATGTGCAAAACACAAAGGATACCCAATTTCACCTGCACCGATGGGTAATTACCCTGTACCACATCAACCATGGGACGTTGTCGCTGTTGATTTACTCAAGATGCCATTATCATACAATAATAACCAATACCTATTCGTAGCAACGGATCATTTTTCCCGTTATGTAATTTTAGCCCCAATTAAAGATAAAACAGCAGAGACTGTAGCAAAGGCAATAACAGATAATGTGAGATGTCGCTTTACTACCCCAAAGGTACTAATAAGTGATAATGGAGGACAATTTAATTCTGATATCTTACAAGAAGTATGTAAACAATACATTATCAAGAAAGTTAACGTTTTAGCCTATCACCCAGCATCTAATGGGTTAGTAGAGAGACAAAACAAAAAAGTATTAGATGTACTATGACACATTCTCAATGAAAATAATGCAAGCTTGGATGATTGGATTCCCTGAGTAGAAGCCTCAGTTAATGGATCCATAAATAAATCCATAGGTGACACACCACATTTCATTACAGTATATATGGGACCGATAAAAAACTACCATATGAGCTCCTAGAAGGTGACAGTCTGCCCACATACAATTACGAAAAAGAAGTGTGTGGTAATCATAGGGGCATTTGTCTTCTTAGTATAATAGGAAAAGTGTATGGTAGGATACTTATAGACAGAGTTAGAGAAAGAACAGAGAAATTAGTTGGAGAAGAACAGGGAGGCTTTAGGAAGGGAAGAGGTTGTGTAGATCAGATATTCATTCTTAGATCTTTAGTGGAAAAGTTTCTAGAGAAGGGAAAGAAGTTGTATGCGGCTTTCATGGATTTGGAGAAAGCATATGACAGGGTGGATAGACAAGGATTGTGGAAAGTGTTAAGAATATATGGAGTAGATGGGAAGTTGTTGAATGCTGTGAAGAGTATGTACGATGGTGCGAAGGCTGCAGTGCGTGTGGATGGTGAACTAAGTGAATTTTTCTCTTTGAAAGTTGGTTTGAAACAAGGATGTGTCATGTCTCCATGGTTGTTCAATCTGTACATGGATGGGGTAATAAAAGAGTAAAAAGGTAGGGTAGTGGATGTTGGAGTGGCCCTGGTGAGAGAGGATAGTGTTTGGAAACTCCCTGTACTGTTGTTTGCAGATGATACTGTGTTGTTGAGTGAAGACGAAGGGGAGCTGCAAGGCTTGGTGGATGAGTTTGAGAGAGTGTGTAAGAAACGGAACCTAAAGGTGAATGTAGGGAAGAGTAAAGTGATGGTCTTTGAGAGAGGTGAAGTTAGTGAATGTACAGCAAGGTTAGATGGTGAGGAATTGGAAAATGTGAGTACGTTTAAGTATTTGGGTAGTGTGATGAGTAAGGATGGAGGTTTGGAGTGTGAAGTGCTTGAAAGGGTACAGCAGGGAAGAAAGGTTGCTGGTTCCTTGAAAGCAGTGATAAGAAACAGGGAAGTGAGCATGGAAGTGAAAAAGTTACTACATGACAGTATTGTGATACCAACTCTAACGTACGGAAGTGAAGCTTGGACATTGTTGGAAGGACACAAGTCAAGAGTGAGAGCAGTGGAAATGAGTTATTTAAGAGGAGCCTGTGGAGTCACGTGGAGAGACAGGCTGACGAATGAGGATATAAAGGAGCGTTGTGGTGTGGATGTGGATGTGATAGGAAGCGTTATGAGGAACACACTGAGGTGGTTTGGCCATGTGGAGAGGATGGAGGGCGAAAGACTGACGAAGAGAGTGTATGTGAGTGAGGTGGAGGGGGGAAGAGGGAGGGGGAGGCCGAGGATGAGATGGAGGGATGGGGTGGAGAGGTATATGAGAGAGGGGGGTGTGAGTTGGGAGCAGGGCAGTGAAATGGCGGGGGACAGGGCGACTTGGAGGCGATTTGTTTGTGGCCACCCCAAACGGGATTGAGGCGTCTGGCAATAGATAGATAGATTCTAAACTCCGTTTATGTGAATTCCATGACATACACAAAAGAGTCAAAAAACAATTAACGATGTCCAAGGAAGAAATGGCGGAGGCATTTAATAAAAAGGCAAGAGACTCGCCTATCAGTTTAGCAGACATTGTCTATGGTATCATTCATACGAGAGACAATAAATTATCCCCGATATTTGAGGGCCCATACAGAGTAATTAACATAAAACCAAAGTTTTAATTAGGTCACTGTCAAGTGGGAAAGAGAAACAAGTTCATATTGACCATTTAAAACGAGTTTCAAGCGAATATCAAATAATTATACAGCCTCGGATACAACCGAACATAACTCATGAAACCAATCAAGAAAACAACAATAATTACAAAAATAAATTAAGGTCATATACCAAACAATCAAACATAGGTGCAACTGTTCCAATAAAATCTTCAGTACATCATTTACATGATTTAAATATCGATTTAAACTCCTTCTACAAATGAAATAACAAGTTATTGTTCTACATTAGTCAGCCGTAACGCACATATCATCACTACCATCGACCACATCATGACCATATTAGAAAATTAATAGATTTTTTTTGTCGGTAGGTACCGATGAAGAGACTTATGCTATGGATTCTCCTCTACATAGCAAGAGGGAATGCGCACTTAGACCCCTAACACATAGTATGACAAGGATGCCTCATAGCTACAACGGCCACGATGTCAATCGTGAAAGATGTCATGAGTACTGAAATAAATCTGGATTACTTATATGAATTACCTTCTTATCTTGAAAATATCTCAAGACCAATGAGAACCCTGGACTTCACGATAAGGACCTATGTTTCACAAGCACATAACACACAGGAAGTGGATGAAATAGTGAAATTAGCGAAATGGAAGATAGAACAAGCGAAGTCAACTATACTCATCATGATACAAGATCTCGCATCTCATGGAACGGAGGTATTGAGCGCCACGAACAACATTACACGTACTCGCCAAAAGCGCGGTTTGTTCGACCTGGGTTGTGCAATTCTTCGGAACATCTTTTGATTGGCTACAGAGGAAGACCTTCAAGAAATCAACAACAAATTTAATAAAATAGCTCAGGTACTAACATACTAAGATAAATTCATCGCAGGACATAACTCAGCAATGATGACAATCGTGAAAAATCTGAAAAAAGCGGAAAACGTAGCTCTCGAAAGTGTAGATAAAATAAAAGACATGGAATGAAACATAACACTTTTCCAACACTTCTCCACCATCACGGAACACATTGACACAATTCTACTCCAATTAGACAACACTCGAGTTCGTTACAGGGCACTTATGCAAGGAATTTGGAATGCCTGTGATGGCAAGATCACAACTGACTTACTTCCAGTTCATGAGCTACGTCAGATAATAAGTCAAGGCATACATAAACATAAATTGAAGCCTTTGTTCCTAAGTATGGATTTCATGCAATATTATCCATATTTAGAAGCAGCACTAACACCAACATCAGTAGTAGTTCATGTACCATTCATAACTGACGACCTGTTCACAGTATACGAAGTACACCCCTTCCCTTCTAAGAATAATAACACTTTGGTCATCATCAACATCAACACAGACATCGAACTCATCATGGTCTCCAAGAGATGGAACACTGTCACTTTCGCAAGTGAATCAACGATTGAATGAAAGTGCCGCACATCCTTGCATGCTGTACACCTTTGTCCAGCGTACATTTTTACGTTTCAGCCTACTGAAACAGTCCCTTGTGAAATGGCTATCATAAGAAATCACAATATTCATAATCATTGCAACTTCACTTTTGTTCCAGATAAGATTGTACACCATCAATGGATCAGACACTCACAGTTTTTTTATTTCACTCATAACACATCAGTTTACATAGTCTGTCCAGATATACCACCATCTCATACTTCAGCATCAGGATTATACATAGCACCAGACTACTGTGCGGTATTTACACCATCCATGTCCACTTTATCCAACATCAATCACTACGCCATCCTCAATCATACACGCAAACATTTCCACCCACTGCCTGATATGGACTTAAACATGAGCACAAGTATTAAGTTGACTTCACCTAAGTTTGAAACTATGCAACTGATCAATGAAACAAGGAAGCCCTGGGAAGATTTGAGTTTTAGTATGTTTAACCCATATTATGTGTATAGCCCAGCACCTACTGTCTTTATAATCTTCTGTATTGTATTTGCAGTAGTGCTGTTCGCAATGCACATAATGCATGCAAGAATTGCAAACTTGGAATCAGTATTTACTGGGGGTAAGGTGCGAATTCAAGTAAACCCCCCTAAATGAACTGTACATATTTTGTATATAGTATTAATTAAAAAAAAAGAAGAATGACACAAATACCAGTATCATTATCTCTATATGAAATATTGATAGCTGTTACCATAATCTTAACTATGAACCATTTCTTTTTTTTTTTGCATATATGCATTTTACTGTTATACATACACAACTTACAAAATGTCATACATTAACCAATTTAACCATATTGCATTTGTTCAATTATGTATACAACTTGTTTAAAATGTAATATTACTGGATCATTGCAATATCATTATAAATATTATATCTATGCAATATTATAATCAATGTTATGTATTAATAGATTAACATATGTCAATGATGATTGCTGTAGGAGGACCGCCAGTTCGCGTGACCAATCGATGTCAGGACTCCATATCGTAATAATACAACTCATAGATAGGTAGACAGATAGATAGATAGACAGATAGAAGCACCAAGCTAGGGTGTGAGATAGGTAGGGGAGCGCAGTGATAGTTCGGCCAGGAGGATGGTTCGGCCACTGGCCTTCCTGAATAATGTAGGGGACCTAGATCATTGAGATTTCACATGAAGTTGCGTGATCTTGCCGACAAACGGCACATGTGTTTTTGTTTTGGTTGGCCGGGAAACAGCAACATCAGGTTAGATTTTATGATTTTTCATGACCCCTATGTACTTTTTCGGTGATCCAACGTAAGCAGTAGCTCCATTAATACTTCAGGGTTGTTATCCATATATAGTGCAAATATCATTTATTGTCTATAGGTGACGTGAGAGTAGATAACACTCGAACAGCTTATGAACTCTGGGTTTCGGGGCGCCATGTGTACATCTTTATACATGGGGGATGATTCGGCCACTTGAAGTGAGGGATGGTTCGGCAGGGTTGCCAGGTGGCCGAACCATCTCTCATAATTATCTAATGATTTATTTCCTTTATTTAACAATTTTTTTCTATCTATCTATCTATCTATATACCTGGGCTGCTTCCCCCAAGGAAAGGGAGGTAGCCGAGACAGGACGACACACTCCCCATTTACTCATCCATTCAAACACATTCATTCGCATCTTAGCCCCAAGGGGGAGAACGGACTGATCCTCACCGCACCACACCGCACAAGGGTCAACTGCGCAATGCAGTCAGTGACATCTGCAGCAGGGCCCGACAGCAGAGCTGGTTTACCCCTGCCACATCATAACAGACTCATCCCCTTACCTTTTTTCTATAAAATTACATTTTCTCTCTCTCTCTCTCTCTCTCTCTCTACTTTCCCTCAGAAATTGATGAAGTTTCTGTTTCAAGAAACGCTATAATTGGAGTATTACCTGAACCAGTTTCACAAAGCACTAAGCGAAGGCAAAGGTATTACAACTTTGGATTTTTGTTTCACTGGATTTAAAATGCGTTAAGAGTAAACAGCATGTAAGAGAAGTAGCTTTCATTTGACTCGGATATTTTCTTTCACAAAATTGTAGTTTTATTTTATCTGAGATAGGCAAGAGTAGAGCCATTTAATTTCATTATAAGGAGATTGTTTGTTCCTTGTTTCATTAAAAGGAGATTGTTTAGGTAAAAATAAATCCAATAAATCATGTCACCACAGATGAAAATTTGATTCTTAATTTTCCTACTGTATATAATTCTTTAATTGAGCCCCAGAGGCAAGTGGCCAAATCATCCCACATGGTGGCCGAACCATCCAACGCCAGTGGCCGAATCATCCACACCAAGAGGGATGGTTCGGCCATTTTGGAGACCTTAAGAGTTTGGATTACTGTCAAGAAATGACGTAAGTTTAAGAACTGACAATAGCACACAAAAGAGCCAAAAGATGTGGCTTCCTCTTGGAATAAGCAGATTTTAAGAATTTCTTAAACTTTATTTATTATGATTTTTTTTCGAAAAAGTGGCCGAATCATCACCGCCCTCCCCTAGTGTATCAGCGAGAATCAAGCAAAATGAAATTAGTTTGCAACTCTTAAAGTGAAGGAATGCTGGTCGTGCACCGGAAGCAATACATACACACAGACATACAGTGTTCTAGAAGTTTCCACGACAGTATAGCACACGTGACACGACCCCTGCTAAACGAGAATGTAGGAATCAGAGCTCAGAAAGGGGCAAGCCATAGAACCGACAGGTAGTGGAGAGATCAGATAAGAAGAGGGGTCCGACTAGTCCCTGTGTAATACATAAGCTGCCCAACTTAGACTTTCTTTGAAGATAATAACTCAAGATCAACTCCTCGTATTCATCTTTAACTCCTCTAGCTCTTCAGTTACAAAAATAACATTAACCAAAACTCAAGACTCACCTATTACAAGATTAAAGAGTTACATATATATAAATGGTGGCTACGAAGTTCCAACATATATATATATCTATATATATATTTTGTTACATAGCCTATGATTTCATCATCCTTTGTGTAATTCTAACGTACAGTCTGCTGCCTGTTTGATCACGAGCGTGTTCTGCCTCAGTCCCCCCCCTTCTACCGTTATAGTAGAGTAAGTCGTCCTTTCTGTTGTTCAGAGCGGGATTGTCAACTCTTTGTCCCCTTGGCTTCATTTGCGCGTCCTTCTTACGAGTTGTATCAAGCTCTGCTGGCCCCTATATAATGAGCTCAGTCTCTGCATTATTGCCACTAGGATCTACTCCTCATTTTGTTCACACCTCTGTCCTCCCCTGTACAGTTATTGTTGTGAGTGCTCCGGAAGTCTCCAACCATCTAGCAGCTGTGTAATTTGAGTATAACTGTTATTGCATTTTTTCCTTGTACTGTATAGCATAAGGTGTTGATTTGTAGGCCTAGTGAGTTTTTTTTGTAATTTATGTAGGATTCATTTTGTCAGCCAGTTTTAATACTATTTTGTATCTGTAACAATTTATCTTGCATTAACTGAGCATTACCCAGTATATTTTCATTTTATCAGGGCTGACTTAGGTAAATTTACTCTTGCTAATTTCGTGTTAATAGAGGCTATTGCAGTTAACCATATATTTAACCTGTTTTTTGCCATTACATTATCCTTATGAGTCCTGAATGTTTTGTTGTTAGTTTGAGCATTAAACTTTAACTTGTAATTTTACCTAACTCTTGTTTTGAACCTGGAACTTTACGGGACAGTAGTGATTTTTAATATTTTCACTTAAAGTGTACATTATCTTTCTCTGTTCCGTAACATAAATTTGGTGACCTCACCAGGATATTCAGGATATTATCATAAGGATATTGCTTGATATTTTGTGACTGTTACTTATTCATGATGTCTACTATTTCTACACTTGATGAAGCCAAAGATTTTTTGTCAAATATGCAAACAGTGTGTGATGTAGAAAACAGAACAAAGAATGAACTTAAGCTTGTTGCTCAACAATTGGGAATTACAGTTCACTCTCATCATTCTAAAGATCAAATTGTTGACATGATTAATAAAAGCTTGTTTAATGTAAATCCTCCAAATGAGCAAATGCAGATTGAATTAGCTAAGTTACAGCTAGCCCTGCAGGAGGCTCGTGTTAAGGAAGCTGAATTTCAAGCACGTGCTAAGGAGGCTGAGTCTCAGGCTAAGGAGGCTTGTGTTAAGGAGGCTGAATTTCAGGCAAATGCTCGTATTCAAGAGGCACAGGTACGGGCTCAGGCACAAATTGAACTTGCTAGGATTCAGGCAGACCATGAGTATCGCATGAAACAAGGTGGAACTGGATCATCTAGCTCTGATAATTTTGATGTGATAGGAAGCGTTATGAGGAACACACTGAGGTGGTTTGGCCATGTGGAGAGGATGGAGGGTGAAAGACTGACGAAGAGAGTGTATGTGAGTGAGGTGGAGGGGGAAAAAGGGAGGGGGAGGCCGAGGATGAGATGGAGAGATGGGGTGGAGAGGTATATGAGAGAGGGGTGTGTGAGTTGGGAGCAGGGGAGTGAAATGGCGGGGGACAGAGCGACTTGGAGGCGATTTGTTTGTGGCCACCCCAAACGGGATTGAGGCGTCTGGCAATAGATAGATAGAGATAGATAAAAATGTTATAAACTTGTCCCTTCTTTTAATGAATCTGATTTAACCAAGTATTTTCAGTTGTTTGAGAGGGTAGCTACAGGTTTTAATTGGCCCAAAAAGTATTGGCCAGTACTCCTTCAAACAGTTCTCACCGGTAAAGCTCAAGTAACTTATGCATCTTTGCCTCAGGATCAATCTGATAATTATGATGTAGTTAAGAGCTTGATTCATAAGGCCTATGAGCTTGTTCCTGAAGCCTATAGAGTAAAATTTAGGACAACTTATAAGCAAGATAAGCAATCCCATGTTGAGTATGCAAAAATCAAAGAAGATCTGTTAGAGCAGTGGTTAAATTCTAAGAATGTGGATTCTGATTTTGGTAAATTTAAGCAGATGATTTTGCTGGAGGACTTCAAGAGGTGTATTTATAAAGATGTAAGCCTATATCTTGATGAGAAAAGAATAGATAATTTGTCTGATGCTGCAGTTTTAGCTGATGAATATGTTCTCACTCACAAGAGATATTCTAGAGAAAAAGGGAAAGCTGAGAGTAAGTACGTTGCCTCTACTCAGAGTACAGGTAACAGGAAGGAGAATAATGGTGATGTTTCTCAGGAAGTAAATACCAGCTTCACCTCTAGATTTCAGAAAAGTTAATGTAATTATTGTAGTAAGCTTGGTCATACTACGGAGAAATGTTTCAGGAGACAGTGTGATGTGAACAAAAAGGAGTCTTTAAATATTCAGTCAATTGGTCTAGTGTCCACCCTTGAGAGTTCCCAGAATTCTTTAACTGAGTTAACTGAACCTGCTTTGAGGGGTAACTTAAATTCTCATGATGGAGCTCCTCTTTTGAGCAGTAAAGTGGGTGACACTCTCAAGAGTTCATGTGCTAATTTCCTGTCTGATGGTTTTGTCAGTCCTCTGGACAGTAATGACAGGAAATCACTTCAAATATATCGTGATACAGGTGCTTGCCAATCCCTTATGCTGACCAGTGTTCTAGGCTCTAATGTTAATTCCTCTGATGAAACTGTAATCTTCCATGGTGTAGGGAATAATTACTTCTCTGTCCCTCTGTGCAGAGTGAATTTAGAGTCTGGTTTTGTTAATGGTTCCGTTATGGTTGGGTTGGTTGAGACACTCCCAATGTCAGGTGTAACTTTCTTACTTGGAAATGATATTGGTGGAAGTCAAGTGTGTCCAGCTCCTCAGTTGTCTAGTGAGCCAGTGGCTGCGACCCAGGATTGTGATGTCCCTGATGTGTTCCCTGCATGTGCTGTCACTAGGGCTAAGTCTAAAGTTACTGGTGATTTAGAGGATAATGATGATGATGATGTTATCCTAGCTGACACTTTTCTTGCTAATTTGGACCACTCACCAGATGAGGCAGTACCCCATAGTGTTGATAATTTGTCTCGTCAAGAGTTGGTTGAGTTGCAGGTTGCTGACCCTGAGTTGAAAGGTCTTCCTAACTCTGCTTGCAGTGAGGAAGAGTCAACTGGTGCTTCTTGTTGTTATTATATAAAGTCAGGAGTACTTATGAGGAAGTGGAGACCCCCAACAGCATCAGCCGACTGTGAATGGGAGGTTGTACATCAAGTTGTCATCCCTCATGTTTGTAGGCAGGATATCATTAGAGTGGCTCATGATTCCAGTTTGGCAGGAAACCTTGGAGTGAGGAAGACTCTGGCACGCATTTTGAAACACTTCTACTGGCCAGGTATCTTCAGGGATGTTTCCTGGTATAGTAAATCTTGTCACGCCTGTCAAGTTGTGGGGAAGTGTAATCAGACCGAAAAGGTTGCACCTCTAGTTCCCATTCCTCCTTTTGAGGCGCCTTTCACCCGTGTGTTGGTGGATATTGTGGGCCCTCTTCCTAAGACTTCTTCAGGATTTTCTTATGTGTTGACCCTGATTGATATGGCTACTCGTTATCCTGAAGCCATTCCACTTAGAAATATCTCAGCAAAGAACGTGGTTAAGGAAATGCTACGGTTCTTCACAAAGTTTGGTCTACCCAAGGAGGTACAGTCAGACCGGGGAAGTAATATCATGTCAAATGTTTTCAAGCAGTCTCTGAAAGAGTTGGGCATCACCCAGATCATGTCTTCAGCTTACCATCCCCAGACTCAAGGAGCGTTGGAGAGATATCATCAAACACTCAAATCGATGCTCAAGAAATACTGTTTGGAACATCAGAAAGACTGGGATAAAGGTCTTCCATTCGTTGTGTTTGCTGCAAGAGAATCTCCAAATGAATCACTGGGCTTCTCACCTTTTGAACTACTGTTTGGCCATGAAGTAAGAGGACCCCTTAAGCTACTCAAGGAATGCTGGCTGTCGGAGGAAGATGACGTCAACCTGCTGGAGTATGTGATGAAGTTCAAAGAACGGCTGTCCACTGCTTTACAGCTGGCGAGAGAGAATTTAGGAGCTGCTCAGGAGAAGATGAAGACTTGGTATGATAAGAAGTCCAGATTACGCCACTTTCAGCCAGGAGATCAGGTTTTGATTCTGCTACCGGTGCATGGGCAACCTCTTCAAGCCAAGTTTAGTGGTCCTTATTTCATGGAGAAGAATCTCAGTGATGTCAACTATGTCATCGCCACACCAGATCATAGAAAGAACAAGCAACTTTGTCACATCAACATGCTAAATTTATATCACAGGCGGGACGAAAATAATCCAGTCTGCACTGTAGCTGTTCCACCCGAGTCTGCAAGTGAAGCTCTCCCATGCAGTATGAGCCTGAGTGATAGTTTGGGGAAGAATCCTGATATCATGAATGATCTCCAGATTAAGCTTTCTCATCTACCTCCCGAGGAAAAGCAGGAGTTTTCGGCATTACTGCAGGAGTACCCGCAAGTGTTCCGTGCCACTCCAGGAAGAACTACTGTGTTGATGCATGATGTCGATGTTGGAGATGCAAAGCCAATTAAACTGCCTCCTTACCGTGTGAACCCAGTGAAAGTTCCTCTCATCCAGAAGGAGCTTGGCTACCTGTTGGACCACAAGATGATTGAGCCCTGTCAGAGCAAGTGGAGTTCTCCTGTCACTTTAGTCCCTAAGCCAGGTGGGTCACAGCGGCTTTGCATTGACTACAGACGTGTTAATCAGATAACTAAAACAGACACTTACCCTCTCCCTCGTGTGGAAGATTGCATAGACAAGATCAGAAAGGCTAGGTACATAAGTAAGTTTGATTTGTTAAAGGGATACTGGCAAGTACCTATGACTGAACGTGCTAGGGAGATCTCATGTTTTGTAACACTAGGAAAGAAAATGTTATTGCAGATTGCTTATCTAGACTTTAGACAGATTGTTTTAGAGTAATAAGAAATTTCCTTTGTAAATTTCTTTTTCTTTGTGGGGAGGTGTTACATAGCCTATGATTTCATCAACGTTTGTGTAATTCTAACGTACAGTGTGCTGCCTGTTTGATCACGAGCGTGTTCTGCCTCAGTCCCCCCCTTCTACCGTTATAGTAGAGTAAGTCGTCCTTTCTGTTGTTCAGAGCGGGATTGTCAACTCTTTGTCCCCTTGGCTTCATTTGCGCGTCCTTCTTGCAAGTTGTATCAAGCTCTGCTGGCCCCTATATAATGAGCTCAGTCTCTGCATTATTGCCACTTAGATCTACCCCTCATTTTGTTCACACCTCTGTCCTCCCCTGTACAGTTATTGTTGTGAGTGCTCCGGAAGTCTCCAACCATCTAGCAGCTGTGTAATTTGAGTATAACTGTTATTGCATTTTTTCCTTGTACTGTATAGCATAAGGTGTTGATTTGTAGGCCTAGTGAGTTTTTTTTGTAATTTATGTAGGATTCATTTTGTCAGCCAGTTTTAATACTATTTTGTATCTGTAACAATTTATCTTGCATTAACTGAGCATTACCCAGTATATTTTCATTTTATCAGGGCTGACTTAGGTAAATTTACTCTTGCTAATTTCGTGTTAATAGAGGCTATTGCAGTTAACCATATATTTAACCTGTTTTTTGCCATTACATTATCCTTATGAGTCCTGAATGTTTTGTTGTTAGTTTGAGCATTAAACTTTAACTTGTAATTTTACCTAACTCTTTTGTTTTGAACCTGGAACTTTACGGGACAGTAGTGATTTTTAGTATTCTCACTTAAAGTGTACATTATCTTTCTCTGTTCCGTGGTACCTCTGTGGTACAGTGGTAGAGTGTGCTTTTCGTACACAGGTGGACCAGGGTTCACGCCCCGCCAGGGTAATAAACTTTGGGAGTGTTCACCCTGCCACGTACTGCATTGGCGGAAACCAGGGATGCTGTGGTTGAACCAGTGTCGCTTACTGTAAAGTATGCTTGCACCCAGTCGGCTTGCGCGGGCCGATTACACTTGGTTCACAGGCTACAGACATCCAAAGCCACTCCAACACTACAATTACACTAACAAGCACTTCTCACTCTACATACAATCTCTACTAGACAGCCTAAGCCACTTGGAAGGGATACATTGGCTGTATCGTCCCGATTGCAGTCGGGATAGGCCGGGCCTGCAGTGGATACTCAAACGGCTGCTGCTGCTGATGATGATGATATATACAGTATATATCATCCGGACCTCCTTTCCCACCCTTGGGCAGGGTGAGGAGTAGTAATGTCCAGACAGCCCAAATTTCCCACCCCAGTGACCCACGCATCCGCTCACTCATCATTCAAGCCCCCGGAATCCTGGCTTTATCTTATATGCCAAAAACATTCACCACATTCTGAAGCTTCACATAAACGTATCCGATAGAGTCAATCCGGACTGTCACGTTATAAAGGGGTGTCAAATCCCTGACCATGCACTTCTCACAATATTATCGAACCAGCTCAATCTCTTGTCAGTTCCCAAGCCTCACCGACTTCCAAACCTCTTCTCCTCACATACTCATACACCATATCCCTCCACCTTCTCCTTGTCCTACCTTGCCTTCTCCCTCCTTCAAATTCACCCAGACATACCTGTACCTTTTACACCACTCTCCTGTTATCCATTCTCATTACATGTCCATACCATCTCAGTACACTCTCTTCGATTCTGGTGTCCACAGACCTCCTCACTCCACATCTTTCACGAATCACATTATTTCGTATCCTGTCCACTCTCTTTTCTCCATACACATTCCTTCACTGTCCCATCTCTGCTGCTCTCACTCTCGACTTTTCATTTTCATGCCAGACCATAGTCTCACATCCGTATGTTATAGTTGGCACAAACATTCTTTCATGTAGACCTTGTGCAACTACAACACTCAAGCCTCTGTTTCTTAAAAGGCCTTCATCGCACCATCTACTTTTTTTCCTTGTGTCACACTACTTTCCATTTCTTTTGCACATTTTCCTCTCTTTCCTATCACTATACCCAGGCATGTGAACTCTCTCACCATTTCCAATCTCCCTTCATTCACTGTAACATCGCACTGGGAGTCACCTTGTCTCAATAACCATCACTTGACTGTTTTCTACATTTATTCTCCAGGCACAATGCTCACAGACATCAGCAAAAGTCTGCACTAGTCTGCCAAGTTCTTGTCCGGTATTTGCAAGTAGTACTGGATCATCAGCATACAACAGATTTGAGATAGTGTATATATTCCATCCATCACCATTTATTACCACCATCATCCATTTCTCCATCACTCGTTTTTTCTTCTCTCATCACCCCATCCATAAATGTACTGTATATACTGAGCAGCCGTGGGGACATCATACAACGTTGTCATACGCCCACACCGATCGTGAACCATTCATTTAGATGCCCATTAACCCTTACACATGCTGCACTGCCATCATGCAAACTCTTGACGGCACCTGGTAGCTTACCATCTACACAGTACATGCGCAAAGCCTGCCACAATCCTTCTCTGTCTACTTTGTTGTAAGCTTTTTCCAGATCCATAAATATCATAAACGCTTTATAGTCCTTCTCACAAGCCTTTTCCACTATCTGTCTCACTGCAAATATTAGATCCACACATTCTCTATCACTCCTAATGCAACCCTGTTCATCACTCACTAAGACTTCTGATACATCTCTTACTTTCTCTATAGTAATTCTTCCATAAACCTTCCATACCACACTCAGTAATCTTATGCCACGATAATTCTTACACTCACTTCGCTCACCTTTATTTTTGTACAGCTCTTTTCCACTCTGATTGGACAGCTTCACTCACCCATGTCTTCTTACATATCGCCAACAGGCACTTCATTCCGCTCTTTCCACTATAGACTTAATCACTGGGGTGGAGTGAAAAAAACAAAAATTGAATTATGACACGTAATACCCCGTAAAAGGTGTCATTTGTCCCACATATCTTGCATGTAAAATTTGGCGTTCTAAAACCAACAGTTTCTGCCCGCTACCAAAATTGCTAATTATATAAACCGGGACATGTTCAGTCATATCAAAGACATTAAAGAACAAGACAAATAAGATTTCAAATGCATGCTTCTCAAGTGTTTTATGAATACCTAAGTGTTTATATTATATACTGGATGTAATACTTCCAGTTTGTTAAGCCTACTATGTTCTGTTGCATTCCTTATGCAGTTTGAGTGTTGGGGCATAGTGACAAGATGGCTGAGCGTCATCCGAGAAAACCTCTAGCATGTCAGATTCTTAATAATCCTTATAGAATGAACTTGCACTGTTAACAACCATTGAAGAAATGCTTATGGACTATCAGTGGGTCAGACTGAAACTGAAGAGTGACTAAAAAAAGAACCAACTGTTGCACAGGTGTCTTATATCCTGGCTGTCAAAATTAAAGAAGTTTGGACCCGAGCATCAATACCTACTGTATCATCAACCTGCATTATACAGCTGATACGAAATCACGATAAATACCTCAGACTCGTGAGATACCCAAAGTCGAAGAGAAAAAACAGTATGAATAGAAATTCACCGAATTCAAGGAGCAAGCCAGGAAGATTTTCGACATTGCAGCATGCAAATGTGCTAACCATTCATTATGTTCGTGTGGAAAGTCTTGCAAGATTCAATTTCTGAAGAGTTTTTTCTTCAAGATCAACGAACCACACGCAAGATGACGATAGGGTCACTGGACAGCATAGCTACAAAGAGGTTACAGGAGCGTCTGAGAAGAAAGACGAAGGAAAAAGACAGACCGGCCCACTATCACCTTGACACTAGTGCCAGTTCATCAGCATCAGAAAAAAATTAGAGGAGCTTTAGCAGTTCTGCAGATGAACCTGGTGAAAGCACAGATAGTGACACTGAAATATTATCTGCTGCAATTGCATCTACTTTGCAAGCATTACACCCTTCTACTGCTGCATGTACATAACAAGCAGCATTACAGCAGAGACGTTGGATAGAGAATACTGCTCGGGCTTCAAAGTGACATGCGGTTTCAGACAGAGAAGCGGCAGAGATTGCATCTGCAGTCTTAGAAAACTATGGTGTATATTTACGTGTTTTTTAATTTTCCAAACTCGGGTATAATATATCCACGTTTAGTTGCACTGTAACACACATTGAAGTTTAGTGGTCTAGGGTTAAGTTACATATATTGGATCATTTACATTTGTACATTGCATATTATAATGTCTAATTGTACAGTATATTATACTGTATAATACGAGTGCCAAGGATTTGTGTCATTTGTTTCACTGGTTGGTAGAAAACAGATAGTAGAGGGCAGAAAATTATGTCCTATTTCAATGAAATTTTATATCCTTAAAGAGTAATAGCATTGTCAACTTTTGGTAGGTAATCCAGTAAATCTGTGATTTGATTTTTTACCCCTATTTTCGCTCAACCCTATCAATCATCACTGCATACACCTCATCAACCTCAACTGATTTCCCATTTTTCAGCCACTTCACAGCGCTCTTCACTGGTGCGAGTGTTACGTTTCCTAGCAATGCATCTGCTCACACACCAAACCAATCATGTTTCCTGCCACTCTGATGTCTCTATTCCCATTCATCAGGCTTTCAAAATATTCTTTCCATCTGGTCCTTACTTCATCCCCATGGGTTAATAATCTACCACCTTCCTGTCTGCTATCGCTTCTACATTTCCACACCGCTTTCCAGAATAGGTTCCTATTTTCAGAGTAGTTTTTATTAATTTTTCTTCCAAGATCATCATTTACCTCCTTCTTTATTCCTCTTCACTTGTCTCATTACATGCTTCTTGCTCTCAATATATTTAACTCTTACTTCAAATGAACCCCTATCCTGTAACCATTCTACCCACTTAGCATTTTCTCCACTGCTCTCTTAACCTCTTCATCCCATCATGCCACACCATTCTTCTTTGTTGTTACTCTTGCCACACCACACTCTGCTTTAGTATTTCTAACTAAGCAATTCCTATATGTATTCCATAGGCTGTCCAGATCCATTTCATTTCATTTCACTGCTTCTAACTCCTCCCCTACTTTGGTCCTGTATTCATTTGCCGTTTCTTTGATCCTCAGCTTCTTGACTTTCAGTCTTTCTCCCTGACTGCTCTTCTCTCTACTGGTCCACCTTACTTCTCGCAGCTTGCATACAATCATATGATCTGACAGACCTCCACATCGTCATCTCATGGCACTTGTATCAGCAACTATCCTCAACATCGACCTCTCTACAAGCACGTAATCAACCAGGCTCCTTTCAACACGATCCCCATTCCCTCAATATCATGCATATTTATGTGCATCTTGTGTTTGACAAATAAGTTACAAATGCACAACCTCCATTCCTGACACATATCCTTCAGTCATTTTCATTTATCATTTTCTCTTGCTACTCCATTACAACCCATTATGTTATCCTCAGGACCAGTGCCTACACCTCCATTCATATCGCCCATTACGTTCACTTCTTAGCTCCTGGGCATTTCTCCCACTGCTTCATCCAGCTCATCCCAAAACTTGTTTTTCTCTCTCTCTCACTCCTCTCCTCACAAGGTGCATATGCTACAATTACCGCCACTTTCACCTTTACAATATATATAAATATATATATATATATATATATATATATATATATATATATATATATATATATATATATATATATATATATATCCATCATGCAATCCTACATTGTCCTATGAGGAGCAAAGGAGCCTGGGGCTAGGCAGTTTGTCCTGACATTTAACATGAGTGACCAGCCTCACTCATCCCTGAGTGGCATTACATGAACGATCAACCCCAACCACCCCTTGGGTATAAACCTTCACTGGCTCAATCCGACTGGAGCACAATAATTACCCACTAAACCACCAGGCGCAAAAATTTGGTTATATGGTTACCACCCAGCATTGTAAATGGTTCCCTGGTGTACAGGAAACCATTTGGCTTGTTTCTCACTGTAGAGTCACCCATAGGCAGAAGGAAGAGGAAAGAATGAGGGAAAGACAGAAGAGGGAGTGTAAAGTTACCTGTAGGCAGGACAAGGAAAGAATGAAGGAAAGAAAATGAGAAGGGGATGGAAGGAAAGAAGGATGGAGGAGAGGAAAGGGCAGACACCCGACAGCAGCATTACATCGAGTGAGTGGATGGTGAGCGCCCCCACCTACCACCTATATATATATATATATATATATATATATATATATATATATATATATATATATATATATATATATATATAAACCCCCCGCGGGGGGGACACAATCTGGCCGCACTATGGGGTGGTACTACTACTCTGCGGCCAGGTTGTGTTAGGAAGAATACTGCCACCGTATTCCCTGCGTGTGGTAAAAGGCGACTAAAAGGGGCGGGGTGAGAGGACTAGGGACCCCCTCCTCTGTTTTTTAGTTCCTAAAAAGAGACAGGCCAGAGAAAGGGATGGGGGAGGGAGTTATCCCCGTACCCTGAAGATTGGGTCTATGAATGTGCTTGGTTGTAGTATAATTGAGGCTAAAAGGGAGGAGATTGGAAGAATGTTTGTGAGAAGAAAGTTGGATGTGTTAGCTTTGAGTGAAACGAATATGAAAGGGAAGGGTGAGTCTATGTTTGGAAGTGTGAATGGAAGATTATCAGGTGTTGATAGAGGAAGGGCAAGAGAAGGTGTGGCCTTGTTAGTGAGTCCGGAAGTACAGCAGTGTGTGATTGAATGGAAGGAGGTGTCATAGAGACTGATGTGGGTGAAAGCGAAATATGAACGTGAGTTGTGGGTGTTTGTGAGTGCATATGGGCCTGGTAGTAAAAGGGATGAAGAGGAGAGGGAGTCTTTCTGGAATGATGTTGATGAGTGTCTGCAGAGTTTTGGAGCGAATGTGAATATGGTAATGATGGGAGATCTGAATGCTAGAGTGGGAAATGTAGCAGTTGAAGGTGTAGTTGGTATGCATGGTGTGCCTGGAAGAAATGAAAATGGGGAACGAATGATAGCGATGTGTGTTGAGCGAGAGATGGTGATTGGAAATACGCTGTTTGAGAAGAAAGATATTTATAAGTATACATGAGTGAGACAGGAGGGTGGAATGGTTGTGGGTAATGCATTAATGGACTATGTGGTTGTGTCTAGGAATGTAATAGGAAGATTGTTGGATGTGAGAGTTCTGAGAGGGGAGGGTGGAGGTATGTCTGACCACTACCTGGTGGAGGGAAAGTTAAGAGTAGGATAGAGATGGTGAGAGCTAGGAGGGTTAGGTGTGGCAGGGAGGATTTGAAAGTGAGTGATTTGGATAAGAGGGAGAAAAAGATAGAGTATCAGGAGAAATTGAAAGATGAGTGGAACGCAGTGAAAGATCAGGAAAATGGAAGTGTGGAGGAGGAATGGCAGTTGTTTAAGAGTGCTGTGGTGGGGCATGCAGAAGAGGTGTGTGGTGTGAGACGTGTGGGCGGTGGTGTAAGAAAAGGAAGTGAATGGTGGTGCGAGGAAGTAAGTATAGCTGTGGCTGAGAAGAGACGTGCATGTGAAGTGTGGCTGCAGAGGAAGGATGAGATGTCATATGAAAGGTATAAGGAAAAGAGGAATAGGGCGAGAAGGGCTGTGCGTGATGCTAAAGTGGCAGCAGATGAGAGGTGGGGTAGGCGGCTTACAGAGAATTTTCAACAGAATAAGAAAATGTTTTGGAAGGAGGTGAAAAGGGTGCGAAAGGGAGAGTCTGGGAAGGAAGAACGAGTAAAAGCAGAGGATGGAAGGATGTTAATTGAGATGGATGCAGTAAGGAAGAGATGGGCAGAGTATTTTGAAAGATTGTTAAATGTAGAGGAGAAAAGGGTGGCTGAGATTGTGGCAGATGGAAGGGTGCAAGGAATAAATGTGTTGGGAGAGTTGAATGATTCTTTGATCATGAAGGAGGAAGTGGAGAAGGCAGTAAAGGAGATGAGAACAGGGAAAGCTTCAGGTATGGATGGGTGTGCTGTGGAATGCCTGAAAGGTGGTGGAGTGACCATTGTTGACTGGTTAGTAAGATTGTTGAATGTATGCTTTGTGAAAGGTATGGTGCCAATTGACTGGGCAAGTGCTTGTGTGGTCCCGTTGTATAAAGGCAAGGGTGATAAGTATGAATGTACTAGCTTTAGGGGTATAAGTCTGTTGAGTGTTGTAGGTAAGGTTTATAGTAGAGTGTTAATTATGAGAGTTAGAGAGGGTACAGAGGGAGTGATTGGTGAAGAGCAGTGTGGCTTTAGGAGAGGGAGGGGATGCGTGGATCAGGTGTTTGCTGTGAGACAAGTGTGTGAAAAGTATTTAGCGAAAGGCAAAGATGTGTTATGGGCATTCATTGATTTAGAGAAAGCGTATGATAGAACTGATAAGGAGGCTTTGTGGACTGTTTTAAGATTGTATGGACTTGATGGTAGGTTACTAAAAGGGGTGAAAAGTTTTTATGTAAATAGTAGGGCGTGTGTAAGAGTGGGAAAGGCTGTGAGTGACTGGTTTCCTGTGAGAGTGGGGCTGTGACAGGGATGTGTGATGTCGCCTTGGTTGTTTAATATTTACATGGATGGTGTTGTAAGGGAGGTGAATGCAAGAGTTTTAGATGGAGGTCTGAGTCTGGTGAATGTTGATGGTGGAGAGTGGAATCTGAAGCAGCTGCTGTTTGCAGATGATACTGCACTGGTGGCTGATTCAGAGGAGAGATTGAGACAGTTGGTAGAGGAGTTTGGAAGGGTGTGTGGAAGGAGGAAATTGAAAGTAAATGAGAATAAGAGTAAAGTGACGAAGTGTACGAGGTTGGTAGATGGTAGGGGGATGAATATAGCTTTGAATGGCGAGTTGCTTGAGGAGGTAGAGTGTTTTAAATATCTAGGGTCACATGTTGCTGTGGATGGAAGAATAGATGCAGAAGTGAATTTTAGAATAAATGAAGTAGGAAAGGTGCTGGGAGGAATGAAAAAAGTGTTTAGATGTCGTTCACTTAGAATAGATGTAAAGAGAAGGTTGTATGAGGGTGTTGTGGTACCGTCTGCGTTATATGGGGCTGAAACATGGAATATGGGTGTAGCAGAGAGGAAAAGTTTGAATGTAATGAAGATGAGGTGTCTGAGGAGTATGTGTGGAGTGACGCGTATGGATCGAGTGCAAATTGACGAAGTGCGAAGGAGAACTGGAGTTGTACGGGAGATGGCTGGTAGAGTTGAGCAGAGGGTGTTGCGATGGTTTGGGCATATGGAGAAAATGGATAATGAGCGATTGGTGAAAAAGTTAACTAGATCTGATGTGAGAGGTGTAAGGCTGAGAGGAAGACCACGAATAGGATGGATGGACAGTGTGAAGAGAGCACTGGATGCGAGAGGGATGTCTGTTGAGCAAGGAAGAGTGGCTGTGCATGACAGAAATAAATGGAGAGAAATTGTGAATGAAAAAGTGATGACGCAGCCCTGAGGGGATATTCTCCCGCATTTGGTCTGATCAGCTAGTCAGGTCAGGTGCGGGTAAGGGGATGGGTCTGTTATGATGTGGCAGGGATAAACCAGCTCTGCTGTTGGGCCCTGCTGCGGATGTCACTGATTGCATTGCGCAGTTGACCCTTGTGCGGTGTGGTGCGGTGAGGATCTGTCCGTTCTCCCCTTGGGGCTAAGATGCGAATGAATGTCTTTGAATGGATGAGTAAATGGGGAGTGTGTCGTCCTGTCTCGGCTACCTCCCTTTCCTTGGGGGAAGCAGCCTATATATATAGATATAGATAGATAGATTTATATATAGATGTGTGTGTGTGTTTGTGTGTGTGGTAGGTGGAGATGTCCATCATCCAGCCACTTAGTGTAATGATACTCTGTTTTTTGGGTATCTCTACAATGAGTGGTAAGCCAAATAATTTCCTGTCAACCAGGAAAGCATTTACAACGCTGGGTGGTAACGTTATAACCAACCAACACGTGTTCCCTACGTGACACAAGTGGGTTGGCGGAGGGTTAGTGCCCCTCCTCGGAATACAATTAACTAAATATACGAACAAGAAGCCTCGGACCAGGACTGACCAAACGGTGACGACTAAGGACAGAACAAAGGACACGTTGCGGTTGGCGAATTGGAATGTAAGAGGTGCAAATGATGAGGTGAAAGGAAGAGAGATTGTCCAGGTGCTTGAGGGTGCAAAAGTGGATGTATGCTGGTTAACAGAATCTAAATGGAGAGGTGAGAGTGTGAGAGAATGGGAGTATGGATGAGGTATTTGCACAAGAGTAGGTGAGAATTAGAGGGCAAAAGATTGTATTGTTGTGAGTAACAGATGGAAGAAGAATATAAGAGAGTATGAATCATTTGGCTTGAGGACTGTGGGTGAGATTGAAAGTTGGACTACAAATGCGGGCGATTGTGTGTATGTATGCGCCAACGCAAGACCGTGCAAGCAGAGTGAGAGAAGAGTTCTGGACAAATGTGAAAGCATGCATAGAAAAGTTTGTAAGGAATGAGAGAATGTTTGATTTGAGATATGAATGGAAAAGTAGCTAATGAGAAGGTTGATGGAGTAGTTGATTAGTGCAGTGTGCCAGCAGAAATGGAAGAGAATCGTAGTGCTTTAGTGGACACTTGTGGCGGGAGGGGGTTGGTGATAGCTAATACCATCTTCAGGCAATAACTGATCCACAGGTATACATGGTGAGTGATGGGAAGGATGAGTGGTGAACTGAATGAACGGAAGGCAATGATTGATCATGTGTCTGTGGATGAAAGGATGAGAAGGTGTGTAATGGATGCAAGAGTATATAGAGGTTGGGGGATTGGATTTTCTGACCACCACCAAGTGGTGGTCAGAATTAAAGTCCAAATAAAATGGAGAAATAGAAGACAGGAAGGACAGGAGGAAGTAGTACTTGCAAGCAGCCTGGAAAGCTTACAAGAGGATGGAAAAAAAACAGAATATAGGAGGGAAGTGGAGGAGTGATCGGGTAAATATACAGTAGATTGGAGCAGATGGGGGACGTGGAAGGTGTCTGCAAGATATTCACAAAAGAAAGCTGTGCAGCATGTGAGGTGGTGTGTGCGGTGAAGAGAAGATGAAAGGGACTGCAGTGAACAGCATGGTGGAACGAAGAGGTGAGAGAGGCTGTGATACAAATGAAGAAAGCATATAGTAAGTGAATGAGAAGAAGAGGCGTCGAAGAAGTAGAGAAACGGAGGAGAGAATTATGTAGAAAGAGGAAGGGAGAGATAAAAAGATTAGTAAGAGAGAGAGTAAGAAGAGAGTGGATGAGGAATTTGGAAGGATCTTGAGTGTAAAGTAGAGGGAATGTAGGAAATTGTTCTGGAAAGAGGTAAAGAAAGTTAGACAGGGTGCTAAAGAAGTTAGCCGGGGGAAAGAAAGATAAAAATCGTAGATTACTACTGGACAGGGGAGAAAAAGTGAGCAGATGGAGAGAACACTTTAAGGAACTGTTGAACATAGAGAATGAAATTAATGCAAGTATAATTGGCTGGGGAATTGCTGGGAGAAGGAGGGATGTGAGGAAAGAGGAAGAAATCAGTAGGATGGAAGTTATGGAAGCAATGAAGAAAGTTAAAATGGGTAAACCCCAGGAATTGATGAAATGCGTGGTGTAACGCTGAAGCATGGGGGAGAGATAGTAGTAAAATGGATGTGGAAGATGTGCAGATTGGCTTGGGAGGAAGGTAAAGTCCTGGAAGATTGGAAGTCAGGTATAATTATTCCCCTGTGCAAATGAAAAGGGGAAAAAGAAGTGTGTGGTAATCATAGGGGCATTTGTCTTCTTAGTGTAATAGGAAAAATATATGGTAAGATACTTATTGACAGGGTTAGGGAAATAGGAGAGGAATTGTTTGGAGAAGAACAGGGATGTTTTAGGAAGGGAAGACGTTGAGTACATCAGATATTCGTTCTTAGATCATTAGTGAAAAAGTTTCTATGTACGCATTATATAGGCATTATGTAGGCATTAGTATATATCTCATAAACACAATGTACAGGATGTAGTGTCTGCTGGAGACGTACACAAATTCTCACTAATGTCTATCCACAATTTTGCTGTCCCAGACTATCAAGAATCTTTAACCATAAGATGTATTTCAAACGTCCTAGTAGTCCAGATGAACAAGTATTTCATGACGTATTCAAACACGTGGAGTAACCAGGCCTAGTCGGTTAGTCCACGTGAATGGAAATGTACCAGACACTACATCACACATACACATCATTTCCAAGCTGTATCTGATATCAGAGAGCTTCCCTTCAGATCAGAAAGGGGAGAGAGGGGCTAAAGAGAAGGCCCGGCACTAGGGTCATTAGGCCGTCACACTCCATTATGCTGTAACTCACTATTGATATGAATGTGCAACAAAACTCCGTAACCCAAGAGTGCTGTAACTCACCTCGTTGACACTATGTCTCACGACTTTATTCTGGCTGTGTTTGACTATCCACAATCGACTCCCTATCTCCCTACAAGTACCTATGACCACGCTATCGAGATTGGTGACAGCGGTAAAACCATCTACAATCAAACCACGCCTTAAGAGTTTAAACTACGATAATCTAGGCTATCGAGATTGGTGGCGAGCGGTAACAACGAACCGAACTATAGTACAATCAAAACACGCTTTAATAGTTTATACACTGATAAAAATCACTACTAAGATTGGCAGCAGCAGTGAACAACGATAAACCACGCTACGACTACGCTATCGATATTAGTTTATACGTTTATCGATATACGCAGCAGACCACTATCTTGAACCGCTACAATGGTAAACTACGATATGTACCTCACTACGTCCACTGAGAGTGGTGGCGAGCTGTAAAAGAGGCAGATTAACGTCTCAATCAAACAGTCTATGACTCCTCTACAAGCAACAATCAGCAATCTAACGAACAATCAACAATGACGTTCCTCAGGGTTGTGTCCCATCACCAAGTCTCTTCCTTTTATTCATCAATGACCTTCTAAGCTGTACATTTAACCCTATCCACTCATACGTTGATGATTCCACCTTTCACCTTTCCATTCAGTTCCTGCAATGTCCATCTCAGTGGTTACTTCAACAAACAAGGGATGAGGCTATGGCACACCTGGCTGAAAACTATCTTATTGTTTTTAATGCATCAAAGACTCAGTTCTTACACCTATCAACAGGACAAAATCTTTCATAGGAGTACCCACTAATGTTTAATAGTATTCAGCTCAATCTTGCATCATCCTCAAACATACCTGGGGTTTCATTCTCTCGGGACATATCTTGGAAAGATCATTATACATCTCTTGTAAAATATGCTTCCAAGATATTAGGTGTGCTAAGCCGATTCCGTATCCTTTTTACCCCTGCACAGCTGTTGACTCTATACACGGGTTTTATTCGCCCCTGTGTAGAGTACAACTCTCATGTGTGGGGAGGCTCCCCACACACAGCTCTTCTCAGTAGGGTGGAGTCAAATGCCTTTCGTCTCATTTCATTCTCCTCTTACTGGCTCTCTTAAATCCTTGTCTCATCACCGCAATGTTGCATCTTTATCTCTTTTCTATCGCTACTTCAATGGTCACTGCTCGTCTGAACTGTCTGCTTCCATCCCTCCACCTCTACGACTGGCGAGTAGCACCCGTCTAGCAACAAACTCTCATCCCTTTTCTGTCCAACTCCTTAATGCGGGAGTTTACCGTTACATCCAATCCTTCATATGTGTAACAGGTAAATTTTGGAACTGTCTCCCATTGTCTGTATTTCATACTTCTTATGATCTCCAGTCTTTCAAACGTAGTGTGTCCAGGCATCTCGAAATGAACGAATCTTGAATTTGGCTCTGTTTTTTTTTTTTTTTTTTTATTGGAAGGCACAGTTTGCGGGTTCCTGATCTTAGGGTCGTTCTTCCTAGCTTTGAAAAAGCAAAGAAAACACTAAAACGCTCCTTCACATCCTCATTTGTCAGTTTATCGCTCCATGTAACTCCACGTGCTCCTCTCAGATAACTCATTTCCACTGCACTCTCTCTTGATTCGTGTCTTTCCATCAATTCCAGACACTGATACTAATCCACTTCATAACGAAAAATAAGAGAACAGTGACTTTTGATATTTACTGATAGAACCATTTGAACCCAACTTGCTGTCCAGAATATTATGTTAAAGATTCAGTTAAATTTTCGATTATAATATTTTAACACACTCGATTCAGAGGAAGTATTTAGGATTTGTCGATGCCAGGCCCATGGAACTAAAAACGGTTTGTGTTCGGACACAGCCCCAAACGACCCTTCCCTCATCCTTCACAACATCCTCACTCCTTTGCTTCACGGTTTGAAGCAGTTCACGATATTCGAGACGTGTTACAGAAAGTGTATTTGGTAAATTTATGCAAATTATATCTGACTGCATAGCAAAAAAACAAAGAAAGTCATGCAAAAAGAAATAAAATATATTGGCTTCAAATGTAAAATACAGTAGTATTTTCATCAGCAATGAAGCTCTTTTGAAGTTCTCCGTGGTAGAGAATAACGTAGCTGAATACAAGTCATCTTCAGGACATCGTCACAGAGACAAGCAGACAGAAAAACTGATGGAAAGTCATACACCTCTATACATTAATTATTATTGTTATTTAATTTTTACTACCATCAAACACATTTAGTAAGTCAAGGTGAAAATATACAATTCCCGAACTGAAAAGAAAACAGACAGACAGACAGATACTGGAACAGACAGACACACTCCATTAAGATTCAACATGACTATTCAATCCTTGCTAACGGCAAACAATGACGTCCATACTAGGAACGATATCGCCTCTCCTCTGAGATAGATCGATAGACAGATAGGTACAGGCTCTGCACTGTCGATTCACATTGATTACCCGTCCCCGCCCCGGAGGGGCTGTGGAAGGGGTATTGTTTTCACTCTGTTTGTCTGCAAGTTTGTTCGTCTATTTGTCTGTTAACAACTTTACGCAAAAACTACTAATGCGGTTTTAACTAAAATTACGGGGATGATGGACTGACCTTCTGATTACCTGATTAAGTTTTGGGGCCAAACTGGGACAAGACCCAGGCTGTTGGCCCTCCATAAAAATATTTTTAAAAATGTAAAAGCAAATAGTTTTGCCGCTATAACTCCTTTCAAATTCGTCATCGCGACATGAAACCAAAACCTAAAGGTGCATCTTTTAAATCTGCATCCTATAACATGCTTCATTACATCAGAGGTGTCACTCCCCAGTTAGCGGTAGAGGACAAAATGTCAGGTGAGTCGGACCTAATATTTAAAATGGGAATAAAATCGTCAAATTTCACCCGATATACTTCAACTTTTGTATGTGACATCTTTGACTAGAAATCCTGTTGTGTTTATGTCAGCATTAAAATGACTGCCAAAGACGGGTTTGCTGTGCCTTATCACCGCGTCTTGTTTATTTTTTATTATTGTTACTCCAGTGTTGCTTTATTGGGAATACGAACAAATACAACTCTTCTGAAGAAGAAGCTCTAAAAACATACAAGTTGAAAGAAGGGCACTCTAATGTGTTCAAATAAATTATTTTATACTTTCTCATCATTGCCGATTTTTGTTCTTGAGTATAATTTTTTAGCCTAAGGTAAAATGCCCCTCACTCATAACAAAGACATTCTTACTTACTGAAGCACTTTAAATACACCGGCACTAACGATGCGAGACACTTTATATGTTGAGCAGTGTGTGTGTGTGTGTGTGTGTGTGTGTTAACATACAGTTTTTATCCGATATTAATCTAAGGTGGCTGAATGGTGCAGGGTAACTCAATGAGAAAATGTATTTTATTTTAGAGCAATATATCAATGTTCAAGTTCACAGGACTAGTTCAAACGTTGACCAAGGAAAATGAACTTTTTAAAAATGCAATTTAGACCAAATTAGGCAGAACGTTCGAGGATAAGACATGAATATGATTCAGTTTTGGGACCAAACAGTGAATGACCAAAGCCACAGAAAGTCAAAGTTCATCTGAGAGTTACGATGCTATTTTAATCAAATCTGGTGAAGTGACTGAAGATCAGACAATGAATAACCATTTTTTGTTTTTTTTATAGAATAAAGGAAAAAAATCAAAGTCTCATGATAATTGGAAAACTAAACAATTTTTATCCCACTTAGACAAAACATCGTTGAACGGTTGAGGAAAAGGAAAGCATAAAAGGGTCCGACTTTAAGAATAATAAGTCAAAGGTGAGAGTCAGAAGGGAAAGGTAAAAACCAACATACTAAGGCAAGGTCAACTCAGTATTTATATAAGTTAAGCCAAACTTGGTGGAACGGTTAAGGGTAAGGAAGGAACAAAGAGATTCAATAATGAGAACTATCAGTCTAAGCCCAAGGTCACTCAGCAAGGTCAGCGATTTGTCCATGAGTCTCTGTGTGAATAATATGCCAAAATAATTTTCATTCGAACTGAACCAAACATGAAGGATGGGTGGAGAATAATCGAACAATAGGTCAATGATAAAGGTTACCTGACCAGGTCACCTTAATAGTTTACATCCGATGTGTACCAAACTCTGTCAAGAATTCAGGTTAAGGCAATGATAAAGTGTTTCGAATTTTGGATCAGTGAATCAAGTCAAGGTCACAAGGAAAGGTCAAATGTGAAGGTCATTAGGCAAAGTAAAATCAACCAATCCTGATCTGATATGAGATAGACTTGTTGGATGGGTTATAGGTTAAGCAAGAATAAAGTGATTCAATTTTGAGAGCAAACAGACGAAGGACAAGATCACAGGTTACAGTATTATATTCAGTCCTTATGCCGGCTGATGTGCACAGGTGTTGCATTCTTTGAGTGAATCGTCTGCTTTCTGTTATATTTTTAACAGCTCTAAACTTTTGGTTATTATGGGGTAGAACCCACTCATTGTCTAAGGACTACATGACAGTCTGACAGACAGACAGGGATCAAATGAGACGCTCAGTTATTTAATCACATGATTTGTCATTTTATTCATGTAATCACCAGACAATCTTATTCGGTAATCGTGGGAACGCGACCCTTCCGTAAGACACATAGCCAAATAGAGCTAATCATTCTCAAAATTAGAAATTCACGTTATCTGCAACTTTATTCTTGCTAGTGCCACATGAAATTATTCAAATTAGATGAAAAAAACGCCCATCTCCTAAGGAAGAAGACACGCACACACACACACACACACACACACACACACACACACACACACACACACACACACACACACACACACACACACACACACACACAAAGGGAAATATTCTTTTCACTGTCGATTCACATTACTTGTTTATTATACAGTACACCACTTGCCTCTTGATCATAATATTCATCTTAGACGAGAATAATTCCTTCCCTTAAGAAAGAACATGATGGGTATATAAAGACTCTTGGTCATATAATATAAGAAAAGTATACAGGGGAAATAACCCTGGACAGAGAAGTAAATAAAGAGGCAAAAATAGAGGCATTTCCAGCAATGAATGTTTAAAATTTTATCTTGAAAGTACTGAAAGGCCTGTCCACATTATCAGGGAGGAACCCGTGGTGTTCGAGTATGACAACACAGAACATTGAAAAACTTAACATAAAGGCATAACGAACTAAATCTCCTTTCCGGTAGTCGAGTCACTGTTTATAATGAATTTCATAAAAATGTCTTGCAAATATAAGTTGCCTACTATCACAGGTGTCCACTCAATGTGTGGAAGAATCCATATCCTAACTCTTCTGTCTTCACAATTATAACACTGTAATATATGAAATATAAACAGTCCTTCATGTATTATATTACGTAGCTGAAATTTTTTTCTTTAAATAAAACGAGACGAAAGCAGGTAGGAATGCATAAGAAAAAATAGATCTTACAACAAAACAGCAATATTTTCTTGCTGCCAGTTTGAGCTATTAATAATTTCTTCACTGGTCATATTCCCAGAAACTAATGGTGACTTTTCAGTTTTTCTCTTAGTTCGTATTGTTAACCTGTATGCTTGGCAGAACAGTTACAATAGGTAAAATGTGTGAAGGATTAGAGAACAACACAGCCTCCTGCGTTTTGTCATAATCCAATTGGACTCTGTGTGTCTCAGGAACACTGTTTCACATTCTTCTTGAATTATAAGTGTTTCTAGTCACTATATAATATATATATGTATATATATGTATGTATATATAAATATGTTTTGTATATAAAAATTAAAATGTATATATATATATATATATATATATATATATATATATATATATATATATATATATATATATATATATATATATATAATACCAATACACCAGCCCTGTATGAGACAGCCCTAGCATGTATTCAATATGGACGGTGGGTGTTAGCGCCGAAGATTTTTTTTTTTTTTTTTTTATGTGTCCGACTCTGGACATAGGCTTCACAGCCTCCTATCAAGGCCCAGTAGTCCTCCTACATACCATACACCTCTACATGTCACTTCTTCGGCGCTAACACCCACCGTCCATATTGAATACAAGCTAGGGCTGTCTCATACAGGACTGGTGTATTGGTATTAGCGGGGGTATTTTTACGACATGTCGGCGGGTCTTCTGGTAGATCAGTAAAGTCTGATTTAATGAAATTCAAATCCTTATACTGTTCCCTGCCCCAGCCGGGATTCGAACCTGGGTCCGTTAGGACTGCAGGCCACCTCTCTACCGATGACATGTAGAGATTTGCATAGCATGCAGGAGGACTACTGGGCCTTGAAAGCAGGCTGTGAAGCCTATGCCCAAAGTCGGACACATAAAAAAAAAAAAAAATAGATAGATAGACCGACGCCCTAATCCAGCAAAGGGTGGCCGCAGACAAAACGCCTCCAAGTCGCTCTGTCACCCACCATTTGACTACCCTTCCCCCAGTTCACTCCCCCCTCCCTCATATACGCCTCAACTCCATCTCTCCACCTCATCCCCTGTCTACCCCTCCCTCTCCTTCCCTCCACCTCACTTACATACACCCTCTTAGTCAGTCTTTCATTCTCCAGTCTCTCCACATGTCGAAACCACCTCGTTATTTCTCCTAATCATCTCAACCACATTCACATCCACCCCACAACGTTCCTTCACTTCTTCATCCGTCAACCTGTCACTCCACATGCTCCTCTCAAGTAACTCATATCCACTGCTTTCACGCTTGACTTGTTCCCCTCTTGCAAGGTCCACGCCTCGCTTCCATACGTCAGGGTGGGGATCACAATACTATCATGCAGTGACTTCTTAACTTCCATACTCACATCCCTATTTCTCATCACTGCTTTCGGTGAACCAACAATCTTCCTTCCCTGCTGTACCCTTTCACGAACTTCATCCCCAGAGTTCCATCCTTACTCATCACACTACCCAAGTACTTGAATGCACTCACATTTTCCATATCCTCACCATCCAACCTCACTGTACATTCTGTGACTTCATTCCTCTCAAACACCATAACTTTACTCTTGTTTACTTTAACTTTCAGATTCCTCCTCCTACACACTATCCCAAATTCATTCACCAAACCTTGCAACTCCCATTCATCTTCACTCAACAATACTGCATCATCAGCAAACAGCAACACCAGAATCTTCCAAAACTTACCCTCAATCATTAAAGCAACCCCCACATCCACTGCCCTACCTTATATATATATATATATATATATATATATATATATATATATATATATATATATATATATATATATATATATATATATATATATATATATATATATATAAATATTTTTTTTTCATTCCTTGCCAGACGCCATGTATCCCAAATGGGGTGGTCAAGGGCTTAGAGTTAATTGTTTTACAGGGAGGGGGACTAATCCTCCACCAACCCCACTTGACACGTAGGAATGCCACCAGCATCTGGTGTTCCCAGGCGGTCACCCATCCAAGTACTAACCAGACCCAATGTTGCTTAACTTCGCTGATCGGACGGGAAGCGGTGTACTCAACGTGGCTATATATATATATATATATATATATATATATATATATATATATATATATGTGTGTGTGTGTGTGTGTGTGTGTGTGTGAAAAAAACACTCGATAAATGAAAAGAGCAACAGTGAGTACTTTCGTATATTACATCTTCAGACAGAATGATAAAGAAATGTCAAAGGTAGAGGTCTTTTGTGCACACCAGCAGCAGGGAGTGCCACACCTAGCAAAGGATGACCTGAATTAAAACTGATCGATACACAGAACAATAGGTACCTGACATTTTACCTTAGGGATTCACCTGACAAAAGGGGTAAATACTCCAGCTTAACTCATGCACACCTGCAGCAGGGAGTGGGACCCAGAACAAACGATGATCTGAATTAAAGTGAGTGATACACAGAACAATAGGTACCTGACTTTTAACCTTAGGGATGCATTTGACAAAAGGGGGGTAAAAAGTGCAGCCTAACTTAAGGCATGCCGTAGAGGACTAATGTTAGGTGTGTCCCACACAAGTGTTACTGTACTACCAGGAGATGATAAGGAACAATCTGTTGTTAGTCTGATGATACTACTTTAAAGATAATTCAGTTAACAACTTATCACATTTAAAATGACCATAGCTCGTGTTTATATTTTTTTAATATGTGTCAGAACTTAGGCAAGATTTTTCAAATTTTTTTCATCGAAGCTTTTTGATCTTGCTAGAATTTTAGAGCTTATCCAGTCAGTACGGTGCTCACTGGATGCTTTGTGCTGAAATAAACCAAGCCTCTGTTGCCCTGTCCTTACACTGTATTGTTGTGTGATCCTAGTTTCCAAATCTTTTCCAGACTGTCCTATGTTAAATTTGTTACAGCTTTTACGTGGGATTTTGTAAAAAATGCCCGAATTACTGTATGGGCTGTTCTTGATGAGGGTTTTTATTATTGTGTTCTCATATTTCAATACTTCTTGTACATTATTTTTTTTCAGTATGTGAACAAGATCAATAAATTTTCCATGGAAGGGGAGGGCAAGGTTTCTTTGAATATTCCTGCGATCTGGTGTTGTAGCCCCTTCGTACACAGTGATGCGTTTGGCATCATTAGAGTCTTTCCTTGAAAATGCACAGTGATGCCTTTATTGTCATGAAACCATAAAAGATCTGTAAAAAAAAAAAAAAAGTTTTTGGTCAGTTTGCCTGGCTCAGGTCAAAAGTAATGAGTTGGCAACAATGGGTCCAGATACCTGTCACAGTGCATACAGGTTTTTCAGTACCAAATGAGCTGTCAGTGGGAAAGGTAGTGCATGGTCCCTTGTCCCTATAAATCTTTATTACCTCTGTCCTTGCAGCGAAACATATTCCACTACACCAATAGTTCTTATGTATAGTTTTTGGGCACTATTGTGATTAGATTTGGTGTTTCCAATAGGATATTTGGTGTTTGTGAAGCGTTTTTAGCTGTTATCAGCCATTGGGGCAACAAAGATTGTGCTACTCTTTCTAACCAACTACACTGCCTTTACCCTGCACCAACTGTGAGCATTCAATGAGTACTCAGCTATAAAAATAGTGACAGTGAATCATGTGAATATGGTGTGCAATACTTAGTATGCAAGGAAATGATGTTATATGTGTAGCGGCTTAGGGGGAGGCAGGAAACCACCCCACAGTCACAACATGGTGTGGGTATGCTGTAGTTTTTTGTATTTTTCTCGAAAACTATGAGGCATAGGAGAACTCTAATTATATCTTGTGAAAGCCCGTGAAATGCTGCATAAGATGATGAAATAAAAACATAACACTGCTGGGAAAAGCTTTTTGCTAGAGGTACCCGAATAAAAACTCTGTTGTCCGTCAAAAAAAGGTTTTACTTTTTTGCTTATTACTCTAAAACCATACCTCGTATCAAAATGCCAACTACCCATTCGAAAGCTAATAAAGTTCTCTTTCAAATGATGGTATAACATGTAGAGATGTGTTAGTAAACATTAGAGCTATGATGTTGGGAAGTGAGATGAATGTTCCCAAAAGTTTATTCACAGCTCCCTAATGTACACCTCCAGACAGAAATTCGTGATACAGGATAATCTGCAACCAGAGGTCAGGTTAATCGTACACATCTACCCCCCCAACTCCCCCTCCTTACCCCCACTAAAACACTGATTTGTTAGGCGGATGGATCGGAGATATGAAGCTTTGCTCACTCTCACATCTTGCCGCATGTAATGTTACTTTCATTTATATTACTATTAGGTGTATTATCAAGTGCATAGAGCCATCGTCAGTTCCATGTGAAGTGATTATATCAAAGTTTTAGCAGATTTCAATACAATGACCTTAATGTATAGAATCTGGTTTCCAAATAGTTATCCAATGTGTTCTAAGTGATAGACTAAAATCCAAGTAACAGTTAAACGTTATATGGCCAGATAAGTCCCTCTCTTGCCTTGTCATGTGGACAGCCACATATACATTCACCTACTTATCCACCTACCCACTCAACCCATCCAACACAACCCACCTACCTCATCCCTGCCACCCACCCAGCCCATCGATCCCTGCCACCCACCCAGCCCATCGATCCCTGCTATCCACCCTGTTAACCCACGAATATCTCACACGAAGTTCACCCAGTAATGCCACTCAACTCATTTACTCATTCTCTTCTCCACCCTGAACCCATCCACCCACCCAACCCAACCACCCACTTAGATCATCTCGTCCACGCAATCGTCTCAGCCACCCTGGTGACCAACGGCGCCCACTCACCTTGGCGACTCAATTTGCCCACACATCCCGACAACCTATCTTGCTCACCGACCCCTACCACCCACTCTCACCACTCACAAATTCCACCCACTCTTCCCAGTAACGAATTCCACCCACCCTGGTCACCCAGCAATGTCATCCATCTCATCCACCCACACAACCCTCCCACCTTTCCCTGAACACACCGCACCCACCTCACTGTGCCCATCCACCCATCCTGTCCACCCACTCCTTCCACCGACCCACCCACCCATTCACCCTTCTTACCCAACCGCATTCACTCCACAATCCCATTCACCCATTAGAACCCGACTTATCCATCATACTTATCTTATCCAAACCTACAGTAACTTACTGACCCCTCCTCGACCACCCACATATCCAGTCACCTACCCACCTAGCCCACCAAATGCATCCACTCACTAACCCAAGTACCCCTACAACCCACTCCATACACCACACCCAACAACTGTCCCCCCCCCCACTCTCCACCATTATCACTGTCCACCCACCCTGGCGATGCACCGAACTACCACACCCACCAACTCAACCTCATCAACTCCACCCACCCAACCAACTGACTCACACACACACACACACACACACACACACACACACACACACACAGGGGGGAAGAGAGAGAGAGAGAGAGAGAGAGAGACTGATATAGTAAGTGTGCGTCCACACGTGTGCTCGAGCAAGTGCTGGCAACATGTATGCAACACAGTAACGACCACGCTTCAAACATGTTGGGAACAGCAGCTTCCAGATCAAGTTGGCAACATCATGATGAAGTCTCAACTGCCTGGTAGGGATACACTTATCCCATTGCCTCTCCTGCAAGTGTTCGAAACTGTACTGAAACATATTTGTAAACATGTGTCCAAATACTGCTGCTAACTTGTTCCCGAACATGTTGCCTGCTGTGTTGCCAATATATGTTCGACAGGATGTGTGGACTCGCCCTAAGAGAAACAAAACACGCATAAACACACACACACACACACACACACACACACACACAGGGAGAGAGTAGTTCACAACAACTTCACTCACCAATCCTCCTCTGTGGTTGTTCATCCCCGAGGAAGATTGGCCCTGCGTCTTAGATTTACTGTTTGATAGTTGACTGTATAATCATTGAACAGTATGAACAGCATGTAATATTGAAATTAGCATGGTTATGATATTTAATATTTTACCAAAGTATTCGCTCATTAATTTGTCAATTGGATGGCATATCATGGAATCCAGAATCCTAATGGAAATACATCCATAATATAGCTGAATTAAAGCGTATATGTCAGAGATACGAGTCAGTATACTGTGCAAGCTGCTACTAGAACAATACTAAACACTTCCAAATCTCATCCGTCCCTTTCACACTCCCCAAATCCTCCCTCCCTCCTTTCCCATCCTTCCGCATCCGTGTGTGTGTGTGTGTGTGTGTGTGTGTGTGTGTGTGTGTGTGTGTGCGCGCGCGTGTGCGTGCGTGTGCATATATCTGTTCTTATCTAATTAATCTTACCTAATTGTCTCTTTACAGGAATGATTCAAGATCGTACTGTCCCGTGTATTAAACCATTTTTATCATACATATCCTTAAATTTATGAGTAGTTTTGGCATGCATTATTTCATTTGGTAGAGCATTCCACTGATCAATTGCCCTATTTGGAAACTGAATTTCCTTAGGTCTTTTACACCTCTCTTTTTATGCATTTTTTTTTTTCAGTGTCCTCTTGCTGATGCTTCCCCATAAGTTTTACTGTATACTCATTGATGTCTATTCTTTCTTTCCCTGAGATGTATTTGTATAGCGTCATCATGTTTCCTCTTCCTTCTCTCTTGTAGTACTGGTAGGTTCAGTTTTTCTACTCTTTCTTCATAGTTTAGATCCTTCAAGCTTGGTACCCATCTTGTAGCAGCCCATTGTACTTTTTCAGTCTTATCTATGTGTTTTTTGAGATAAGGATTTCAGACCACTGATGCAAATTCGAGGGTTGGTCTATTCATTCATTCATTGCCAGACGCCATGTATCCTAGACGGGGTGGCCAATGGCTTAGAGTTGTTTTACAGGGAGGGGCACTAATCCTCCACCAACCCCACTTGACACGTAGGGATGCCAACAGCATCTGGTGCTCCCAGGCGGTCACCCATCCAAGTACTAACCAGACCCAACGTTGCTTAACTTCGCTGATCGGACGGGAAGCGGTGTACTCAACGTGGCAAGGCCGTTGGCTATGAATGAGGTAATTATCTTTCTGGGCATGCCTTCATTTATATATGTGAATGCTATTCTCATATTAGCAAGCAGTGTGTGCGTGTTTCTTACCTTCTCATTTATGTGTTCTGCTGGAAAAAAGTCTACTATTGATAATCACTCTTCTTTTGATAATCCTTTTGATAATCCCACTTTTCTTATATGTAAAAGGTTGAACTTCCTATCTGATAATCCCAATCTGGTCCTTTTCCACTTTCACCAAACTTAATTACATGGCATTTGTCCACATGGACTTCCATTTGCCATCTATTGCTCTATTTATAAAGATTGTTTAATTCTTCTTGTAGCTCTC